>NC_081348.1:24329710-24552339 GCF_029784015.1 Lycium ferocissimum
TTTATGTATTTGTGTCTTTTTTTTTTTTTTTTTTTTTTTGGCGTTGGGTATTATAAGAACCATGAGAAAAAGGATAAATACATGCCCAAGAGTGGGTATATAGAAAACGTTCACTTTTGTGTTGGGATATACCAGTATGACTTTTGTGGAGAGATGGTGATTATTTTTCTTTCCTCATAATGAAGCCTTCTCATTGTAAGCGTAAGGACACAATTATCAATGTTGAATCTTGTTAGATGTTATATTCATTGTTTATCTTCTCTTATTTATGTGATGCTTTTATATAAAAGTAGATATTTAGCGTAAAGAATATATAATTTGTGTTATAACAACCATATACCCATATAGTCCCACTTAGTTATATGAAAGCAAAATTTTCATTCACTCCTTTAATATTTTAACTTCCATTTTGATGAAATAATTTAATTCAAATCAAATTTGGAACGAGTAATTTGACATTATAACTTATGTATCCTAATTTTCTGTTATTTATAAATAAATAATCTATACTGAAGTTAATGAACTTTTAAGACAAATGCATAATTTAACTTGTCTGAGATGGAGACTCCTCTTAATCGACGAATATGGATATGGAAAAAAATCTTTGGAGGAAGCATTACAATAGGCGCGATGCGGTGCGAATTATGCGGATTAATTGGGCTCAATGCGGATATCGAGCACCAATCGACAAAGAACGTGAAAAATGAGGTGGGAGGTTCGATAGCTTTTGAAAAGTAGACTTTAAAACAAAAACAAAAAAATTGACTTAAATAAATAAGATTAGGACCTAAAAGTAATTAATTAAAAAGTTTTAAAAAAAATTTGAAAATTATTGTGAGGATTACAAAAGTCCCCGAGTTCGATAAACTTTTGAAAAGTAGACTTTAAAAACAAAAAAACAAAAAAATTGACTTAAATAAATAAGATTAGGACATAAAAGTAATTAATTAATTTTTTTTAAAAAAATTGGGAAATTATTGTGAGGACTACAAAAGTCCTCACATTTGCTCTTATATAATATAGTAATTTGTATGCTTTTAATTGTTAGTTTATTCATCTTTTCATTTCTGTTATATATATAAGTGCCATTGGAGGACTAATACAACTTCATCAACTTGTATCAAAAATTTTACAACTTGTACACGCAATTAATGTTTGTACCATAAGCTATATAACTTGTACACTTTACTCAATTATTTTTTTATCCCACGTGGACATATGTCATAGTACTTAATATTTATTCCCTTCTCATGTATAGACGTATGCACTTTAATTTTAATTCTCCGACACATTTGTTTCCTCCATGCACTTTTACTTGTTCATTTTTTACTTTTCCCGTTCTTGCTGAATATTTATTCTCTTCTCATGTATAGACGTATGTAGTTCAATTTTATTCTCCTACACAAATTTCTATTCTATTTATTTATTTCTATTATATATATATGTGTGTGTGTGTGTGTGTAAAGAGAGGGCTAACATAGCAATACAAATTTGTACCACAAGCTATATAAATTGTACAGTTTAACCAACTACTTTTTTATCCCACGTGGACATATGTTATAATATTGAATATTTATCTCTTCTCATATATACACGCATGTACTTCAATTTTAATTCTCCAACACATTTATTTCCTCCGCTCACTTATACTTGTTGACTTTTGACTTTTGACTTTTCAAGTTCATTAAGAATTAATAAATGAAGTACTTCCTCCGCCCCATGTTACTGGGCCATGTTACTAAACAACTTTTTTATCCCACGTGGACATATATCATAGTACTGAATATTTATTCTCTTATCATGTATACACGTATGCACTTCAATTTTCTATTATATATAAACGTGAAAGAGGCAATTATTGTACTGGGAGCAATGTCAATTGTACTATAAACTTGGACCAATCTCATTGGTCATTGAATTTGTTATGCCTCTTTATACACACGTGTCTTTGTATTTTATTTCGAAGACAACACACGTACACACTCACAAATCATGTTTCCTTCACCTCTTCCCTTGATTTCTAGGGGTTTTCTTCAGCAAATACTTATCTGTATACGTATATTCCACTTTTACCTTTATTTTATTACTCTATTATAGAAAGCACATGAAATTGTACTCTAAACAGGAACTAACATGTGTACATTTCAGAAGTTTAACATTAATTCTACCTCTTGTGTGTTTACTTTTTAGGTCCCCACGTGTCCGTAGTGTCTCAATTGTCCTTTTATTTCCTTCATTTGGCATATACTTCATCTGTCTCAATTTAAGTGTCCAAGTTTGACTAAACAATAAAAATAGACTTTTGAATCTTGTGGTTCTAAATTAAAAATGTGTATAATATAATAAAATATCCTTTGAATCTTGTGATTATAAACTTGACATGTACGATATTTGAATTGCAACTTACTAAATATAAAAAGAAGTGGACATAACCAAAATAAGACAAATTTAACAACAACTGAGAAATTAATGAAAAAAATAAGAGGAAAAGAAACAAAATATGGAGACTCACTAAGGAGTTTCATTTGTGGATTGCTTCTTCGCTTAATCACTTCTCCTCTTAATTTTTTCATTGCTCCTCTTTGCTTTGATATTTGATATTTAATTTTTCATTTTATTGCTTATTTTATTCTTCTTTGCAATTCTCTGGTAGTATTATATATAAGTGGCAAAGGAGGACGAACACAACATTAACAAATTGTACAAAAAGTTGTCTGAGTTGTACACTAAATTTGGACTTATTTCAATTGTATTTGATTTTTTTTTTCCCGTTGTGGGTCCATTTCATTTAACAAGTACTACTACTTGGTTTGCCACCTATTCTCTGTACACGTGTATTCCACTTTTACGTTATCATATTTCTTTACTTCTATAATTCATTTTATTACTCTATTATAGAAAGCATATGAAATTGTACTCTAAGCAGGGACTAACATGTGTACATTTCAGAAGTTTAACATTAATTCTACCTCTTGTGTGTTTACTTTTTAAGTCCCCACGTGTCTGCAGTTTCTCAATTGTCCTTTCATTTGGCATATAGTCCCTCTGTCTCAATTTAAGTATCTAAGTTTGACCAGACACGGGGTTTAAGAAATAAAAATGGACTTTTGAATTTTGTGGTTCTAAATTAAAAATGTGTATAATATAATAAAATATTCTTTGAATCTTGTGATTATAAACTTGATATGTAGGATATTTGACTTGTCAACTTACTAAATATAAAATAAGGCGGACATAACCAACATAAGACAAAATATGGAGACTCACTAAGAAGAATCACGGTATCCTTTGCAAAATATACAAACCATAAAAACTAACTAAAGTAAGTAACCAAATTAATCATGTTCGGCCCCGTGCATCCCACGGGCATAATTTGCTAGTTTTACTAATACATCTAGTCAAAATAAAAACAATATGATGTTTAAGTAGTTCAAGACTTGGCTAGCTGTTTTTTTGTGAAGAGTATTATCTTGGTCAAATTATTTGAATAATATTATAAAATTTTGATAGTGTTGAAATATCAACTTCGAATTTTAAAAAAGGACATAAATTAAAGGGTAACTATCTTGAATGTGATAGATTAGTGAGATACACATCAACGTTAACTAATTAAATTATAATTGATAATATTTTTTATTTAACCCAAATCATATCATCTGAATACCAAATAAAACTTAAAGTAAATGTAAGTAACATGTCTATTAAATATATTTTTTATTTTATACCTAGAACTGTCGTAGGCAAAAATAGTTATATCAAAGGGTAATACAACCTTGTTATCAAAATATCTATAGAACATCCCCTTCTAATTAGCTTACAATATTCAAAATAGTATTAGATTTTAAATATTTCGATATCGTCTAACAATCATGCTCCGTCTTAAGAAAAACTTCCTTTAAATATTTTATTACTACCGTCATATCAAAAAAGTTACGATATATGTTTTATGTTTGTGTCTTATGAGATTGCTGTTATGTTTTGGGGCATGGAATATTAGAAGGAACATGAGAAATTGATAAACAATGCCAAGTATTAAAAACATAAACATTGGTGTTTAGGATATGTAATATTGTCCGAGAGATAAACATTATTTTTCTTTCCCTTATAGTCAGAGGCGGAGCCAGGATTTGAAGGTTGTGGGTTCGAGTTCTAATTCTTTAAAGTTACTGAGTTTTAAATTAATAATTTGTACATATTTGACAAAAAATTTAATACTAATTATAGTTTCAAAGTTTAAACGCAAAAATAATAATTTTTTCTCATCGCGCAAGGACATAATTACCATAATACTTATAAATTAAAGGATCAATAATACGAACAAAAAAATTTAATACAAATATATAGTTCGGATCAAAACTTTAAGGAGATTGGCCGAACTCAGGATTAGTTGAAGAGTCCAAAGTTCCTCCATAAGAACATCTTCCTTAAATATAAAATTACTCTCTTTTGTAGTGAATTAGTTGGAAACTTAGTAGGCATTTGGTCATAGATACCAAAAACAAATTCACTTTTTTTGGAATTTTTGAAGTTGGAGTGAACGACAAAAATTTGAAAAACAAGTTTTTGCTTTTTGGTATTCGGAATACATCGCGCAAGGCCATAATTCTCTCTTTACTCTCTCTTTCTCTATAATACTTATAAATTAAAGGTTCAATATTACAGTTGAACAATAAAATAATAAATAAATAAAATATAAATAAGTAAATATTCGGACACCACTTTCTCCGCCGATTGCCACTATACATGCAATTTAATATTCAAATGCACTCATAATCCAACAAATTCAAGCAGTTCAAAATAGCCACTTATTTGTATATATCTTTGTCAATTAACAATATGATATTGTCTTTGTCAAGAGACTCCAAAGTTCCTCCTCTAATAAGATAAGAATCATCTTCCTTTTCATTTAAATATAAAATTTCACTGAATTTTGTCTTTTTGTAATACTGTATGTTCATGAATTAAGTTGACAACAACAACAATCTAATGAAATTTAGTAGTGTACGTTTGGCCATAGATAGAAAAACAAATTCACTTTTAAAAAAAAAAAAGGTGAAAAAGACGGAAGTAATAGCAACTTTTTGCTTCCAATTGGAATGTGGAGTTGTGTTTGGCCAAAATGACATATTTTTATTTTTGAATTGTAGTTTTTTTTGAAATGTATTTCGTTGATAAAAAGTGAAAAAAAAAATTGAAAAAAACAAATTTTTTTTTTTTTTTTATAATCCACGAAATACAAATTTGTGAAATTTTTTTTTTTTTTTTACATATCATGACACAATCCACGTATTTTTTTATTTATTTCGTGAATAAAAAAAGAAATATAATTTTTTATTTTTGCATTTTGTGTATTAAAAAACGAAATAGCTACAAAAGTAAAAAAAGGAAAAAAAATATATATATATATATATATATATATATATATATTTATTTCGTGTATTAATGAAGGAAATTAGAATTTATTTTCTCTCTTTACTGAACGAAATCTCTCTTTTTTTTTGTATTTACTAACTTCAATATATATATATATATATATATATATATATATTTTTTCCACTTTTCATCTACTTTTTATTCTACAATACAAGGAAGAGAGCCTTCTTTATATAGGTGTATGATTTCTCCACAAGTAAATGTCAAGAAAATGGATAATTTAGTGTGATAATAAGTAGGAGATACTGGGAGAAAACATGCTATAGTGGTTACAAGAGTTACAAGAATAATGACACCACTTTCTCCGCCTTATTGCGACTAATACATGCAATTTAATATTCAAATGCACTCATAATCCAACAAATTCAAGCAGTTCAAATATATATATATATATATATATATATATATATATATATATATATATATATATATATATATATATATATGATATTGTCTTTGTCAAGGGAGAGACTAACTGCATGTGCACAATATGCAGTATACTTCTCTCTCTAATAAGAAACTCTCCCCATAAGTTAATCCTATACCACTCAACTACCGGTTTTCATATTTACCTTTCTTCAATGCCACCGCTTTAATATGCCACAAATGAATTCAGGTAGTTACTGAATTTTGTACTGCTCATAAGTTGTAATACTCTTGTTTCCATCTGATGTTCATGGAGCCAATTAAGTTGACAACAACAACAATCTAATGTGATTATATAAAAATGGGAGAGTAAAGTTGCTATACCTTACTCTTATCTCGAGAAGGTAGAAAGGCTATTTCCGAAATACCCTCGGCTAAAAAAAAAAAGGTGAAAAAGACAGCAACACTGTAATTTTTGCAAGGACACGTCTTCAATTGCTTCCAATGGAGTGTGGGTTTAGCCTAAAAGCAATGGGTCAGAGTAAACAAGTCAGCGGGTTTGAATTTAAGGTGGGAAGGTTAACCATTTAAATGAAAAAATATATGCGGTCACTCATAATAAGTCACATGATTATTTTTTTAATTTGGAAAATTAAAGCCGTGAGGTTTAGGGTGTTAGGCCTCATTTGTTTGAACTTAATGGAGGTCCGAATCTGAATGGTTCAGACCTTAGGCCATTAAGTGCATTTATTTGCATTAAGGTCTAAGCACTTATTCGGTCTAAATAGGTCTTAATCATTAAGATCTTGAACTAAGTCTTAATATCATTGAGGGTTATTTTTGTATGCATAATTTTTACCACCAACTCCATCCTCACCCCAACTCCACCCCCCACCACCCACGCTCCACTCCAACCCCACCCCTCCATCTCAACCCACCCACCTTCCACTCCAACCCCACACCACCCCCACCACCCAACCACTAACCCACACCCACTCACCAGCCACCACCACTATAAAACATCTCCACCATTACTAGTGAACATAAATGTTTTATTTTTTTATCAAATAATATTTTATTTTATTAAGTTTGTATTTATCTTCTAATATTTAGTTACTTTTTTATTTGAATTGTATATTTATTATGTTTAAATAAATACATTATACACATTCAGATGTTGAAAAATAAACAGTCTTAATCATCCAGTGTTTAGACTTATTGACAACGTCTTAATCATTCAGATGTGTATTCAGATTTAAATATCTTAATCTTAATGAAAACAAATGAGGCCTTAGTTTGACAAGTATTTTTTAGTTAAAAAAGTTAGGTTGGGGGTATTTTTAGCCAATAGGTGAATGAAGGATATTAGTGAGCCATTTTTCATACATTACGGGTATTGTTGACCCTTTTCGTATATAAGATTGTACCAAGTTTAAGCCTAATTTGTTTTAACTTAATGCAGGTCTCAATCTTAGTCATTTAAGCCTCATTTATTTTTCTTATTTTACATTCAGTTAATGGGTCTGAATATATCTGAATGATTAAGCTCTACAACATAATCTTACTATCATTAAGATGTCTGTTTAAGAATTTCTGCAAATATGACGGTCACACTCTACTTTCACCATCACCACAACCACCATACTCAGCCATAACTATCATCGCCGCCAGTCACCACCACTGTCTACCGACCACCTACTACCCAGAACCATCATTCCCTGCCACAACCACTATCACTGTCAATCACCACAGTTAATCGTAACAACCATTAGCCACCATTTACAATAATCACCACTAGCCACCGTTGCATTCATTAATCACTATTAAAAATCATCATCATTAACCACCATTATATAACCACCAAATTCCACCATCAACAATAATTGTTGATCACTATTACCAGCTAGGGGTGTACAAAGGAAACTGACAAATCGCACCAAACCGATAATCCGAATCAAACTGAGAAAAAATCCGACTAGTGATTTGGTTTTAAAAAGAAAAACTCGATCACCATTGGTTTGGTTTGGTTTTAACTAAAAAAAGTCAAACCAATCAACCCGTTATTACATGTATAAAATTTCAAAAATATTTTATACATAAAAATATTTATTTATAATATAATTTATAAATATTTCTTAAACATTTTCATAATTTTTGTCTTTTAACATATTATAATACTACAATATTTATTCAAACCAGAAAGTTAAAATAGTAAATAGATTATCACAAAACCTACAAAGCCCAATTCTCATGTGCGCAAGGCTACTCTCTTGTTCTAGCCTATTTATTAACCCAATAAAGGACTTCTCATTATAAAGTGGAAAGAAAGACTTTGCACCACCAATGAAGGACATTTTGCATTTTACTAAGGTCAAAAGAGAAGTGAAAGAAAAAGAACCCACAAGGAAACTTTGACTTTGCATTACCAATAAAGAAATTACTATACATAATTCTCACACTTATTTAGCATGACTTCGTACTTTTAGATTATGATCATTTTCTATATGTCTCATAGATCAGCCGTATTTATTATAGCATGAATAGTACAATTAGATTATGATCATTTTATTTTATGCAATTTCATTACTTTTTTTTTTGTTGTTAAATATTTTAGTAAAATGTCATATCTCATATCACATTTTGTGTTATTTTCTTTAAAAATATTTTAATTAGATAGTCATAGCTTATTAGGACTGAAGAAATATTTAAAGTACAAGTTATATGTTTTCTATGAAGAATTTACCAGGAAAAACCCGAGCAACCCGAGAAAATCGAGAAAACCCGAAGTTGAAAAACCTGACTTTTGTTGGTTTGGTTTATAGATTTAAAAACCCGATGCAATTGGTTTGATTTGGTTTGGTATTTGAAAAACTCGAATCAACCCGGTTCATGTACACCCCTATTGCCAGCGACTACACCACAAGGTATTACTGGCCACAACCACCATCATCCATCAACATCGTACCCAATCGACGCATATAATCACCATTGCTGGACATCAACAACAACCATATAATTTTCTTCAAAATATTTTATTGAATTGGTAATAGATTAAATTTAGTATTTAATTTGAAGTTTTTAAATAAAGATAAATTTTATACATTCAAATGTTAAGAAAACAAGCCGTCTTAATTATACTATATTTAATTTTAATATAATCTCTTAATATTCAGATGTGTATTCACATATAAACATCTAAATCTTAATTATTTAAATTCAGACGCCTTTTATCAAAGAAAACAAACGAGGCGTCGATGCGTTTGCATTAGTTTTATTTAATGTATATAGAAGCATGAGTTTGGAGGTGGTATCGTCGTCCACCTCCTTCCCGTGTAAAAAAAAAAAAATAAAAAGTGGACCCCACATTAAAAATCAAGCAATATAAAAAAAAAATGGACTCCATATTAAAAAATCAAGCAATATCCATGTAATTTTCAAAGTATCCCCATTAAGTCAATAATGGTAGATTCATTGCCACATGCGTATCAACCCATTAGTGGGAGCAAATGAAATCATTGCACAACAAAAAACGTGGACCTCGTATTATTGTTTTCTTCAAAAGGTTAAGTACCCAAACCATACAATTTCTTTTTTTTTCTTATATTAGCCTTAGATCTAATCTAGATATTTAACTGTTGTATTTGCTATTCTGCCGTGTCATTTATTTGTTATGTTTACTAAAATAAATATACTTAAAATATTTATATTTTAAAATAAGATAGAATTTAATTACTTTTTCATTTTTATTCTTACTCTAATAAATGTGAAAAGAGATTAATGTCATAAAAGAAAAAATAATATTAGATGGAGATCAAATAATAAATAAGGTAAATTAGTCAAATTATAATTCTAATTGACATTTCCTTAAAAAAAAAAAAAAGGGCAAAAGACAACACGACAAGTAAAATGAGCTAAACCAGGAATATTCACCAAAAATTAAAAAATAGTAGTTCTTCATTTAAATAGAAAATCAATACTTTGTTTCGTTTTAAACATGTAAAATTAATTTAATAATTTGAACTAATGTAAATTTGATTTAATTTTAGAATTATCCAAATCAAAATTTGATAAAAAAAAAATAAGTATTGTTTAGGTCCAATCCACATACATTAACAATAGATTATTTTACACCTTTAAATTAATCGAATTAAAATTCAAGTTATCAACTGATGCTTAAATATTGCTATTGTTTTGTCTCAAAGAGGGGAAAATAGTTTCCTTTTAAACGAGTCTTCTATTTTAAAATGTATTAATAAATTTTTTGCAAACTTTATATTCGTAACAAACATTAATATAATAAAGTTTGGATATGGAGCACAAACTACGGTGTTATATTAACCGTGTTTTGAACATACAACTTATTAGTAATATAAGTAAAAAGATTCAAGCGAATTTTTATTTAAAAAGCTGACAAAATAATGAATAAAATAATTGCAATTTGAGAAATTATATAACCAATTAACATTAATAAGAAAAAAATTTGAAATAAAAGAAAAATATATGGGTCAAAAAATTAATTTGATGTGTAACTATATAACATAAACTTTAGTAGAATTTAAATTAAATTTTAAAGAAAATACATTTATGATGTGAGACTACACGATAATAGTTTCACTAAATTGATATAAATGATAAAAGTACTTATTAACAATATATCATTGTAATTATGAAAGAAGAACAAAAGCAAATATTGTATCATGCTAACAACTTTTCTGCTATCTGCCGAGATAGAATTTGAATTATGCGCTGAACTTTCTAATTTTTATTTGTGAATGGTAAATAAGAAATGATTGATCTTCAGGAGAATAATGTATAATGACTCACGGTTGTTGTATAAAATACAATTCAATCTAAGAAGCAAATATATATCTTTGCAAACCTAATAAATTTATAGCATTAAGCGATAGTAAAAAGCAGATAGAATGTTATATTCTTTGTGTTTTACAACTTAAGAAATGAATGTTTACATAATTAAAAAATAATAAGTTATGTTACTTTATTAAATTATACTACTAAAGTTTTGTTTAGGACCAGTAGAATGTTAAGATTTCAACGGAACAAAAACTTTGAGATGAAATAAAATTAAATAATTTACTGTATATACTTCTTCGAACAAAAATGTAATCATACTAATATTATGTTTGTTATTAGCCCATATTAAATCTATTCGCACGGGCATCAACATCTATTTGGATGGATGTGTGTTTAAGTCAAGTATGAAAAAGGAAAAAAGGGCAGAAGAAGAAGAAAAAGAATACAGTACAACTAGCATTCCCTTTTGAACACCAGCTGTGGTCCACTACCATGTGGTCACACAATTAAAAAATAACGTGGCTGGCGTTATTCTTTCTTTATACCTTACCTATGTCACGAGTAATCAAATCATCTTTCACATTTCTTTTCAGATCGTCAAACGTTAGTAACAACAACTGTACTTCCCATTAAATAGGTACTAAACTATCACGACTCTCTCATACATATGTCACGAGTAATCAAATCATCTTTCACATTTCTTTTCAGATCGTCAAACGTTAGTAACAACAACTGTACTTCCCATTACTCTCTCACATGACCATGAATTCCATGGTCTTCCTGGTAGTGGTTGCACTGTTCTCCAATGGGGCAACTTCACAGTCAACTGGATATACTAACCACACAGTTGGTGGTCCAGCTGGTTGGTTCTACAACATTGCCACTAAAAAAGCTTCATCTGATTACTCTGCTTGGGCTGCTAAACAGACTTTCAATCTTGGTGACTGTTTGAGTAAGTTTTTTGAGCACCCTTTTTGGTCTTTGTTAGTTCTTGATTGATGGGTCTAGTCAAATCTGTATGGAACTTCTATTATTTGATACTCTAATTAACTTTTCCTAATGTTGCTGAGTTTTTGAGCAGTTTTAGGGAGAGAGAGATAGCAGGGTGATTGTTTTTGGATAAAGATTGCTTCTTTTTGGATTATTATGATTGGTGGAGCTGAATCTGCTTGTGATTTTTTTTTTTTTTTTTTTTTTTTTTTGGTTTTGAAATCAAGATTACTCCTTTTTGGATTATTATGATTGGAGGAGTTGAATCTGCTTGTGCATTTTGGGGAGATAGACTTGTTAATAAAACTTATAATCTTGGCTATTAGTAAAACCTGGAGCTACTAGACATCATCTAAATAGTGACTGATTTGTGTTATGCCTTTATTTCGAGTATATATATTGTTGAAATTTTTAAGAATGTCACAAAGGAGTAGTGAGTCCAGTGGTACCTTGAAGTTCCTGGATCCACCTTTGAGTCTAAGGCAATTATAGATTCTAGTGAAGAGTCTTGAGAGATCAGAAGTTTTTTTGACTTGCATTTGTGAGGTTCTTGCCGATTACTTGGAGATGTAGTACTTGATTAGGTCTTACATTCGGGGATCCTGAAATCCTAATGACTTCTGAGCTCAAGAATGCTGAATAACCAGTTCTGCTTTTCTGCTGCTACATCTCCTCACCCATCTCATGTTATAGACTTCTCCGACTGGTAGAGTAGTTCAGTGGTACACAATCTTTGTGGTTGATAGATCTTGTCCTTTATTCCGTCCATTTATTTGATTCTTAGATCTCGAAAGTCATTACATAAATTAAATACCACTGGCCAGAGAAGGTAGAATATGTGTTGGATCATTGTTCTGATGAAGGAGGATGTGCTTTTAAGTTGAGGAAGACATCTTTATGGAGTAAAATGATGGTTGAAAAGTTTTGCTAGATTGCTCTTTCTTTCACGTGGTAATAGCATAGACAAATTTGAGCATTGTAGAGAGAGTTCAATGTTCCCTTGACCTGTTCTACAATGGTATATTTGAACGTGCAAGAGTTTTCTAAATGAATCTAACTGATATTCTTAACAAGAAAAATGAAACTAACTAAATTTTATTAATTTCCCCTCTACATTCTGCCGCCATAATTCAAACAAATGTCATAAATTATTGTTGTGTAAAGCTAGTTTTGGAAATTTTATGTAATTTGAGGAAAATGGACGCTGAACTTGCTTCTCTTGCCAGAATCCTTATGTGATATTTTAAGATGAAGTTAGTTATAATCGGGTGATGTCTTATTTCAGTCACATGTCATCTGATCTACTATCTCCAAATATGCTGTGAGTGATTAGATTAGATTTAAGTGAGATAAAATATAAGACGTATGTTGCAATGCCGTTCTAGTGAATGAAATGAAAATAGAGTTTGTTACGTAGTTAATGGCTTGTGTAATTGTTCCCTTGAAGGAGAAAAGTGGCACTGATGAAGAAGGTTTACTTCCTGTTCCATGTTCTTCTATCTTGATCCAAAAGTTACAATTTTAGTGTACAACAATTGGGATCACCGTGATCTAGAAGCTGGAGTTAGAGTAGCTTTCATTTTCCTTATGGTAGAAATCCCTTCAACTTGAATCTTTGTACTCTATATGTTTACTAATAATAGTTGATTGTGTAAGGGAGGTGTAGCTAACATATTTCATGACAGCTCCATTCAAAATAAGCTGGATATCATAATTGAGCTGTAATTCACATTAAAAGATTGCTCTGGATGTTTATATGTGATCATAAAGTATGTATGAACCTCATAAATATTGTTCTTGCAATTACAAAGAAGCTGCCATATCTGACCAGGTTTCACTTGAAAGTCATCAACTCCCAATTATATGAACTGTTTCGCGATCACTGTTTTGTTAGTCTAGTCAGTGACCATGGAATGAATTCAAAGTTTGCATTTCTATGCAGAAGAGTTTCTGAAGTGCCTTTAATTTACTTATATGCATTATTGATATCCACAAGTAGAAATTAACAATCACATCTTTATCATATGTTGGTTTTGTATCTCACTTTAACTGCTATTCTAATCAGTTCTAAATTTATATGTGTAGTATTTAGTACAAACACCAACCAGACAGTTATTCAAACATACAATCAGACCACATATAAGAACTGCACCATGGATGAGGCTTCAGATGATGACACATTTCAGTATCAAGGAGGCAGCAATGAATTTGGGAAACCGATGACAATCGCTGTTCCATTGACCATCAAGGGCCAACAATACTATTTCTCCGATGCTGATGATGGTGACCAGTGCCTGAATGGCATGGCATTTGAGATCAAAGTGGGACATGGTAAGGGACTCCCCCCGAGCCTCAACCAACCACCTCCTCCACCTTATGTGGAACCACCATCCGCTGTCGAAGATGCCGAGTCACCACCTATCACCGTGGTAACCAGCCGCCCTAACAGTGGTGTGAGGAGCAGTGCTGGACTCTTCTTGGCGGTTTCTGTACTTGTAATGTTGGTGTTGCATTTGGTCTGAGGTAGAAAGCTATACTTCCTAGTTCTTTTGAGAATCTGGATAGCTCCTAGGCAGATTGAGTTTTGGAGCTATCTTATATTGTTTAGGAATGAGAGAAAGAAAAGGAGTTAATTCAACTTATTACAGGTTTTTCTATTTTAACATATTGTCATATTTTTCATTCAATTGTACTGTTGTAATGATTCTTGCCCTGTATTACAGGAAGTTATCTACTTTAGCCAAGAAAATTCTAATAAAACTTCCTGATGTATTTTTTTGTGACTTTTGGGACTACTTTGTGGCTTAGATGCAAAGAGAAATTTTATACAGGTTCACTGGACATATTAATGGAGTCTTTGGTTAGTGAATATGATTGGAGAGCAGATTTTGTGATATATATATATATATATATATATATAATTTTTTTATATATATATATATATATTTTTGCGAGATTTAATTTGGCGTCCATACCATACTGAACACATAATTTTGAGTTTTATATAGGAAAAGCAATATAATTAACTCCGGATAGTTTAAAGAGGTAACATTTTGAGTCTTTTGACAATAGACCGCATATAATTATCGACCATGCAAAAGGTGATGTTTCTATGCAAGCAAAAGGTGATGTTTTGATATATGCAAGATTCGAAAAGCAGCTTCTAAATAAGATGATCTCGGCTTGTACATACAAAATTAGCTAATTTCTCATTGTGTTGAAGATGTAAATAATGTCTAGGTAAAAATTATTGTAGTCTGCTCGAGAAACTTGATGTTATTACATCTTTCAAGTGGTCGGTATGGCTCATATATTTTAGGACAGAGAATGCTCTGATCTCAAAACATAGACCAAAAAGAGAACACGCGTGTTTGGCCATACCACGAGTCCGTTTGGCTTAGCTGATTTAAAGTAGTCGATAAGCATTAAGTGTTGATAAGTAATTTTAAGTGCTGAAGCTGATTTGATAAATAAACAGTTACGCGTTTGGATAAAAATACTGATTATAAGCTGCTGAAGTATTAGACAAAAAAGTGATAATAAGCATTTTTCTGTTACAATGACTTAAGACCCTGACTGCCCAACCTGAGAGCAGATAGCTAATGCGTTGCCGCTTCCCAGATTGGGTAAAAATGTACCCTTAAAATCGTTTTACACTTATAAGAACGTTACTTCTATAAGTTTTTAAATACCAAATTATTTAAAATACAAAATAATTTATGCCTCATTTTATTTTTAATTCAATATTAATTAGATAAAATTATTTCTTAAGAATATAACTTATTTTATGATAAGCTAAATTACAATCATAAGCTATAAAAAAATAGTAATAATTATACTAAAGTACGTCAGAATAACATACTCAAATAGTACATAATATTTGAATAGAAGAAACACATATACAATTAATGAAATTCTGTTTGTTGCTACTTAAATCAAACCATTCAACTATTAGCAATATCTTGAGCAATCAATACGAGCAACCATCTAAGGGTATTATCTTCTTGATTTTCTGGATTTTTTATTTTTGCATTTCTGAAATTCTTGTATGTTTTTAATGTTGGTAGATGAGAGCTGCTGGGTGTTAAAGACGTGAGGTGAGGAAGTGATGTGATGGAGAGGGTTAAGGTTTTATTAGAGTAAAGACATTTCAGGAATTACGAAATAATATTAGGGATAGAATAGTAAAAGTCTTGGTCAAACTAAAAGTGCTTATAAGCTCAAAAATAATAAGTTGAGGGAGACCAACTTATAACTTATGGTTTATTTTTAGCTTATAAACACTTTTATTTTTACCAAGCGCGAAGATAAGCCGAAAGCATAAGCTGATCAAACCAGCTTATAAGCTTAGCCAAACACCCTCCACATATGGTAATCAATGTCTAACTAATGACATTTTGACGTATGTGAAATTGGAAAAACAGTTTTTAAATAAGATGATCTTTGCTTGAGAAACTTTAATGTTATTATATTTTTCAAGTGCTTCATGTGACACGGATATATTTTAGCACATAACTCAATGTTCAATATTCCCATTAGAGTCCGGCTATATTCGGTTCGCCGGGAATTCTTATATTAGGAGGCAAAGCGCTCTCTAAAAAGGCGACTCTATATCCGGGGGGACCCGAACCCGAGAACTTTGGTTAATGATGAAAAAGTATTTACCACTCCACCATTCTGTTAGTAAACATAGACCAATCAAGAACACGTGTATATGCAACAACGGGTAAACGAGAAACTAAATACTAGAAAGAGAGGCCATTTAAGGAGTTGTTAAGCCATGAGAATTATTTACTTTGCCGAATAATTTTTCAAGTTATTTCAAAATCAGTATTTGGTTATGAAATTTTCTAATCCAATTTAGAGTTGGATTCCAAATTTGAAAAAGTGCTCCAAACCTGCTTTCAAACTTCATTTTCTAAATTTCAAATAAAGTGCTATGTTCTCTCCTTTGCAAAAGTATAATCAAATACAACTCTATCTTCAACTCCAGCTTCATAAATTCCAAACAAAGTGAAAAAACATTTGAAATCTATAGCCAAAAGCTTACTAGCTTACTAACATTGGTAGAAAGTAGGGGTGACAAAAATAGCCCAGACTCATTTGACCCGCTCAACACGCCCAAATATAATAATTTTAGATGGACTGATTTAAGCAGGGCAATTCGCACTTCTTTTGGGGGTGGTCTTTAAATTTTGCCCCTCATATTTGTAGTCTTTAAGTTTTGCCCTTCGCTTGGAAAGGTGAGGTTTTGGGTTCGAACCCCCGCTCAGGCATAAAATAAAAAAATAATTTCGCAAAGGCGAGTTTGGGGCGTGTATGCCGGATCCCGCATCTGATCTTAAGGAAAACTAAGATTATGCCTGTGGGGGCAGACTTTGCCTTGAGGCATATATATATATATATTACTTTTCAAGGCAAACTTTTAGTTATGCCTTAAGGAAAAGTTCCGTCTTATGGGCATACTTTTAGTTATGCCTTAACTAAAAGTGTGCCCCATAAGACAACTAAAAGTATGCCCCGTAAGGTGGAACTTTTCCTTAAGGCATAACTAAGTTTGCCTTGTAAGGCAAAGTCTATGCCTTAAGGAAAAGTTCTACCTTATGGGGCATACTTTTGGTTATGCCTTAACTAAAAGTCTGCCCCATAAGGCATAACTAAACTATGCCGTAAGGAAAAGTTTGTCTTATGGGGTAGACTTTTAGTTATGCCCCCTCCGGCATAATCTTAGTTTTTCCTTAAGGATTGTATGTCGGATCCTGTATACACACCCTCCAGCCCTGCCTTGCGAATTAGTTATGCCCCCTCCGGTATAATCTAAATTTTTCCTTAAGGATTGTATGCCGGATCCGGCATACACACCCTCCAGGCTTGCCTTGCGAAATTATTTTTTTATTTTATGCCTGAGCGGGGGTTCGAACCCAGAACCTCAGTTACTCGCCCACCTTTCCAAGCGAAGAGCAAAACTTAAAGGCCACAAATATGAAGGGCAAAATTTAAGAACCACAAATATGAGGGGCAAAAGTTAAAGACCACCCCAAAAGAAGGGCAATCCGTGCAAAAAAATGATTTGAGCAAGTCCAAGTCGACCCATCACAAATCATCGACCCAAACTGACCCATCAATTGCCCTTCATTTAGAAGTGTAACAATAATCAGTAAAACAACTCTCTCTCTCATGTAAAGATTTAAGACTCTCATGTGAACAAAGTTACTCAATATGTACATTATAATAGGATAGAAAATGCAGTTACCAATTTCAAAAAAAAAAAAAATGTATCTAAAATATCCGATTAAACAGAAAAGAGTGTGCATATCATTATTGAAAAGAAAAAAGGAATGTAAGAAGGATCGACTTGACTAAGTAAATAATCATCATTCAGAGTTTACATCAAATCAATTAACTTACTATAATTGAGCATTTTAAGAAAGTAAAATTATCATTAATTAAAATTTATGTACAAATACAAATAAATATACAAATGCATAGTATAAAATTATACATTAATAAATTTTTATGATTGAGAGATGGTCGGTAGCCTCCCAACAAAGATGCAACAAGTGTTAGGCACTAAAATTTCAAAAGACATGATGAATCTTTCAATCATTGGGGAACACCACACATGGATTTGGATAATTCATAATAATATCAAGCATTCAATTTTTTGTGACCCCAAAAATATAGGAGGGGGCATACCTGCAAAACCCAAAAAGTTCAATTATTATACAAGAAACGGACAAGAAAAAAATAATGCTCCCTCTGTCCATGATAATAAGTGATTTTTAATTTTTTTTTATTTTAAAATAAATAGTGCTTTAGAATCTCAATTTTTTTTTTGATATTTTTCTTCTAATATGACCCTTATTTACATAATAAAAAATTATTAAATATTTTTTTAGTTATTTAATTAGGAATAAGTTAGTAATAACACTCTTAATTTTTTAAGAGTGAACGCTTTCTAAAAGAGTGTGTGCGTAAGTCTAAAAAATCACGGACGAAACAATAAAATAGCCAAAGACTTAAATCTGAAAATTTACAGAGAGCAAAGAAACAGGAAAGACCACTACACGACCTGGGGCAGGTAGTTAATGTAATGCTCAAAAATTAAATCCTCATTCATTTCATTAACGTACAATTAATTAAGTTTAATGTAATCTTTTTTTCTTAACCTCAAAGATTTTGTGGAGGAAAGGAATGCCAAGCAACACCATTTTGTTGGTGGACACCCACTTTTGAAAGGGTCAAGACTCATAATTTTCTTGTCAAAGTTTCAGTTTTTATTTCACGCTTAGATATTTTTTTGAGGTGGGGTTTTCTTGTTTTGACTTACTTTTTGATTCTTGAAATTCTTAGTTAAGCTTTATCTTCTTTGGGTTTTTTTTTTTCTGTTTTTGGAATTGGTTTTTGTTGTAGGGAAATTGGGTTGAAGTGATCTAAAGTAGAAATGGGGTTGATTTCTGGGATACTGATGGGGATGATTTGTGGGATCGGTTTAATGGCTGCTTTGAAACATGTGATGATGTACAGGAGCAACAAACGAATTGCTAAGGTATATTCTTGCTATACTCCAGTTTTTTAATGTCTTTGAACTTTGTTATAACTACAATTCAATACTAAAGAATTCCGCAATGTTAACATTTTGACAAATTAGTTGAAGTTGTCTATTTGAATCCTTAACATCCACTCTGCTCTGTCTGGATCTACTTCATTCCAATACTCAATAGTTTGTCTTTTTAAGTCAAAGTTTAGGGTTCTGTAACACTAGCCTCTCTACATTTTGTGGTTAATAATGGACTTAAGGTGAGTATCAACTCTAGAATGGATTTTTTTTTTTTTTTTTGTCTTTGAGGCGTTAGAATAATCTAGATGAAGATTTTTGCTGTCATGTCGGTTCTCTTTGCTCTGTAGTGTACGTCATTACGAGTGAGGTAGTTAGGATCAGTTTCAACACTAAGGGGTCAGTTGGTTGCTGGTTAGGAGGTGATCTGTTCATCAATGTTATCAAAAGCGAAAAGCGCAAAAAAGCTCTAAGGTCAGCTGGGGCTTTAAGCGCAAAGTGTAAATAAAGTGTGGGCTTTAATGAAAAAAGGCGCAATGGTGCAAAATACAAATCTATATATGTTTAGTCCAAGACTAATAATAATAAGCATGAATAACAGTCATATGGACAAAGGAATTGTAAAAATATTACGATAAAGTGAAATATGAATTATCTAGTGTCACCCCTTCAAGAGAGGCTCATTGGCAAGGAAAAGTATGTCTTAGAGCCTTGATGATGACACTGAAGCGCACATAAAGCGAGGCGAAGCGCTCAACATGGTTTGAGCCTCGCTTCAGGGCTTAAGCGCGCCTTTGACAACACTGCTATTCATGCATTAAGTCGTGCATAATTTGTACCATGTTAGCAGCATCTTTTTGCTATGTATAAAATTCAATACACCAAATACGGTGTTTGGTTAGTCATTTTAGAATCTCCCATAACTAATATATGTATAAGTTATGAGGAATCTGTGTATGTTTTATAAACCTTGCATAACTAATCCCTGAATAACTCTAACCCGCAACCAAACAACCCCTTATTTTTTTACCTGATGAGCATGCAAAAGTTCATTTTCGAAAGCACACTGAAAATGGTGATAATTTTGTGATTATGGTAGGCGACTTAGTTGAAGTTTCTACTAGTCATAGGTTTGTTAGTGTGTTCCTTTTGAAGAATTGTAGCTAAAATTGATTTTAATGGAGACGCTGTAAAATGGTTTCGGGTTTAGAGTGGGAACTGTCCCCAGCTAGCTTACAGGGGAGATATGAGAGGAGTACTCTAAGATTTAGTCGTAGAACATGAAATAGACAGCTGTCTCAGTCTTGGCACAGGATCTCCATTTTATATAAAGAAATTTATAGTGTTTATGATGTATAGCTATATGTTTAATAGTAGTACATTTGTTAGTTTCTGCTATTGATATGCATAGTAGTTTTGCAATTTTTTCTGCCTAAGTGATAGTCTTTGGCTGCTTGATGCTTGATTTTGCTCAGAAAGGTGTGTGGCAGATATAGCTCCCTATGGTACTTCTGCTATAACTATAAAAACTTGGCACTGCTGTTGCTTTAGTGCGTGCCAAGATTTACATCATGTTTGTGAACAACGTTCAAATTTTATGACATGCATTTACTTTCTGAAGGACTGGTATTCATTTCCTCATTATATTTTACTTCTTTTACAGGCAGTAGATGTAAATCTAATGGGCTCCCTCAGCAGGGATGATCTAAAGAAAATTTGTGGCGATAACTTTCCTGAGTGGATATCATTCCCGGTTTATGAACAGGTTGAATGGCTTTACTTGTTTCAGTTTCCCCCCTTTATTGCATTGACTCTTGTTCTTATGACACTTAGTTCATCATTTTTCCCCTTTATTGCATTGACTCTTTTACTTGTGACACTTAGCTCATTAACTTTGTGATGGGTACTCAAAGCTGAATTGTTCATTGAAATGTGAATAAAATTATTAACATCTTCGGAAGAAGAGCCCGAAAAATAGTGCCCCTTGTTAGGTTCATATATATTTTCAAACAGAAAAATCTTCCTGTCTTTGTAAGAGATGCTGAAGTTAATCAATCTACTCATATTGTTGTACTCATAGAAACAAAGATTCAAATAATTCCTTCTTCTGAAAGATTAAAGACAACTTTCTTCGCTGTGCTCTAGTTACAACTAATGTTTTTTTCTTGAGAAATGAAGTCAATGAAGATCAGTTTTACTTCTGGAATCTTTTTTTTTTTTTGTTTTGTTTTGTTTTGGGAATGGGTTTTACTTCTGGAATCTGGTGAAGTAGAATCAAGAATGCACTGCTGGAACACGAGGAAAAATAAAGTGAGCTGTTTTGTCTCGCGTGTTGACTGGAAATTTGTGTTGATAAACAGTAATCTTCATATAGTTTTACTATGTGTGAAGTCATACTTGTGTGAGGCATTTGCTTGATTGACAAGTGGACTGATACAGACCCCACTTTCCAAGCAATCAAAGACCCATAGGCTTTTTTTTTTTTTTTCGGTGAACAAGACCCATAGTCCTTTCTTCTCTATTTGCAGTTCACTATTTGTTCTCCATTTTTTTGGCAACATCTCCTCTTTATTTTATCTCAGCTCTTTCTCTCTTTCACTTATATTTTCACAGATATTTTTTATAATCCTATCAAAAAGGTGGATCAATATCATTATTATTTATTTCTCTACTCTTGTGATTCATATACTCATCTGTGTTGTTATAATTCATTTGGTTGGCTCTTTCTTTTGCCATTAATCATTGTACCCCTCGACCAAATCAACAAAAAAAAAATTAATCGTTGTACCTGAAAAAAGAAAAATTAAAATCTGTGAAAGTTCTCATTTCACATCTCAAAAAATTGAACTCAAAAAGATAAATCTTGAATAAGAAACTCACAAAATTTATATTTGCAGTAATTATCGGATAGACACCAAAGCAACGAGAAAACTAACAAATATGAAAAGGAAAAAATTGCTCGGTAAATTCTTCTTCTAATCTCGAATGGTTTCACCAAAATATCTTTTCTTATCCATGAGCAAGTGAAAGCACACCTGTAAATACTCTAAAACCTCAATTGTCATTGTCTAGCTTCAATCTTCTTCTTTTTTTTTTTTTTTTTTTTTTTTTTTAATATTTTGAAATTCTATAGCAGTGTTGCGCTTATTGTTAAAATTCTTTCAGTTATGAAGTCTAAGAATCAA
Organism: Lycium ferocissimum; assembly: GCF_029784015.1. Classification (NCBI taxonomy): domain Eukaryota; kingdom Viridiplantae; phylum Streptophyta; class Magnoliopsida; order Solanales; family Solanaceae; genus Lycium; species Lycium ferocissimum. The sequence goes on from NC_081348.1 coordinate 24,352,055, forward strand.
CCAAAAAAACATAAATAAGGAAAAAAGACTACAACCTTTATAGGGTCAATCTTTTAAGGGATAAATTTCATGAATGATCATATAACTTATCATTTTTTTCACTGAAGTCACATAATTATATTTTTTAGCAAACAAATTCACCTTTCTAGTCAAAAGTCACACTTGCCCGAAAACTCAACTTTCCGATGCGTGATCATTTTTTACTTCTATATTTTAACTCTTTTTTAATTTTTAATCTAACAAATACAGATCCAATTAAAAGAGGACTGATCTGGTCCAATTTTTTAGTCTTCCAATGAGTGATGATCCATAAAACAATTTGTAATTATATAACCATTTATAAAACTTACCCGTCTTTTAGAAATAGTACAAGGAAATACTTAAAAAAACTGGATTAACATTACTCCATTTATCTCTATTTGATTTTTGATAAATGAAAAACAAGACTACAAAAATAGAAGGGGAGACAAAATATACAAGATGAGAAGGGGTGTGGAGAAAAAGAAAAGAACGGAACAGAAGAAACTCAAAAAGGGAATTTGAGGAAATGAAGCTGAAAGAGAGGGACTGCTGACAAGGGGGCCCGATAAAACACTTGTCAAAACAAGTATGACTTGGCATGCCTCACCCAAAATAAAACTTTTCCTTAGCAATGTCAATTGTGAATCTTAGAGGTTATACATTTCTAGCGGTTTCACAACTTTTTCTCCACGCAATTTAAAGAAATAAACTGATATAGTGATCATGTCAGTGTTAATTTTGTCTTGTTTTATATGTCATGGCAGGTCAAATGGTTGAACAAACAATTGAGCAAATTGTGGCCATCCATTGCTGAAGTAAGCTTTTCACTCGTCTTTAGCTATCCTGTGCAATTTTTGCTTTGTAAACTAGTTTTGGTGTAACGTTAGTATAATCAAACTTTGTTTTCTTTTTCTTCGTTTTGATAACTGAGAAATCCCCAAGGGTTGTTGGCGCACGGTTTGAACCCGTGACGTGCGCCTAACCTACATATCACTTGTTGGGCTCCTGCCACTGGACCAAAGCCCTGGGGGATTATTATCAAACTTTGCTTACTCTGTGTTTAAATTATGGGGATGTTTGGCTCATGGAAAGTTACATAGAGATGTTAATACATGAATAATTATCACTGAATCACTAAAATTGTATAAATTCTGTGGAATTTGAAAACATGGATTTAAAGTGGATTGTTTTGTCAATATTGCCTAGTTATGCATCTTCGTTTGTCACTTTGAAAAATTATGCTTGCATAAAATCTTACTCAATAAAGGATGTCAGAGTAAATAATATTGCAAGTTTTTATTTGGCAAATAAAACTAAATTTGTGTGATTTAATTTTCTTTTTAAATTTTTAAAAACTAAATTGTTTTACATCAAAACCAAGAATTAGCTCTAATAATCAGTACCAATGTATAAATTTTAGTATTTAAACTCAAATTATTAGAAATTCTTACTATATGATAAGATAATGAGTTCTATTCCTATTATGAAAAGCAGAAAAGTATCCCCAAGAAAAATATATTGGCTCTATAAAATAGGGTGCTTTACTTAAGAGTAATTTTGTCATTTTGGGTGCTTTTATCGGTTATTGCAAATACACTATTCTTATTAAACCATTCTATCCCGTATAAATTATATATAACTACATAAATTATCTATGCATTAATTATGCAAGAAGCGCAAATGGTAACTGAATGATGTATCAGTTAAGTAGAATTTTACGGTAGAATAGTTTTCTCTTATACGAGAAACGAAAACCCAGATGTTTTTTAAATAAATATTATTTAATGATCTAAAAGATAAGACACGAGGTGTGGGGCCTAAGATCCTTGATTTTTTTAAAATTTTCTATTTATAAATCAAAGAAATATAATAAAAACAACAAATATGAAAATACATTGAAGTTCCGCGAAACTAAACTAATTTAAAAGTTATTGGAAATTTGAACATAAGCATATAAGAACACTACTAAAAGTACAAAAATATCCTTTTTATTATTGAGAAATCCTTGAGAGCCTGTTGGCACATGGTTCGAAACTCGTACCTCTGCCTATCTCCACTTAAATATTCCCTCCGTACCATTTTATGTAACGGTGTTTGATTGGAGACAGAGTTTAAAAACAAAAGAAAGACTTTTGAAACCTGTGGTTTAAAACAAGCCATAAAAATTTGTGTGGCTAGAAATCATCTCATTAAGGAGTACCAGGCTTCTAGTTCGTTACAGGGTTCGAACCCGTGACATGCGCCTAACCTACGCATCATGTGTTGCACTCTTACCACTGAGTTGAAGCCCTGGGGCATACAAAACTATAAATATAATAAGATACAAACTGAGTACAATGTCTTTCCAACCTAAGCATTGTACGGGAAAATCATCAAAATTTGTGAAAAAGATGTTAACAAGCTATACAGGTACCTCCCAGTAAGTAAATAAATTAAGAAAGTTCTTTGATACTACTTTTCAAAGATTATTCCTTTTAATGTTGAATTTTAGCTTTAGGTGCAATGAAGTTTCATATAAATGAAAAAAATGACTGAAGTACGACTAGCATTCTGCTCTCCCTGACAAGTAATTAAATCAAGAAACAACTATTAGTACTACAGTTCATCACTACAAGGAGTAATGCTTGAAGAGTATTAGTTGGATGTATTTACTCGTTAACACTTAGTAGTCAAACAAACAGGGTCCATCACCCATCAACACAAAAGGATAACATTGTTATTAGAAAGAAGAGAACTTTTCAATATTTGGTGAGGAAAACAGATACTGCAGGGTGAGCTTGCCTTTGAACGTCAATTACTATTATTAGAATCAGTAACTATTAGCATAGTATAATATACTTATGTTGAAGTCTATTACCATGATCTTCTACTTATAGATTTGTCAACACCAATTAAAGATAATTAATATTATAATATTTGGAACACTCAAAGGGTAAAGGTGCCTCCCTACCCCACAAAGGTAGGGGTAAGGTCGGCGTACATCCTAGCCTCCCCATACCCCACTTGTGGGACTACACTGGGTATGTTGTTATTATTCTTATTTTTTTGCTCAAAGGATAAAGGTTTTCCTGATTAAGGAAGAAGCTTAGAGGGCAGAACTCTAAAATAAGCCCAAAGGCTCTAGGTCCCTTCCCAGTTCGAATTTTATGTTTCAAGCATGTTAGCATTTAATTTTAACCGGAAAGAGAGAACCCGGTTTAAAAAAAAAAAGACTTGCTTCTCTAGACCAAGCACAAGCGAAGACTTGAAGACCAACTATCATTGGTATAAAAGGTTCTGATGAGGTTTACCTTTAAAAGGTTCTCAATCCGAGAATATAAAAAGTCTGGACTCCAATTTAGAGTTGCGAATGCTCAAATTTCATGTTGTAGATAGACAAAGAGTAAACGAGGAGTCAAAAATTAGCTTAGGAATTTCGATGGTGAAGGCTAATTAAGAAATAATTTTGAGCAGTTCTGTTACTCCCTTTGTTTTGTTTTGTTTTATGAGTCTTATTTTGACTAGACACAGAATTTAAGAACATACAAAAGATTTTTGGATCTTCTGATCTTAAACTTAAGATGTGTATAACATATCAAAATTACTCTTTGAATCTTGTGGTCTTAAACATGCCACATTATAAGGGAGTGTTACTAAGGGTAAATGGGAATATTGGAACTAAAGGTGGCATGGCATTCTTTTTGAAACAGATAGAGGGAGTAATTCTTCTTTTGAGTGCTGGCGCCTAAATTAGAAAATTTTGTACATAATTTGTATAGGAACTGTTTGATGAGCCTGAGTCATTGGAATTCAATGTAATGACCAAACTGTCTCTTTAAGTGATATTCAAAGCTTTTGTCCTTTCAAGCACTGTTCACAAAATTGAAGTTATTTCTTAGTGTGCTACTTTTTCAATTAAAAATTGAACTTATTAGTATAAAGCAAAGCACCAGACATATCCCATGCTGATATTGCCTAATTCATAAGGAATCAAGGTTTCTTTCATGAACTAAGACTTCTCTATAAAGGCCTTTTTAAGATACTCCAACGCATGGAAACTGCTTTGTGAAACGATTCTGCCTTGAAGTTAAAATTCAGTAGGAAGATAGGTTTAGAGCACAATGGAGACTGATGATTTTTTTCTCTCAAAATTTGAGAAGATGGAACTTTTGCTATCCATATAGCTCTTAAGCCTGCTGCTCTGTGCAATGGAATTTGGTTTAAACTGTTATATATCTCATCTTGCATGACAATCGTTCTGCACGCAGAATAGTACGATAATGGTCATACTTTTATGGTTACACCTGTATATCAATGTAAAAATATCTTTAGTCTCATTATGGGTGTGAACCATGATTCTTTTCCAACTTCTGTATTGTGTGAGCCAAGATCCAATCTCTTGAATATGTCGCTATGCAGGCAGGAGAAGCTATTATAAGAGAATCTGTTGAACCTCTTTTAGAAGATTATCGACCTCCTGGAATTACTTCATTGAAGTTCAGCAAATTATCATTGGGAACTGTGGCACCTAAAATAGAAGGTAGCAACATCAAAAAATTATCCATCTAAAAGTAATTTATTATTCATTGCAATTGAGTTAATTATCTCTTAGTTGTGTAACTGTTGATCTGCAAAAGGAGTAGTAAATTAGAACTCATGCTATCCAGGTTTTTTTCAATCAAGCTGAATTTGGAAAGAAAGGCAGTTTGCTTAGTTCAAGTTTCCATGCTGCTACTAGTTCTCCTCATTGCGCTAGTCTTCTACTCCTGATATTCATCTGAATCTTCATATCTATTAACTTGAATTAAGTTTCGGTTTGAATCTTCTGCAGTTCATCATATGATCCAAGACTCATACCAAAAGGTTTTAGTTGAATTAAGCCATATAGGATTGAGTTTCACGTGATAGTGGTCATGGTCATTTGAGCTTTCTAGATTGTGTCAGTTCTGTGATTTATTAAGAAGACAAAAATGTAGTATGTGCTCATGTTCCGTTCGTTGTCTGAAAAGCCACTGGAACGGTTATTTCTTATTACTCCTATAATATTGTGAATGCCTGACAGGAAAAGACTACCCACTGGGTGCACTGAAAATCTAGTTAGTTGCATTTTTGCTAATATTGGTGTTATTGGGTTAAAGTCTTTGCAAACTTTGATATCTTTTTAGGGTATGTTGCTGCCTATATTGAAAAACTTAAGTGAAATAAAGTCGGACCAAGTTTCGTTTTTTTGTAACTCCTAAACTTCTGTATCATATGTCCAAGAAAATCTTCCTGGTAATACTTGCTTGTTGATGGAAACAAAGAATCTGCCAAGAGCTTATCTTGTCATGGTTGTTGTTACACTCCTAGCAAGATTGTTGATAAACTGGTGGTCATTCCATGTATGAGATTCTTTAAGAGATTGTCATTGTGCCACACAAATGTTTAATACTTAATTAATGCAGGTATTCGTATTCAGAGCCTTAAAAAAGGTCAAATCACCATGGATATTGACTTCCGATGGGGTGGTGATCCCAATATTGTTTTAGGTGTTGAAGCTGCAATGGTTGCTTCTATACCCATTCAGGTGTGCGCCTAAATACTTTCACCAGTCTATTTTGCTTGGACAATTTTATGTTGACTACTTGGTTATTTAGGAAGAGAGTTGCACTGACCATTGCCAAATTGGTTGCAGTTGAAAAATCTTCAAGTTTTCACTGTTATTCGTGTTATCTTCCAACTAACTGAGGAAATGCCTTGCATATCGGCTGTTGTTGTAGCATTACTTTCTGAGGTATAGCCTAATTTCAATATGTTAATTTGCTTTCCTCTATTCTTTTGTTTCATTTCTCCTTTGTGTTGTTCCTCCCATTATATCTGATGTGCTACATGATTTTAGTTTGTTCAACAGTATTTGACGATGACCATTCTGCCTTAAACTAAATTACTGATCTGAAGAAGCTTATGTCCTGATAGAGGTTAGAATAAATGATTCCTTTTTTTGTTCAATCAGCCAAAACCTAGAATTGACTATGTCCTGAAGGCGGTTGGTGGAAGTTTAACAGCTCTTCCTGGACTTTCAGATATGATTGATGTGAGTTTTAACATCTTCTCCAGCAAAACACTTTCTTATTTTGAATGTTTCCCTTTTTGACTGACAATGCTGTTGTTTCTCATTGGAAGGACACTGTAAATACAATAGTGACAGATATGCTAGAATGGCCACATAGAATTGTTGTTCCGATAGGAGGCATACCTGTGGATACTAGGTATCTTCTATTCTACAAATATTTTAGTGACCGAGCACTTTAGCTTATTATTTTCTTATCTTTTTTAATCCTTGTAATGTGCCAATAGAAAAAGTAGATTTTGGATTGCTTCAGTTTGCTGCTAACACGCTTGGGAAATATCGAAACCAAGATTGTGCATCTATTTAGCATTGACCTGCTTGAAATCAATTCATACTGCTGTTCCTTCCCTGTGTCAATGTGAATTCAGGTGTTTCAGTTCAGATACATGTGAGGGAAGATCAAGTGGTTTTTGGTACTTGAACACCGAAGTGCTGTGGTTTGTGGTCCAGTAAAATATGCATATCTGAATTTTGAGAGACTTGGGTAAAAGGTCTTACTGTGCCTTATGATCGTGGATGACTCTGTCAGTGTATACCTATTTCGGACCTGTAATTGCTTACTATTTAGTATTTACTTGGGTTTTACTCTAAACTGTTTCACATGTTGCAATGTCTGTGCTTGTTCATTTTGCCTACTGCTGTTGGTTTTAAGCTCTATCTTAAGCGCTTCAGCAAATCTCTTGTTGGATGGGGGATGTAAACACTAGGTCACTGACATGTCTGCATGTACAGTAGTAGTTCTTTATCTTCTCTTCATGCTTATTTTTCATCATTTTGTAACCAGTATTTCCCTTCATGCAGCGATCTGGAGCTTAGGCCACAAGGGAAGCTCATAGTAACTGTAGTCAAGGCTAATGCCTTAAAGAACCAGGAAATGATAGGAAAATCTGATCCATATGCAGTAGTATATATACGTCCACTTTTCAAGGTTAAGACAAAAACCATTGACAACAACCTAAATCCTGTTTGGGATCAGACGTTTGAGTTAATTGCAGAAGACAAGGAGACCCAATCCCTCATCGTCGAGGTTTGATTTCAATTACTATCACATTTGTTCCTTTGCTCTGCTCTGTCTTAAATATCTACTGATTCTGTACATGATGTTTTGAGTTGATTTTTGTGTGATAATTGAGCTTCACATCATTTTGAGCAGGTCTTTGATAAAGACATTGGGCAAGACGAGCGAATGGGTGTTGCAAAGTTGCCTCTGAATGAGCTTGTAGCTGACTATGCCAAAGAATTTGAGTTAAGATTAATGCCAAAACTTGATATGATGAGAGTCAAAGATAAGAAGGATAGGGGAACTATCACAATAAAGGTACAGAAACGATTCAGACTCATTTGTTGAGGTTCCATTGTTACTATGCCGCTATCAATCGATCAACCAAACCTGAATCCCGAACTAGTTGGTTAGATTACATGCATCCTATGTATCAGTACTTTACAACATTCATCGTAGTTTGATTATTTTCCAATTTACTGCAACTCTAATCCTTTTCGGAGTCTGGAACCAACTATGGTTAGCTCCACACAGGCTGAATTGTTGCTATGCTGCTAATCATTCTTTGATTGTGTAAAAGTCTCATTACTTTTAACCACCAGGATGATAGGTCGGTCTGGGTCATGGGGTGGCTTTTAAAGCTTATTCATTGTGGTGCAGGTGTTGTATCATGAGTTCAACAAGGAAGAGCAGTTAGCTGCTCTGGAAGCAGAGAAGGCGATCCTAGAAGAAAGGAAGAAGCTGAAAGCAGAAGGGGTCATCGGGAGCACAATGGATGCGGTTGGTTCAGGTGTCGGTCTGGTAGGAACTGGCATTGGGGCAGGCGTGGGGCTCGTTGGAACGGGGCTAGGTGCCGGTGTAGGCATAGTTGGAAGTGGCTTTGGAGCTGTTGGCAGTGGCCTAAGCAAAGCTGGGAAATTTATGGGAAGGACATTCACAGGAGGGCATTCCAGTAATTCAAAGAAGAGTGGTGCCTCTACTCCAGTAGACTCTGTTCAAGAAAATGGTGGTGGAAAGCCTCTCAAGACTGTTCTTGCAAGTACTGATTAGTTCTGTGAACTATAGAAAACTCAAGTATAATTTTTTTTTTTTTTTTTTAAGAATTCAGGTTTTAATGTGACAATATGTTGTTTGAAGAATGGAAATTAAGTTGTTGATAGAATGGTGAAAATTATGTCAATGTGAAATCGTTTATGGTGTTGGATTATATTTATCGGTATACATCTTTAAGTTAGTAATTTATTTTCATAAAATTACGTCAAGCTGTTGTATTTATTTTGTTTTCTTTGTTAGCATAGTACTAGGTGTGTCAGAAAATTGGTAGCAAGGTTGCAGCTTTCTCGTGAACTCATTAATCTCATCGTGACCTTAGTAAAAATGATGTACTGTCATGGGAGATCACATCTGTAAATAAACAAATAAAGATCCAACTAAAATTAGTTATAGATTGAAAGATGATCCAATTATGCAAGGGGTTGAATAAGTAAATGATTTTATAAATTTTGTAGAAAAACGGTGTACCTTTTTATTAAAAGACTCATTATGCGTCTCGAAAAAACTTAAGTGTATAGTCCGCATCAGACAAGGCGTGCTTAGTGTTGTTTACGTATATGATTTAGAAATGAGTTTCGGAGATATTCTTTTATGGAATTCTGAGTTCTTGTTATTCATGAAATCTACAAGGCTGAATGCATGTACAACCCTCTAAATTTATTTCTTTTTTATTTTATTTTGACACCTCAATTAAGTATTGATCCTATTGAACTCCTGAACTTGACCTCAAGTGTGTTTATCAAATACAATTCAACTTATATAGTAACATATATGGTGAGTTTCATTTTCTTTAACCTTGTGCGTGAATGTCAATCGCATCCTACGAGGAAAATTTAATAAAATAAAATACCGCACCAATTTTAATTATACACATTAGATAGGAAGAAGTGTGCTACTGTGTTATACAAGTGAAGAAGCACCACTTAAGCTAATCAAATAACAAAACTGGAAAATAAAAAAATCAAAATTGGAAACTAAAACGGAAAACTAAAAACTAAAAACTAAAAAATAAGAAACCAAAACTGGAAAATAAGAAGCCAAAAATATTAAGCAACACAAGATCTTATTATGTTGTTCCAGAATCCCAAACAAGCTTCAAAATCAATCTCAAAAGTCTGGTCTTCAATTCCTGGTTGGCCGAATTGCTTGGTTCTTGAAAAAAGGTCGTTATACACATATTTTAATGATGTGTATAATTAAAATGCGTGAGGGTTTTAATGGGTTGAATTTTTCAGGTAGGATGCGATTGACGTCCACGCGAAAGAAAATAAAACGCACCATATAGTTATATAAGTTGAATTGTGTTTGATTGACACACTTGAGGTCAAGTTCAGGGGTTAAATGAGAATAATACTTAGTTGAAGTGCCAAAATGGAAAAAAAAGACAAGTTTAGAAGACTGCATATGCATTAAGCTAATCTACAACAAATACATTTTCCTTCTTAGTTAGTTTAAAAAGAGAAATTTTTGTAACTTATTTTAGAACACAGAAAAGTATTTCCTTTAACAAATTGTCTCTTAAACTTCATATCAAACACGTTGACAAAAATTTGAACGGGGAGAGTAGCAAAAAATCTAAGCGTAATGCATGAGTTGTATTCAATGCACATGTACTCATCGTCACTATAGTGCCACCCCAGGTTATAGTACTAAAAAAGAATATAATATGCTATTTATAACCTTGGGTGAATTAATTAGTGAAAAAATAGGCAAAATGGAGAGTGGGACTCACATGATTCTGAGTCCTCGAAAAAGGGGCCAACACCAATGCCCCATGCAGCTGTGTCAGTACACAATACTTGCTTCTTAAAGTCAAAGACCACATTCATAACCTTAGCTACCTTCCAAGCACAAAGACAAATAGAGTTGCAGAAAACAACAAAGGACTGGCTCAGGTATAATGTGACTAAGCTTCATGAATTGATGTAATATATTCTTTGAAAAAAGAAGAAGGAGATATTTAAAGTTAAATTTAAAAAATATTCAAAAATTTGAAATTGTGCTTGGATATGAAATACAAGTGAAATTTAGTGAATCTAAACTTTTAGAAACTTCTAAAACCTTTTTTTTTTCCATACTTGAACAAGCCTGAAATTAAAATAATCGTCTAGCTTGATATACAACATTTATTTGAAATAATGTTATTTCAAATTTTGAAACAAAGTTAATGGATAAATGGCTTAGTTTTCTAAGGTACATGTGGGTTCAAGAATAGTAGAGGAATGAAAAGGAATAAGAGGACACACTCGTGATGAGATTTGTTCTATGTACTTGTGTATCATAGTGAACTCGAACTGTTTGGACTATATGTTGAAGTGAAAACAATAATTTAACTTTTATGAGTAAACATCATTATATCGCTTAAAATACTCTCATATATGTTTTTCAATTTGAAATTCTTTATTTTAAGTTGTAGTTAAAATAATAAAGTAAATTATATAATACAAACTAATTTGAAAATAATATATTCCAAAGCCAACTTAATTTGAAAGAACAAAGTGTTTTTCCGGAAAGAAATGAAGAGTTGATCATCTAGTCTCGCCTCATTAAGAGTTTTCCTCTCCGCCTGATTTGCTCCATCGATTGCCTTTATCTCATTGTATAACTCTTTTGTAATCGCAAAAGAAAATATGTTATATGGCGTTCGTCAACAACAACAAGATACGAACGGTGTATTCTCACGTGTGAGATCCTAGAGTAGAATGTATGCAGACCTTATCCTACCTTGTGGAGATAGAGAGACAATTTCTTGAAGACTCTTGATTCAAGTAACGCAAAACAAGGTAGTTCGAAAAAGAAAATACATAAGTAAATAAGACATAACAAATAATAGGGATAACGTAGCTTAGCATTCAGAGCAAAGTAATGCAATAACCGAAGCGCAAGAAACAACATGTAGTAACAGAGATCGAAGGACGAGAAACTATAAGAATAATGCTAATACTAACTACTCGTCAAGCAGGGGCGGATTTAGAGTGTGGTGAGTCTTGGTAAAAAATTACATTATATATAGGGTAGATTTTCTGTGTTTATGCACATATATTAACTGTTGAATACCCTGAACAAAAGCAAAAGGTTACCTCAAGGTCCAGGGTATTCAAACTTGTCTCAAGGTGTTCTAGGGTCGATTTCTAGGGACAACATTATTTTTTACATTTAGTTTTTGTTGTCTTTTCTGAACCCCCTGATTGAAAATCCTGGATCCTCAAATAGCCAAGCCTATTCGGGCCGCAGGAAAGCGAGACAACGTCCAACTACCTTCTATCCTAATCAACGACTTTCATATCTTTCTATCTAATGTCATGTCATAATACATATTTTAATTAGCATATTTTAGGCAATGTAAAATATTACTCTACTTCAAAGGTCAAATCGCAAGATAATATGTCTAAATAAAAAATAACTCTAAATTCATCTGTTTTGACCTTTTTTAAAAAGTAGATACAGTAACTAAGCGTGTAAGCTAAGAATGAAAACATGACCTCGGTCAACCTGCTTTTCATGCTTTGGTAAACTCTGCTACCCTTTTCCCTTTGTTCTTCACTGCCTAAAAAAAGCATTAATTAAACAAACAAAAGAGAAAACTAAAAAGTTTAGATTGATAATCTCCGGAATTTAATAATTTGATAGTGCACTTTAATTTTTATTTTAATATATTGGAAGGAATAAATGATGTTATACTTTGCTTATACAGTGGCTCCTCATGTTTGCTTTCCCTTTTCTTTTTTCTAATTAATTTCTTTGGGTTCTTTTACGTGGGGTGGGAAGAAGATAATCCATAAAGAAATTGACTCTCTATTTATTGGTTTGCCTTCTAATTAATGCTTTAGAAGAAAATAATGAATATATATAGTATGTATTTGTTTTTGTAAAGTTAAAAAATGAAAAAAATAAAAAAATGAAGTTGTTCATTTAATACATTGTAACTTGAATTTTGTACTATTTTATATAATTGCAGCAGGTCATTGATGCATCAACTACAGAGTCTGAAAATTAGGCATATCTCCGGAGTGCAAAATGGATTGCAACCCCACTAGCAAAAATAAGAATGTACAACACAAGTCCTGTTTGTTTTTAGTGCTATGATCTTATGAGTTCGAAATGTTGTGAAAGCCAATAAAATATAAAGTATTTTCCTTGTTTCTACTAATAATTGTAATATTTTGGCCACCTTAACTAATATGGATGAATGAATGCTTGTACTAACGTTTTAAATTTTAATACTTCACTTTATTTGAGTGCTTGTTCTAAGTTCTAATAAACCAAAAACAATAAAATAAAAAGGAAGAAAGAAAAAGAGAAACGACAAGATGTTCCCTGGCTGTTTGGACCATTTTAATTTGTCCGCATCTCTTCTTGTTTTTAGGTTGAGGGTCATGTTTAATTATGGGTAGTGTATCATCTTCATTAATAAGCTGTCATTGCAAAATAAAGTTTTGTTTGGAGTATTTTTTTTCAAGAGGCCAAAGAAGACTTTAGGACATGCATATAATTGGAAATTACAGTCAATATTGTCTAGAGTTGTTAGTTAATCAATTTAGCGGTGACTTTTTCCTCTAAATTGAGACAGAGGGAGTGTATATATATAATCTAAAGTGCTTTTTGTGGATTTTATACTTGAAAGTTCCATGAGTTCACGTAATTTCGAATCTATTTTTGGTAAGGTGTATTTTTGATATATTGCCTTTTCTTTAAAAAAAAAAAAAAAAAAAACAGTCCAATATGTTTTAGAAACACCAATGTTTGTTTTCTCCGAATTTATAAAACTTATTGTTGGAATCTCTCAACATGTTTCGTAATTCATATATATATATATATATATATATATATATATATATATATATATATATATATATATATATATATATATATATTTTAATTAATGATATTTCACATGATTTAGGAAACTAAATTTTCAGAGTTTAAAAAATAAAGAAATTCAAAGTTCAGTAAATGTATCGAATTGATTTTTCAATTTTGTACCTAATTAAATGATGACACATAAAATAGAATAAGCGAGTAATTATTACTTTTTCCATCGATCCCAGTTTGGTTGTCCAATTTTAATTTTTCCAGGTTATTATGGGAAATATCAAAAATAGAATTAATTATATTTCTCTCCAAAATAATCATTTTTCAGAAAACAAGCACTTCTAGTAGTTCTCTAAAATATCTAAAGTTCTATTTTTATTTAAAGAAAAGAGAGAGATAAAAAAAAAAAGATTGAGTAACCATCCGAGCTACGTCACGGCCCCGTGACTTTCGATTTTGACTCAGCAAAAGTAAAACAGATCTGGTTTCTGTTTTACCCAGTAGTAGCATAGTATTCTAGTTCTAGTAATAACAGAGCGCTCTATGAGGAGATAAAGACTACACACAGTCACACACTGCTCACATTACTCTACAGTCTACACTGCATAGTCTTCTCTTTGTTTGTTCCTTCTTCCACTAGTCCATTTCCCTTACAGATCCCTCTCCACATCAACATTCACCCCTTTTCTTGCACACAGTCACACAGTATTCACGCTACACTCCCATAAACAAACACAATAGTCCCTCATTTCTTGTTTCTTCCTTCCATGTCCTTTTCTCTTATGTAATTTCGTTGATATAACAAATCTCTCTGCAACTATATGGATCTCTAACAAAACTACTCTTCCATCATCACCCTTCTAATTTCTTTACCTTACCATTCTTCTTCTTCCCCACTAGTCCATTTTCTTTCATCCCCATCACAAATTAATCTCTCTGCAAATTTAATACTATGCATCTTTAATACTCTTCCAAGATCACCCCTTTCTTCCTCAACAAACGCACAGTCACAGTATTCATACTAGACTTCCCATTCTTGTTTCATCATTGACAAATCTGTCTGCAAATTTGCATCTTTAACTGTTTCAACATCACAATAGTGTTTATCTATCACCATTCTTGTTTCTTCTTCTTCTTCTTCTTGCACATTCGTCCATTTATAACAAATCTTTATGCAAATATGCATCTCTAAACACTTTCAAGATTACCCCTTTCTTCCTCAACAGATTCACACATTAGATTCCACAACCCCACTAGTCACTTTTCCTGTTTCATCCCTCACAAATATCTCTAACATTCATCCTTAATACTCTTCCAACATTACCCCTCACTGCACACTCTGTTCACACTAAACACCACACTCCCACCAGTAACCATTCTTGTTTTCTTGCCTGTTCTCTCTGCAAATATGCATGTTTAACTCTATTAAGATCACACCTTTATTCAACAAAAATGCCTCCAGAAAACCCATTTCCACCTCCTCTAACCCCCCTCCCTATCTTCCCCACCACCTACCTCCCACCCCCACCCCCACCACATCACCATACCCACTCCCCTCTCATCCCACCCTTCATAGCTGCTGCCTTTGCCTTAACATTCTTCATAGTTGTTGCCATCATTTATCGCAAATTCTCGCGTAACAGAACAGTCCCTACAGATCTAAAGTCACCTCCACCACCCCACAAGTACTCCTACTCCCTCCTACGCAAAGCCACAAGCTCATTTAATACTGCTAATCGTCTTGGCCAAGGTGGATTTGGTTCTGTTTACAAAGGTGTCCTTCCTTCAGGACAGGAGGTAGCCGTGAAGCTAATGGACGCTTCAGGCTCCCTCCAGGGCGAGAGAGAGTTCCATAATGAACTCGCTCACGCCTCGAGGATAGACACTACGTCTTGTCAGCACGTAGTGCCTATCCTCGGGTACTCCTCTGATGAACATAGTCATCATCGGAGGAGTAGGAGAAGATTAGTTCTTGTATATGAGTATATGCATAATGGGAGCCTTCAAGATGCTTTGTTAGATCGAAAGTGTCCTGAGTTAATGCAATGGAGAAAGAGATTTGATGTTATTAGTTCCATTGCAAAGGGTGTTGAGTATCTTCATTACTCTTGTGATCCTCCTATTGTACATGGAGATATCAAGCCTTCTAATATATTGTTGGATTACAATTTCGATGCGAAAATAGCTGACTTTGGCTTAGCACAGTCTTTGACTAAAGATGATCAAGTTGTTGAATCTTTCATTGAAGGTGAGGAAGGAGTTGAGAAGGTGGCAAAAGGAGAAGTTTTTGAGAATGTGGAGGAAAACGGGTCGATTCTTGAAGGAAATGAGAGTGTGGTGACAGAGGAGGTTGTGATAAATGCTGATCAGTTGGCAGAGAGTTGTTCACCTGAGGTGGGAGTTCCATCAGAGGGGATGGAAAAGACTAGTGTTTCTGAGGGTTTCTTGGATGGGGTTAGTGTGGATAGTGGAATATTGAAAGGGATTGGGAGGGGAAGTAGTCAATCAGGCAGAGATTGGTGGTGGAAACAGGAAAATGTGAATGGTGGATCGGATTCCGGGAGGATTAAGGACTATGTGATGGAATGGATTGGTAGTGAGATCAGAAAAGAGAGGCCTAAGAAGGATTGGATCGCGACCTCAAGTGCAGCCGAAGATATTGCCAAAGGAGGGGGGCAACAGAAGCAAAGAAAGAAGCTTGAATGGTGGGCATCTTTGGATGAGGAGAGAATTAGGAAAGAAAAGAAGAATAATAGGAAGCCAAGAGAATGGTGGAAGGAAGAGTTTTGTGAGGAGTTAGCCAAGAAAAAGAAGAAAAGGGATCTCAAAGGGGGAGGAGAAATGTGGTGGCAAAGGGATGAAGAGTTAGTGCCCGAAAGAAAAAGGAGGAAAAGTAGGGGAAGTAGGAGTAGTATTGACTGGTGGCTTGATAATTTCAGTGGCGAATTTCGGATTGGAAGACGAAATAGTCAAGATTTCGCCAGTGGAGATATTCCCAAGAGTGGAGGTGTGAGTAGTACTCCTAGCATGAGAGGAACCGTATGTTACATCGCTCCAGAATATGGCGGTGGAGGACAACTATCCGAGAAATGCGACGTGTACAGTTTTGGTGTTCTGTTATTGGTTTTAGTCTCGGGGAGAAGGCCACTCCAAGTTACAGCTTCTCCTATGTCAGAATTTGAGAGGGCTAATCTGGTTTCATGGGCTAGGCAGCTTGCTCATTCAGGCAAGCTTTTGGATCTTGTTGATCCCAATATTCAGTTACTGGATAGAGAACAAGCATTACTTTGTATCACAATTGCACTACTATGTTTACAAAGATCGCCTAACAAGCGCCCCACGATGAAAGAGATCGTTGGGATGCTTTGTGGTGACTCTGAGCCACCCCATTTGCCATTTGAGTTTTCCCCTTCACCGCCATCCAACTTCCCTTTCAAGTCCCGGAAAAAAGCCCGGTGAGTTCATAGAGTGTTCGAACCGTTTAATCAACAGTAGCTTAATTTGCACTGTTCAATGTAATCTTCATGTATTATTGTGTAGAAACTGTTAGAAGAAAAGCAAAATGGAAGCAAAATGTCATTATTTCTTATCAGCTTTTTATTTTGCATAATCATCTCTATGGTTTCTGCACTTTTTAAATTCTGATGAGCTATTATTGATGAACACACTAGTTCTCCTTGGCTTTTGCTGATTTGAAGGAATCCCAGGTTAAATCTGATATGACTCTTTGCTTCCACTTTCTAAAAGGCGTGTCCACAAGTAATTATAAAATTCAGTGCCCTTGAACTATTTAAGGAGCTTGCTTTATTGCTTTCACTAATTACTTTTTTTGGGTCCCAGATAAGATATTTGACTGTTTGTTGTCTATTGGCTTAAAAAAGTAGGATGAGCTTGTTTTATAATTCACTCATTTATTTCATTACAGATGAAACCCCCTTTTTCCCAACTTTGTCCCTGGGGTAATTACAAAGGAATACACGGAAGTTGCATTTTTGTCTTGTACACACTAATACTGTATTATCTAAGTAATCTCTGTGGCCCTATATAATGTACTAGTATAAACATGTAGTTTGTAAGTTGTAACTCTGTTCATACTGCAAAATAGATGATATGCTTGGGGGAAAGACATAATAGAGAAAAGCAACAAGATCATATTGGATTTCTTGAGAAAACGAAAGCAACAAGGACGAGAGGTTAACAAGAGAAGTGTCTGTTTGTTGATACAATAGTTGATAAAGTATATGACTGCTGTTTTATTATGTGTTTACAGCTGATTATATATGAATACCTATATAGTATAGCTGTTTGGCATAGAGGTCATCCAAGTTTGAGAAATCAAAAATGATATAGACACCAAAATGTTTTCACATTTTTTCGCATTAATGGGGGAGTAATGCCAGCTGACGGTTACTGGAAATAGTTAGTGAAAGTTAAACAGTAATGTTGTCAGTTCTCGGAAATTTGGTTATTCTTTCAACCTACATTGTCTTATTTATGGCTCTTTGTATGTTTAATGAAGAAAGTACATAAGCATCTCAATTGTGGATGTGAGTTAGTTCCTTTAAATGATGGAGTCATGGAGATCATTTATGTTGGACATGCTCTAATAGCCAGCGTATCATCACGAGTATAATATCTCAGGTACCTATATCACCTTTGTGCACAATTCTTTTGTGAACCCATAGATCTTTTTTGTTTGTCAAGTAACTTTGGTTCGATTTAGATTGAATTAGTTAGTCCTTCATAGCTCTTGAAGTTGACATAAGATAAACTTGAAGCACAGATGTCACTTTGTGATGTTAGTTATATCTGTTTTTTAGTTTTCATCACTTAATGTTTGTATGTTCATCAACTAATGGACAAATTGGATAAGATATTTGTGTTACTGTCTTTGTAGAGTGTCACTGAAAGTTGTCTTGTTGTCAAGAGGAGCAACTCAAATTTAGTTCTAACACATGAACTGGTGTTGAAGTTCCTACCTTTTGCTTACATAACATGTCCCTAAATAAACCTCTGACCCACAATGCTTTGTGATACATCCAGACCAGACACGTTGGTTGTCTTTGCAAATCATCATGATTTTCATTTCATCTTCTGCAGGGTGCCCCACATCATATATAACCCTGTCGATTCATATTTTGTGTCATCTAGATATTTACGTGCATTGGATTTTTCTGATATATAGCTGCCTTATTTGTGGTCTTTCTGAGGTAAGCGAAAATAGATATAAAAATATTTGTATAGTCGATCCTATCTAATTTGGTAATGAGTCAATTGGTCACCATTTGAATTGCCTCACGTTCAAATCTTAGTGGTCTCAGAAACCAAGCTGTCGAGCAATGCCAGGTGTTAGGGATTGCAGAGGTATTTTTTTTTTCTTTTCAGTTTTTTGGTAGTAGATTTCTTTGCTTCACGCTATGAAACTGCAAGTGGTCATTTCTTATTTGAGACTATAGTCTTGGCATGACTTGTGTGTAACTACATTTTTCTTTTGTGTGTTCAGACCATCTTGTATGCATTTCAATTAATTAGCTGAATATCTACTACCTTTTCACTAGCTTAAAAGACAGAAATGTAATGCTTTTTATTGTTGAAACTCTAATCTCGCCAGATCTTTTTTCCTTCGTTGATTGTTAGACCATAATTAAAAACTAGATAGTTTCCTTGTGTCACGTCAATTCTTACTAGAAAAAGACTATTTTAAATTTCAATATTCAAAGGTTTAACCAATTAAAAACAGGTCACGGCTAGTCCCTTTGGGGACATCCAATCAAAAAAAACAGGAGGTCAAGGCTCAATTTTCTTACCCTACAAAGGTCCGAACAATAAATTCTCATATCAGTTTCTCTCCGTCAAAAAATTTCAATTTTTACTTTGGTTCCTTTGAAATAAAGGATAGAACGAGAAAAATAAACGGATTGCTGTTTTATAGAAAAACCAGAACAAGAAGTTGTCTTGTTCTTTTCAGGTCACGGGCATTATATAATTTTGCAGGTAAGCCTCTGTAAGAATAAGATTCATATATTTTTTTTAAAGTAAGGCAAGTTAGTTGTTATAATAGGTAAAAGTGATCTAATTCTTTTTCCCACATGCGAACGAAAGATACTTAAAGTGATCTAATTCTTTTTCCCACATGCGAAGGAAAGATTAAGTATCTCCACCAATTAACAATTTGATACCAAAATTATCTAATAGGCCTCTTCTTATAGGGGTAACAATTGGGTTTATACGAACCTCTTTTCATTTAGGATCATTTAACGCGTCTTTTGTTTTTCAGTGTGTTTAGCACAGTTTCGGTAATAAATTGCATATATGTCCCATGTCCATTTCTATTGATTGGTCAGTTAGATATTTTCCAGAACTAAATTGTACATAAGTAACTCATATTTTAAAATCAAAAGTTAAATAAACAAAAAATACACAGAAGATTATCAGTAATTAGAATAGAGTAAATCCCAACTTAATTACTCTGCCAATCCCTGAAATTCAATCCTTGTTCTCTAAAATTCGCTACTTCCTTGGCTCAGGTCAGTTTTCTTTTCTTTCGTTTGTTTATTTGTATCTATTCGAAGTCATTGAACTTTTATTGGTTTCAATTTCTTTTTTCCGATTGTGATTACACTTAGGGCCTGTTTGAGAAAGCCACCCAGGTAAATGGAGTTGGATGTAATTGCACAGTGTGACTTGTTTGTTTGACCAAGTAATTACTTGGTTAGGTGGGAATTGGGTGTAATTACACTCTCCAATTCTCAAGGGGTGTTGAGAATTGGGTGTAATTACACCCTGTAATTATAAGGTTACATTTTAGTTTCTTTCTTTTTTGTTTTTTATTTTTATTTCTTTTCTTTTTTATTTTATTTTATTTCTTTTTTACTTGTTAATTATTTTTATGTTTGAAGTAGATTTTCCTATTTATATTATTTATCTTTCATTTCCTTTCTTCTCATTACCAACTTTTACTTCTTGTGATTCCATACAATTGCTCGTATTTTATTTTATTTTATTCATTTAGCATAACTGTGTTATTATTCTAATTTTTGAAACTATGGCTTTTAATATTAGAAAGAATGAGTCATTAACAAACTTGACATATAATGAGCGATGCTATTAAAGTAGAATATCGTTGTGAATAAGGTTATAGACTTATATTTTCTCTTTCTTTTGAATTATATTTACTTAAGTTATGTTGGAACTTACTTACGTAATGTTGGAATTTGACATAAGACTATAAGAGTATTATGTTAATCTTTTTCTTTTTTTCGATTTTGAATTTAGGTTATATTTACGATTTTAATTTATTTGCTTTGGTACTATTGACTTGTTATTTCATATTGCATGCTGATTATTTTTCACTTACAGTTGATATATTTTTTTGTCATACATTTGAATAATGTTAGGCAATTATATTTATAAATATTTTTTTTTGTCAACATCCAATCCATGGTGTTCTCACAAAAATTCTACTTTTATTTTTTATAATTAATTAAAATTATAATATCATTAACTTATATCAATTATTTTTTACAATATTAGTTACAAATATATGATTATTAACTAATATATTTTCAAGAAACAATTTATTGTTAAATACCTGATTTAATATCATTTATAAAGACACATATTTTTCAAATATTATTTTTAAATTATTTTAATTATTTTTTTAAAATTAAATTAACTGTGTAATTATATTTGTGCAACTAAACAGTACGCTTATAATTACACGGTAATTAAGTTATGACAAATAATCAGATCATTGTAATTACCCTACTAGGTTGCGTAATTACTACCCTAAACACCAATTCCTATTACCAGGTGGCTTTCCAACCAGACCCTTAATGTTATGTTACCCAACTAGTACGAAATTTGCCAAACTTTAATTTATAAAACAAAGTTGGAAAGGTGATTGAAATTTATTAAATTTTGTTGGGCGGGCAGTTAAGAATCAAAAAACAAAGTAGACTACATTGTCTGCGAGCGTTTAATGAGAGAGAAAGGCCCTAAATTAATTTTAAGTTTTATCCATTTTTAACAAAATTTTACATGTTTTAATTTGCAAAATTTTACATGTTTTAATTTGGTCGAGCTCATTCACACGCTAGACATCTTGGGGAGATTGCTAGTGAAAGATAGTATTTATCCCATGAAATAAATTGAGGTGAGCGCAAGATGATCCAAATGTTACGTTCATGAGAAAAGTCATTCACCATAAATAAAACATGCATGTACACTAATGTGATCTTGTTAATTGTAAAAAATAATCTTACACATCTTTACATAAAACTTAATTACTTAATTGGAGTATATTTTTCAAGAATGTAAGGTATATATACTAAAACTATAAATATATTTTTCACTATAGTCTATAGGAACCCCACTTTATGGGATTTCACTGAGTATGTTGATGTTGTTGTTGTATAGTCTATTGGTATAATTTAACATAATTTGAGATATATACTATCATTTGTTAATCGACCATTATAGATTATCATGTGACGAGTTAACTACAATGGACTTTTAAGTGATCTGAATTGTGTGTAATTTTTATACTCTTTAATTGCACATTTTTATTAAAATGGTAAAATCAAGAATCTCCTCTTTTGTTTATTTTGAGTGATTTAAAATTTTAATGTGCCTATTGCATGTTCAACGTGTGCCGTCTTTTTATAAGATACTAGCCCAACAACTATTTAGTGTTATTATTCATATTGCGTAATTGTTTTCAATGCTTGTTTTTTTTAAATATTTTTGCACTTTCTTACGCCAAATTATTGATCTTATTCCGCTTTTGCTATACTATTCCCATATTTTTGGAATTGCGACTTTTGTGTCGCGAATGTGAAAGTCTTGTAACTTTTAAGTTACAAAATAAAATTATTTAATTTTGTGGGGAAATAAAAAGATGTAGTTGTGATCTTTTAGAAATTTTCACACGAATATTTATGACTTCCTTTAAATAACAAGCTAAAAAGTTTTCATTTCTCAAATTCGAGTACAACCGAATAATATCACATAAATTGAGACAAATAAAATAATCAATAAAAGTAATTAATATATTTTGGAACAGCTCAATGTCATTATTCATTAACATTAATTTAACTAAAATTGATGACTTGGACCGTAAAAGGTTAATTTGTCTATTATAATATGATGACTTGAAGGAAATACATTTTAAAATAGCCTTATTAACGGTAACTCTATTTGTTTTTTCTATTTTAAAGAAATCTAATGATATTTTTCGTATTTCCTCCCCCCTCCAATTAGAAAAAGAATTTTTCATTCTTTGCCGACTTATAACTCTTTACTACACTTTTAATTAGTGGCTATCATTCTATAAGCTTTACTTAGGTGACTAAATTTATAAGAGATATTAAAAAAGTCTAGGTAAAATTTCATAGTTATTTTCTTACATAAATTAATGTGATTCATATCTTTTCATATATTTCTTTTGAAAAATGGGATTAAGGTCTAATGAACATTAGCTATTAGAGGTAAAATTAACGGTTAAAATAAAAATTTTGCTGAAAAATTATACAAAATATTTAAAGTTATTTGAAAATTTTAAAATCAAACCAAAAAAAAAAATGGATGTACCATCATTTCAAAAATTACAACTTTGTCGATATTTTTAGTTTATACCCAAATGAATTACTCTAAAGAGAACCATTTTTAGCAACTATCCATACAAAGGTCATTATAAAAATTCATTTTACTCACTATTAAACTTGTTAACTATAAATAGTATACTTTTTGTTTTCTGTATTATGCTTTACACAACTAAACTTGTTCATTGATATAAATTAAATAGCCAGACGAAAACTAAGGAAAATACATATACTCTGGCAATGCAGTTGAGAGTGTGCAAAGTTGAGGCCCACATTTTCTAAAACTCTTCAATTTGTGTGGGGCCCAAGTTTTGTACCTATCTCTTGAAAATTGCGGCTGATTGAGATTTTGGGCCCCGAACTCTTTACTGCAGGATGAAGAAATAGCATGTCGACCATCCCATTTGCATACCCGCTCTTTTATAAGGGTAATAAAGTACGTATATATACATATTAAGGAGAAATATTTACGAAACGTAACGATAGTTTTATATTTATAAAACATAACATTATAACACCTATACAAATACACATTCTACCAAAAAAAACTCATTCCAACACCCAATTCCAAGCACAGAACTTTTGCCCGAGTTCACTGAGTTCCAACACCGAATTCCAATAACCAATAATCACAGAGTTCCAACACCCAATTCCAATAATGAATAATCACTGAGTTCCAACACCCAATTCCAAAAAAACCCATTCCAACGTATTATCACTGAGGTCTGGTGAATAGGGCTTGTTAATTTTGAATTTGCTGCTGCCTCTGCCATCGTCTCTTTGATTAGAATTAGCAACTATAGTGAAATTTTTATTAGCCCTCGTTTTTCCCTCTCTTTTGAGCCCCAAAAACCCGTAAGGCGAAATAATGTATAAATTTCATATTGACAAACACAGCCAGATTTGAATATTTTTCGGTGAGCATGAAAAATATGTGTGAATCGTGTATGAAAGTTGTATGAATATACGTACTGTATTCATACATTAATCATACACTTTGCAGAGAAAAAATAAAATTTTCCGAACTCAATATACTTGACTTCATACAGTATTCATACAATATTCATACACTGTCAAGTTTTGTAATTAATCTTTAAGTTTTGTAAATAAGAAAAACTACCTATATATTTTGTAATAAAGAGTATTAAATGGTTACCCCATGTTATTTTCCCCTTTTATAATAGTAGGAGTAGAAATTCATTAACCAAAAAGATGTACTCCTCCTTCCACTTCTACTTTTCACTGTATTAAAAACATATGACTACTTTTACTTGTCCAATTTAATAAATTAAGAGATAAATTACTATTTTGTATTTATATTACTCTTATTGTTAAGTGCTATTTATTTTCCAATATTTAGATGACTTATAATACTTAGGGGTATGTAGTAAAATTACCATTATTACTTTTAAAGGGTGTGCCAAGTCAAATATGGGCAAGTAAACATGAATGGAGAGAGCATATTTTTGCACGGATTGCCCTTCTTTTGGGGTGGTCTTTAAATTTTGCCCCTCATATTTGTGTTCTTTAAGTTTTGCCCTTCGCTTGGATACACGAGGTTACGGGTTCGAACCCCCGCTCGAGCATAAAATAAAAAAATAATTTCGCAAGACGGGGGTTGGGAGAGTGTATGCGGATCCAAAGATAATCCTTAGCTTAAAAACCAAAGTTATGCGGAGGCGGACTTTGCCTTGAGACTTTTTTTTTTTAACTTTTCAAGGCACACTTTTAGTTAAGGCATACTTTTGGTTATGCCTTAATTAAAAGTATGACCCATAAGGTATAGTTCCTTAAGGAAAAATTTTGCCCCATAAGGCAAAACTAAATTATGCCTTGAGGAAAAGTTATGCCCTCCCAAGATAACTTTAGTTTTTCCTTAAGGAAGTTATGCGGTGGGGGCGGAGACTTTGCCTTGAGACATTTTTTTTTTTTTTTTAACTTTTCAAGGCACACTTTTAGTTAAGGCATACTTTTGGTTATACCTTAATTAAAAGTACGCCCATAAGGCATAATTCCTTAAGGAAAAGTTTTGCCCCATAAGGCAAAACTAAATTATGCCTTGAGGAAAAGTTATGCCCCTCGCATAACTTTAGTTTTTTCCTTAAGGAAGTTATGCGGAGGCAGACTTTGCCTTGAGACATTTTTTTTTTTTTTTTTTTTTAAACTTTTCAAGGTACACTTTTAGTTAAGGCAAACTTTTGGTTATACCTTAATTAAAAGTACGCATCTATAAGGCATAATTCCTTAAGGAAAAGTTTTGCCCCATAAGGCAAAACTAAATTATGCCTTGAGGAAAAGTTATGCCCCTCCGCATAACTTTAGTTTTCCTTAAGGAAGTTATGCGGAGGGCGGACTTTGCCTTGAGACATTTTTTTTTTTTTTTTAAACTTTTCAAGGCACACTTTTAGTTAAGGCATACTTTTGGTTATGCCTTAATTAAAAATGCCTGTACACGTATAAGGCATAGTTCCTAAGGAAAAGTTTTGCTCCATAAGGCATAACTAAACTATGTCTTGAGGAAAAGTTATGCCCCTCCGCATAACTTTAGTTTTTCCTTAAGGAAGTTATGCGGAGGGCGGGGACACTCCTCCCCCCGCTTGCGAAATTATTTCTTTATTTTATGCTTGAGCGGGGGTTCGAACCCAAAACCTCGGTATCCAAGCTAAGGGCAAAACTTAAAGACCACAAATATGAAGGGCAAAATTTAAAGACCGCAAATATGAGGGGCAAAATTTAAAGACCACCCCAAAAGAAGGGCAATTCGCAGAGTATCCATTTTTATATACACACCTATTCACGAAAAGGTCCAAATGTATATATTTCACTATTTATAAATACATGTACATTCCCTGTCGGCTCAAGAAAATATAAGTTGATTTCAATCAAATTCTGATTTTTCCTAACTTCATCCTTTCACTCTCTTCCAAAATTAAGACTTTTAAGAGTAATTAAGACTTTTAAGAGTTCTCGATATATATATTTGCTTGCATATCAGAAGATCTTTCAGTGATTACATTCGTTGTGTTTTGAGAGTAAAACATCACTTTTACTATTTGCACTTCAACCGAAAATTTACTCGGAAGACAACACGTTTAATAGTGTAGTGATTACATTCGATGTGTTTTGAAAATAAAATATCACTTTACTATTTGCACTTCAACGAAAATTTACTCTGAAGACAACACTTTTTTATAGTGTAGCTTGAACTGATTATTTCTATCAAGAATTATGTCTTCTTTTAGTGTAATATTCACTATTATCTTGTATGTGATCATACATTCTTCTTTAGCGTTACCGTCTCTAATGTTTCCAACAATTGTACCTTTAAATGTTTTCAATTAATTCTATCACTCTAGATGAAAATTTAGTTAGGGGAGAAATGAATACATACACCTAACTCAACTATTCATCTTAATTACCTCTTTTCCCTTATAACTAAAGAAAGAAAAAGAACAATCTCAGTTCTTATAGCAGAAACCACCGTGCAAGTTGCTTACAAGTTCCTCAACATTCCTCAAAATTCAGATGGCTCACTCACTAGAAAACCCCCAAGTCGTTATGTACCTTCAAAACAAGAAATTGATCCAAATTCACCACATCAACTAATTTCACTCTCCAAAGACATACCTCTTAACCCCAGCACCACCACCTTCAGTGTGACTTCTATTATTTTTCATGAATCTTGTAATGCCGTGTCAGCTCAGTTCCCTACATTAATTGCTTCTGTTGAGTATCGGCTTGCCCCCGAACACCGCCTTCCTGCCGCCTATGACGACGCCATGGATGCCATCAAATGGGCTGATTTCTCTGAAGTTTTCTTGATGGGTAGTAGTGCCGGAGGAAATATTGTGTACAATGCACGTACGATGTCAAATAGGCAGGTTGGGGAATTTAGGCAGGTCAAAGTGAGCCAGTCAATTATTGTTACTTGTCATTCCCCTCATCACCAATTAATGTTACTTGTCATTCTCCTCATCACTATTGTCATCCTTGTTAGTAATTTTGTGTTCAAAACCAGTAAACCATAAACATGAATTAATCTTGAAAAACGTAAAATGCATAAAACTGAAAATATCCGAGTCCATATAATTCACTGTCTATCCTTAAGGAATTTAATTCCCTGACTGTACTTGAGGTTATGGATTACTTCCTCCCATGATAAAAACGGATATACCTGTTGATGACGTAGCGGTATCTCAAACCCCACCAACTTCGTCGAACGCAAATTCGGCAACAAATCACACGACTCTACTCTAATTTTGTTTTGAAACTAATGCAGAGGACAGTTTAAAGGAAGAAAGAATTCAAATTTCTATGTCTAAAATCTGAGGCCAGGCCTCTAAATTTACAAGCAATTAAAGGGTGAGATAGGTAGGTGCAATCCAAAAGGTGTCTTTTGGGTGCACTTCCAAAAGGTGTCTTTTGGGTGCACTTCCAAAAGGTACCTTTTCTCATTTTCCATTCACACCTTAAAATTTCAACAGTCCTCGTAAGAGCATCATCATAATGTGACATGCGCCTTTTCATTACGTTGGGACTGACCCTCGGTGTGGACAGGAGTCCTCTTTGGGTCATCATCCGGGGAATGATCTTCTGTCTAGGGTACTCCGGTGAAGGCGGGGGGCACTCGCAGATTTACCTAGTTTAGAGGTGGCAAGCCATCATTCGAGTTTGTAGTGTCATCCTCTAGATTCACATTCAAAGCTTTTCTTTCAACTCCTGACGCTGACATGGTATCGACTTATCTTGCAAAACAGATGAAGAAAATTAACATAGAATTAAAAATAAGTCAAAACAATACTGCAGTTGCCTTGTTCCCACGATGGACGCCAAATTGTTTAACCCTAAATTTGTTATTTAAAATAACAATTGAATTTGTTTAATGGTACAAGGACACACAGATTAAAATTGCCAAATAATGATGTGGTTAATGCTAATTTGCCAGATAATATCGATAAAGCATAATAAAGCTATGTTTAGTGTTTGGAAGAAGCTGCAATCCATAGAGCACAAAGCTAAATCAATACAAAAGGAGTACAATTCAGTGGAGAAGAAGCTCCTTTGCATAAACAAGAGGTTGAGGCAATCGAAGATGCTATGGCACAAGACCTATTTAATCAACAACTGATAGATGATGAAAGAGGGGCCTTGGAACAAATTGAGAAATGGGAGGAAGTAAATGAAAAAGTGCTAAAGCAAAAGTCTAGGGCAACTTGGATACAACATGGAGATAAAAACTCCAAGTACTTCTTTGCTCATTTGAAGGCTAGACAGGTCAGGAACAAAGTCTCTTCCATTTATACTGACTGATCCCACACAAATACAACAGGAATTTGTCAACTTCTTTCACAAGTTACTGGGGGAAGAAGAACCACAACCACCTACCTTGAATATTGAATTGATTAGAGCAGGAAACTGCTTAACTATAAAGCAACAACAATAATTATTGAAGCTAGTAACTAGTGAAGACGTCTAGAAAGCAGTACAGGCCTTACCAGTTGACAAAGCCCCAGATGTTGATGGTTTTCCTGCTGAGTTCTTTAAACAACACTAGGATATAATAGGGGAGGAGGTTACAAGTGCTGTACTACAATTCTTTCATACTCGAAAGTTACTTAAGAGTGTGAATACAACAACAGTGACCCTAGTGCCTATGGTCACCTCTCCTACTTATGTTAAAGAGTACAGGCCCATAGCTTGTTGTTGAACTGTGTATAAGATTATTTCCAAGATTCTAATTGCAAAGCTCAAAGAGGTGGTGGATAATATTATGAGTCTATCACAATCTGACTTCATTGAAGGAAGGAATATCCTGGATAATGTCTTGATAGCTCATAAACTAGTGAAAGGGTATACTCAAAAGGGAGTCTCAGCTAGATGTATCATCAAAGTTGACATTAGGAAGGCACATGACTCAGTGGAGTGGCCATTTCTGAAGATGTTACTACTTGAATTTAGTTTTCTAGTGTAATGGTGGATTGGATTATGGAATGTGTCACAACAGTTTCCTATTCTCTACTATAAATGGTGGATTGACACTTGCTTTTCCAGCCAAAAAGGGCCTGAGACAAGGGGATCCTATGTCCCCTTATCTCTTTGTTCTAGCCATGGAGTACTTGCACAGATCCTTCCAATAGCTAAGAAGTAATCCTCAGTTCAAACACCACCAAGATGTGCAAAAATGAATTTGTTCCACATTTGTTTCGCTAATGACCTTCTAATGTGTTGCAGGGTAGATGTTACATCCATTCATTTACTATTTCAAGCTTTCAGCACTTCTCTGAAGTGTCAGGACAACAGGCCAATATAGAGAAGAGAAACTTGTACATTGCTGGGGTAACTGATCAGTTCAAGTCCCAAATACTGGAGGAGTTGCATCTAACAGCTTATGAATTGCCCTTCAAATACTTGGGTGTACCACTATCTACAAGGAAGCTAACAGTAAGTCAATATTTGCCATTGGTAGAAAAGATGATTGCAAGAGTAAAGTGTTGGTCAACAAAATTCCTATCATATAGTGGCAGACTCCAGCTTGTCAAGAGTGTTCTATTTGAGATGCAAACTTACTAGGCACATATCTTCTTCCTACCAAAGAAGATCATTGCCATGGTCACTACTGTTTGCAGAACCTTTCTGTGGACAGGAAGCAATGAATTTTCTAAGAAGTCACTAGTGGTTTGGGAGATGATCTGCAGACCAAGATCAGCTGGAGGATTACAAGTACTTGATCTACTTACATGGAATAAGCCTGCTATAGGAAAGTTGTTATGGGCATTAACTGTGAAGCAAGACAAATTATGGCATGTGGGTTTACACTTTCTATATTCAGAGGCAAGATCTTTCTACTATGTCAGTACCAAAACAACCCTGTTGGATAGTTAGAAAGATCTTTGAGGCAAGAAAATGGATGCAAAATCAGGTGGATGTGGTGCAAAGCTTAGAGCCTATGGTGAAGGATGGCACTTATAGTATCAAGACTGCATATGGGATATTGCAGCCTCAGTTTCCTAGAGCTTCATGGAGAAACTTGGTTCTGGTAAAAGGGGCATTGTCTAGGCATCAGTTCGTTATGTGGATTGCACTACACCAAAGACTAGCAATTGTGGACAGATTGGCAAAGTGGGGTATACAAGTACACAAAGACTGTGTGTTTTGTAACTCTAGCCTTGAGGAAACTTTTGAGCACCTGTTCTTTGAATGGCATTACTCCAAGTATGTGTGGTGTGCTTTGTTGAAATGGATGAATATACAGAGGCAACCAGGGGATTGGAATGCTCAGATGGGATGGATGCAGAACCAAATTAGGAACAACAGACCAAGAGCTGGAATTCTGGGATTTATGTTTGCAGCATCTGTGTATAATGTGTGTGGATTGAAAGGAACAACAGGAGGTTCAAGCAAAAGGCTATATCAACAACCACAATGTTGAGGGAAATTGCAATGCTAGTTCATATTGCTAGCCAGCAGCAGCTGAAATGGCGGAGTCACCTGAGAAGACTACAAGGATTCCTTACTTAGCTTTCAGTTTTACTCAGTGTAGGAATTCCTTTGTAATGTTTTCGTTGCTTTAAATTTTCTCAGTAAGGTCTGAAAGTCAATGTCATAGTATAGAGTAGGAGATCATGTACAGAAAGGCATACTTGTGAGCTAATCTCAGTAGTAAAAAAGGAGTTAGCTGGTTTTGTAAAGTTTATACTTGGTTGAATGGAAGCTTTCTCAGTTTGACCAAAAAAAAAAAAAGTAGAATAAAAAAAATTAATAAGCAAAATGTATAGAACAAGGTATGAGATTTTTATTCTAAGTAGGCGTTTGGCCATGAAAATCAAATATATTTCACTTTATTTGGTATTTTGGAGTTGAAGTTAAGATGGAGTTGTGTTTGGTTATAGTTTTAACAGAAAGTTAATATGTGTATTGTTTGATGATTGAAAGTGAAAACAAGCTTTTTCATTGCTTTTCCAAATTTCATTTTGAATTTCCATGGCCAAATGTTGATTTCTAAGTAAAGTGAAAATGTCTTCCAGAAAAAAGTGAAAAAATTTCATGGCCAAACGACACTAAGTATCTTGGGGCAGTTGGCTGGCAGCGTTTGCTTAAAGAATCCTACATTTTCATGCTTTTTTATTTTTGTTTTTTCTTTAACTTATTTTTAGATTTAAGCAACAACTACTGCTAATTTACTTGATTAGAAAAAAAAAAAAAAAAACAAAGTAACAACAACAATTTTTCTGCCTCAATTACAAACAAATTGCGATTAACTATATAAATTTCTAGTATTTATGAAACTATATTTAAGTTCATCTCAATCCAATGTTACATGATGAAACAAGAGAGAAAGTATCGATGCACTAAAATTAAACTCCCTGATGAAAGGAAAATATATGTTAGAATATCACCCGTATAATAGAAAAACCATATAATATTTTTTAAATATGTGCAAGAAATTTGACCTATTTTGATGGCTTTTTAGATATTAAAAATAAAAAGTTATTCGTAAATTTAACTGCGTAAAGCGCGAACAGGTGTACTAATTACTTACTATTGACACAAAACTGCAATGGACTTTTAAGTGATACTGAATTTTGAGTGTGCCAAATTAATATACTTTATAATTGCACATTTCAATCAAAATAATAAAATTAAGAACATTCTTTTTTGTTTATTTTGAGTGATTCAAATTTAATGTGTCTATTGTTGAACGCGTCCGTCTTTTCAGAAGACATCTATTCATCAACTATATCCATTTTTGTATACACACCTAGTCATGAAAAGGTACAGATCGATATATTACGACTTCTACAAATACCTTCCCTATATATCGGGTAAAGATACTGAAAATAGAAGTTGATTTCAATCAGATCCTGAGTTTGCATGACTTCATCCTTTGAGTGTTCATTGATCCTTTCACCCTCTTAATTCCACAATGTCTTTGTCCTTCAATATTCTGAACTACGACAAAAGTTGTTGAGAGATTTAAGAGGTCTTTGAAATAGGACGTCATTGATTATAATTTGCACATGGATAGTAAAAATCTACTCTAAATATAGCATCTTCCATAGCGTGACTCGTATCGATTTTTTAATCCAAAACTCTATCTCTGCTTTTAGTACTATGAGTAAATATTGTCTCTTGTTTGTGCTTACATGCATGTTCTTTTTCAACATTACCATCTCTCATATTTCCAATCATTTACTTCCCTTTTAATGTTTTCAATTAATTCTATTACTCTAGATGGAAAATTTAGTTAGCTAGTGGAGACTGGATAAATAAATTCATATACCTAACTCAACCACTCATCTTAATTACCCCTTCACTTTTCCTTTATAACTGAAAGAAAGAAAAACAACAACCATCCATCTCAGTTCTTATCTTATATACTACCATGGCAGAGCAAAAGAACATAGCAGAAACCACCATGGAAGATGCTTACAAGTTCCTCAATATTACTCAAAATCCAGATGGCTCACTCACTAGAACAACCCCAATTCCTAATGTACCTTCAACACCAGAAAATAATCCAAATTCACCACAACAACTAATTTCACTCTCCAAAGACATACCTCTTAACCCCACCACCAACACCTCCATACGTCTTTATCGGCCTGTTTCCCCACCACCTAACGCTAAATTACCGTTGATCATATACTTCCATGGTGGTGGTTTTGTGCTCTATAGTGTGACTTCTATCATTTTTCATGAATCTTGTAATGCCATGGCAGCTCAGTTTCCTGCATTAATTGCTTCTGTCGAGTATCGGCTCGCCCCCGAACACCGCCTTCCTGCAGCCTATGACGATGCCATGGATGCCATCAAATGGGCTAAAGATCAAGCTATTAATGGTGGTGATCCGTGGTTGAAAGAATTTGCTGATTTCTCTAAAGTTTTCTTGATGGGTAGTAGTGCAGGAGGAAATATTGTGTACAATGCAGGTATGAGTGTCAAATGATCTGGCTAAATTTGAGCAGATCAAGATAAGTTGAGTGAGCGAGTAAAATTGTTTGGACTAAAATGGTCAGACAATGGATCCTAACTCAATCTAACTCAATCTGTCTGACTGATATTAACAAGTTTCAATTTACTTGTTTGTTTTCTTATAATCTCTTTAATTACCTAATAAAATTTTATATTATGATTATATATAATATATTAAATAAAAAAATATTTTTTAAGATTTCATTACTCCCTTCGTCTTTAATTTGAGTGTCTTAGTTTAACTGAGCACAAAGTTTAAGATTTTTTTTTTTTAAAATCTAGTGGTTCTATTAAAGATGTGTTTAATGTATTAAAATGTCGCTTGAATCTCGTGGTTTTAAACTTGTCGGACACTTTTTTGAGGCAATACATATCAGCTCATATCTGGACGGTCAAAATGACCGGATCATTGAATGAATCATGTTTTTATTGAGTAATTTTTATCAACCCTAAATGCAGGTCTACGTGCGCTCGATCTCGATCTCGATCCGATCAAGATCGTAGGGCTGATAATTAATCAAGCCTACTTTGGTGGGGTCGAGAGAACGGAATCTGAGCGCAAGTTTGTTAATGACAAGATTGTGCCTTTGCATGCGAATGATCTGATGTGGTCGCTCGTATTGCCTAGCGGTGCGGATCGCGACCACGAGTATTGTAATCCGTTGATTAGTGAGACGGGGTTGAAAGAGAAGATCAGACGGTTGCCAAGGTGTTTGATCAGAGGGTATGCAGGGGACCCACTGGTTGATAGGCAGAAGAGATTTGCTAAGATGGTTGAGTCACATGGTGTGCACGTGACCTCTCAATTTCTTGAAACTGGACATCATGCTGTGGAGATATTTAATCCAAAAAGTGCTCAAGATTTGTATGATGATATAAAGGATTTTGTCAAATCTACTTGTGATGGTAATATGGGCAAATCAGCCATGTGATGAAGTACTGTGACAAGTTAAAATTTGTTTAAAGTTAGTAATGTTTTTCACTTCTTTATGGAGTAGTATAATTTTTCTATTAAAGATGAGTTTGTTTGAATGATTTTTCACCAGTGGTGTTGAGATATTATTTATTGCATAGCATGTTTTCTAGGTCGTAGATTTATTTCTGCTACTATGTCTAATAAAAACAAATATGTCATTTTTCGAGATTAACAACTATCTCAAATTTGAACTAGATCCAATTTCGGGTCGTGATGCAATTGGAAATAATTAATCATGGTTGGATAGAGATTTGCATGTGAATAGCTTTCGTCAAGTTGCAAGTTTCATCAGGCTTCATGTTGAATTGCATTCTTTGTTTCTAAGAAACAATTATCCTTTCATGGTAAAAGTCAGAAAATGTGCTGGCTTCATATTTGTTACAAATGCACGGTTGGAGGCAAATCCAAACTCTTACAAAAACAACGTCTCAATCCCAAACAAGTTAGGATCGTCTATATAAATATTTACTACTTCATTTAAGTTCAGCTCATGTCATCATCATTTAAAATATAAAAGTGAAAAACCATTTAAAATTTATAATAGTATTAATAATATTATAAGTTCTGTAACAAGTCTAAACCTAATCCAAACTTGTAGATATCACTGATATGAATCTTTTTCTTTCACCGTCTAATGTCTTTAACTAAATCTGTATTGGTTCCAAAGATTTGTCGGTCTTTCTTGACAACTTCCTTTCATGTGATTTTAGGCATATCTCATTCCCTTTAAAACCTTCATTCACCATAGTTTCTTACCTATGGACCGGTGCAACATGTATATGTCGACGCAGGACATCAAACCATGTCAAGTGACCTTCTCTCGTTTTATCCACAACTCATGCTACTTGCGTCTTCTGGCCAATGTAGTCAGTTTCAATCTAATTAATATCAATGTATTACCGCACATATATCCATGGCATTCACATCTTTACAACACTTATCTTCTTGTATATATGTTGGACTTTAGCGGCTCAACATTCGCTACATATAGTATTGTCAGTCTTATATCTATTATATAGAATTTACTTTTCACAAGCATTCATCTATCCAGTGGGGGAGCCACATGCAACCAAGGGGTGTCAATTGACGCTCCTTTGCTGGAAAATTACACTGTGTAGATACGCAAAAAGAATTTCTATGTGTTTTTTTTATGTATATATACTATGTGTTGAATCCCTTTAATTTCTGCGTACATTTACTTTTTCATATTTTCACCCCTTAATAAAAGTCCTAGTTCCCCCACTACATCTATCACATAAAATTACCTCGACATCACTTCTCCACTTCAACCATTCAGTTTTAATCTTATAATAAGAAACATCTTTAACTGTCATTTTATTTTTCTTGAAAAATGAGCTTAAATATCTAAATTATTTTCATTTTGACATCATAATCCCGTTTAGTCTTACCTCAACTTTGCTTTTTCCATGATTACTAAACTTACCGTACATGTATTTAGTCTTACTTTTACTTATCGTAAAATCTTTATTTATAAGGTTCTTTTTCATATATGACTCAAGTTTTTAGTTGACACATTGCTAGTTTTGTGGATTAACAGAATATCATTAACAAGTAATATACCATGAAACCTCACCTTGTATTATGTTGATTAGCTCGTCTATAACGGAGGCTCAAACCCCTAACTTTAGAGTCAATTAATTAGTAAGTGGATACTATATCTTATACATAATTATTTTATTTTATGTTAAAACATTTAATCAATTCTCATCCACTGCTACATGAATGGATCTATCTCTTCTGATTATTACCTACATCTTAATTTAAGAACACATAAAATTTATTTTCAATTCTTTCAAGAACTATTTTGTTATTTTCTCTGAAGTTTAGTAGTCAAAGAATATCCTTTGAAACTTGAATACCTGGCAAGAAGGTGTATTGATATCGAAAACTTAACTCATTTGCTAAACAAGTCGTTCACCAAAAACAAATTCTTGCATTTCCCATGATTATAATTCTACTCTATCTAGAAGATAAGATTCTTTTTAAAAGTTCAATAAATGTAATCCTAGATTAAAAAAATCGAAATTGAAGTAAGGAAAGTAATAATAATGGAATGGGAATCGCACCGTCACCACGAAATAATTCTCTTGGCTTTTCACACACTCAAAAAAGGTGTATTACAGTTGCTATGCCAGTTCAGCAGTTTGTGTTTAATGGCACACTTTATATGTAGATAAGTGTTCAATAGAAACAAACCTTAGTTAAGGTGTCTAAGTGGAAAATAGTGTCAAGTTTAAGGAACTGTCTATGTATTTGACCTTTAAAATATCAACAATACTTTTTGAAAAAAGAAAAGTAAAAAGGGCTATAAATACCTTAATCAAGTTGAATATCACACATTTGTTGAACATTACCAGGTATATTCCATGTCAATGTGTATCTTGGTGTATAAAATAATGAAGTAATTTCGGTTATCATTTTTAAATTTAAAAAATATATAGCGCATATGTAAGGCAAAAATACAAATAGCCGATCCAAATTTACTTAGGATTGAAACACTATTGTAGTAGTAGTAATTTTTTTCATTCCAACCTTTTTATAGGTATCACAGATTGAAAGAAAAAAGTGCTTCTTGGACAAGCCTTCTTGTACAAGTTTTAAAAATATCAACAATAAAGTGCTTTTTTTGGGTACAACTTTTTTTTTACTAGTAATACCATACTACTACAACTCCAGGTCTATAACTACTCCTCAAACATCCTAGTCCTAGTACAAAATAGAGAACACTTTTTAGTTTCCAGATATTTATAGGATGAAGTAGGTATATATATCAATATTAAAAACTGATACTACTTACTATCTTTTATTTTGTTCTTTTTCGAGAAATCCAATCAACAGACGGAATGGGTAAAGATTTATAGTAAGTAGTAAGTAAAGTATTTCTTAGATCGAAAAAAAAAAAGTGTCTATATTTGTTCAGACTTGTAGTAAGTAACTTAGTGAGTGTGTAAACGATGAACGGCGGAGGAGGCGACGGCGCACCATCACAGTCAACGTCATCAGACGGCGGTGAATTCCTTCTTCAATTGCTTAAAAATCATCCGCCACGTCAGCAGCCGCAACCACCGGCGCCGCCGCCACATCAGCTTCCACATGATCCAGCAGTTGCTGCAGTAGGTCCCACTGTACCCTTCCCCACATTCCACCATTCTCCTCCTCTTTTTGTACCTCATAATTTCTACCACCTTCAAGGTTTTCCCCAAAACCCTAACCCTAACCCTAATTTCTCATCTCCACCTGGTCCGAGTGGGTTCAGTCAATTTCAACATGCTGGTGGCCCACTTGGATTTGGATCAGTAGGGCAAAGCATGGGTAATTTGGGTGCCAATGTTGGTAAGCCAAGTAATTCAACTCATGAGCTTGAGCAAAATCTGATTTTTGGATCTTTACCTAGATATAATCGTTTCAGTGATGATTTAGCCGGTAAAGTTGGTAACTTTGCACAGAAAAACCAAGAATCAAGATTAGGGGATGTAAGGATGTTGAATGGTGGTAAGGTTGAGAATGCTATTGGTTCGGGTCGAAAACAACATGATTTTGTGGGGAATTTAAGGGGTTTTGAGCAACAGAATAGTACCAGTGGGAGTGTAAGAAGAGGGGATGTGGCACCGCCAGGTTTCTCCAGCAATTCCAGGAGTAGGGGTTATGAGCGTAATGTGGATAAAGAGAAGAGTTGTTTTGTTGAGTTGAACCATAGGGGTATTGGGTCGAATCATAAGTATGAAAGGGAAAGTAACCATCTTTCCAGGAATGGTAAGAATTATGCTATTGGTTCAGATGATCGAGGGGTTTTTCGTCAGCTGGAATCACCCGGACCACCAGCAGGAAGTAAACTTCACTCTGTTTTGGCGTCTAATGTTGAGGATTCTATGTCGGAATTACATGTTGAGGATGCTGAGAGTAGTGAAGAAAGGAAGAAGCTAGGTAGGAGTTCTGCTCGAGGCCAAAGTGAATTGGATGAATTGGGAGAACATCTTATCAGTTCTCTTGGACTCGAGGATGAATCGGATGAAAGAAGCGACAAAAAGAAGCATCATGCCTCTCGTGATAAGGTATTCACTACCGACAAATATTCAGATTTTATGTGTTTGGTTTGGCCTGATGAACGTGCTTCCTAGATCTTTTTTTTTCTTTTTTCTTGCGACTTATAGTGGTTTAAAGAAATTGAATTTTTAATACAAAATGGTTGTATACGCACGCGTTGGTAGTAGTTTTTAGCTTTAATGCGTGGTTTCATCAGCAAAATAAGATTTAAAGTTACTTTAACAGTGTTTGTACTTCGTAAAAGAAACGTGTTTGTTTAACCTTTTTTCTTTTATGCTATAATATCTAACTATTTGGTGATATCACTGCTTTTGCTCATAATACAGCTTATTGATTTCCTTCTCAGGCAATGACTGGAATTATATCAACTAAACGACATTTTTTTGGTCTGAAAGAAACTAATCAACTTGTTATCTGGCTTTGACAGCACATATATGTGAGACTGATAAACCCTTGACTGTGAGCAACCGTATGCACTGACTAACTGAATTTTTAACTCATTGAATTTAAAAGAAAAAATGACAAAAATGGTCCTTATGTTTGAGAATGGTTCAAATAGCCCTTAAAGTATGCTATAAACAGAGAGAGTGCATACGGTTGGTCTATTTTTTGGTTTCTAGTATAGTTTTTTGTGTTGCAGTTTCTAGGATTTGATGGGACTTTCCTAGTGTTTTGATTAATTTTTTTTTCCCACAGTTTTCGTCAAATCTAACTGATAGAGGTTTTTAAATATTTGACGGAGACCAAAAGATAACTTAAAGGACCAAAACTGTTCAGAACATACTTTAGGGACTATTTTGAACCTACTTCCAAATATAAGGGACCCTTTTGTCATTTTCTCCATTTAAAGGTGTATGTTAAATGCTACTAAACAACCTCTTTATTTTCTGGTAGCGCATATTCATTCTATTTTGGGGGTGTATAAAGCCACGGAGCGATCCAGGCATCTATCTTATTGTATTGACGCGAATGGAAGATCAATATTTCTTCATGCCGCTCAAGCGGGATCTGTTCGGGTTTTAGTGAGAACAGCTGTCATTGTTTCACTAATTTGGATCAAAGTTACCTTGTGAGAAAATTAATCTTGCTTGGAAATTCAGATTGATTTTGGATGATATTTCCCTAACAACATGGATCAATGTGTCGAACCAACTTTACTTACATTAGAGTTTCAGGATGATTGGTACACCAGTTGTGTGGAGCTTAAATCTGAAATGAAGCACGTCGGTTTGAATTGTGCATGCTTTTACTTTGTGGGTAACATTGAACGGTATTTTCAGTTATAAGAACATGTGCTTTATTGAGGACAATTCTGACCAATGTGTAGTCAAAGGCTAGAAATGGACCAATTATATAAAAATGATGTTTTCCTTTTCACCCTCTACTTTGTTTCCAAGCGGATTGAACATCATAATTACTTCCCTTTTTACAAGTCAAAACTTTCCCTCTTTGTGATTCATTAATTGTGTTCTAAGAGCATCTACTTGATTGAAAGACAAACACGCAAGTTGACGACAAATTCGTGATCTTAGTCCATTCCCTTATCTGTAGATTGGGCTGTCTGGATGTGTCTTGGCATATTCTCTAAAAAACCATGCAACTGTGTTCTAATTCTCTAGCATGTTTTGTTTTATTGGCGTCTCTGGTACAAGTACCAAAGAGCTAAGCAATGTATGGTTGGGGTGAAGAGGAGCGGGAGAAAAGTGAGGATTATGTGTCATCTGACTCATTTTCCTTGTTTGTATTAAAAGCAAAAAAGGAGCTGAAGGATTCCCTTCATGTCAGATCTTTCAATCTATTTAAAATTGGATGCTTAGAAGGAAGTATAACAATTTTACTTATCTTCCAACTGCCCCAAACAATTGGAAGTAAATCACTAATATCTCATGAGGGCAAAAATAAACCTGTTAATCTCTCTATCCTTTCTCCTATCCTTCTCGATACCGAACATACTGTTACTGACTCACTTCTGTGCTGCTTTCATCAGGACTACCGATCAGACAAGAGAGGAGAATTTATACTTGGCCAGAGGATGAGGATGTTGAAAAAACGGATTGCATGTCGGAGTGACATTAATAGGATGAATGGTGCTCTCGTAGCAATATATGAGTCCTTAATACCTCCAGAGGAAGAAAAGACAAAACAGGAACAGTTACTAGCACTGCTGGATAGAATTGTTCACAAGGAATGGCCTGATGCTCGGCTCCATGTTTATGGATCATGTGCCAATTCTTTTGGCTTCTCGAAAAGCGATATTGATATTTGCCTTGCAATTGAGGATGCAAATATTGACAAAGCAGAGGTATTGTTGAAGTTGGCTGACATGTTGCAGTCAGACAATCTCCAGAATGTGCAGGTATTCAGAAAAGCTTAGCTACACATATACTAATTTCGTTAATGTTCCATATTGCAAGAAAAGAAGAGGAAATTGGGCAGAACTCTCTGTGTGTGTGATCTTCACTTGAATTAAACTCTCTTGATTCCTTTAAAATAAAACTAGCGGTTT
This sequence comes from Lycium ferocissimum, assembly GCF_029784015.1. NCBI lineage: Eukaryota > Viridiplantae > Streptophyta > Magnoliopsida > Solanales > Solanaceae > Lycium > Lycium ferocissimum. Next base: position 24,392,150 of record NC_081348.1, read on the forward strand.
GTTTGTTTTTCTTTTTGTTGAGTCTAAAATTAATTTTTTTATCTTTGTAGTCTCATTAAAAAGGGTAAATTAGAAAAAAAAAAAAAAAATGGGGGGGGGGGGGGGGGTGTGCAAGAATGAAACTTTGGCATAATTTTATGCTTGTTTGTTGGTTCTGTTTTCTTTTTCATTTGTTGTATTTTTCTGAGATCTAGCAGCTTGGGTGGTTTGATCCTTCAATTTAAAAACATGGATTTCACATTTTGCGGTCCCTGGCCTCCCCGTAGTGGGCTGGCGGTCCCTGGCCTCCCCTTAGTGGGCTGGACTAAGTCCACTTGCCATGGTCAATCCAGAGTGGATCTAGAATCTTCTATGCTTCTGATTTCTTATAAGGTCGTTAAGTTTTGTGGCTTTTCCGTTGGTGCTTCCTTCTGATTTGATTTCTGTTTCAGTATGGTCTCTGACTCAAGTTTCCATGCAGGCGCTAACGCGTGCTAGGGTGCCTATAGTCAAGCTTATGGATCCAGAAACCGGGATATCTTGCGATATATGTGTGAATAACGTTTTGGCTGTTGTTAACACAAAGCTGCTTCGAGATTATGCACAAATAGATGTACGATTAAGGCAGTTGGCATTTATTGTTAAACACTGGGCTAAGTTGAGAGGGGTGAATGTAACTTACCAGGGGACATTATCTAGTTATGCGTAAGCCTACATTTTCCTGCTATTTCCTTTTTCCCTCTCAATTTCTTATTCATATTTACCTTATCAAAAAAATCTTATTCATCGGACTAACTTTTATTTCTGCTTCCAGGTATGTGTTAATGTGCATTCACTTTTTACAACAGCGAAGACCTGCCATCCTTCCATGCCTACAGGTGTGTTTTCTTTAGCTCCTGATGTTATGATGTATGCATTTTATGTGAAACTTGTAATGTGTGCACACTATCTGAACTGTTTGATTGTTACAGCATTACTGCAAGGATGTGGAAATATCTGTTGTTTGGTTGAGCATGGACCGGCTTTTTTTGATTAATCTATTCCTCTAGTCAGTGACTGTGAATTATTAGTTGCTTGATTGAGCTCAAATTACTTTTGCTTGGTCTATTCTAGTCACATGCACTTTCTTTCTGTCACGTGCTCCTTCAGTTAAGCATGTACAGTTTTTCTTGAGGAACCAAACTGTCGTGGTGATTTTAGATTGTGGAAGAAAAACTGTAAAAAGTGCATCATACCTACAGTGTAGTTATTTTGCTTTTGGGTTTTTTTTTTTTTTTTTTTTTGGTGGTGGTGGGGGGGGGGGGGGTGTTCCAATTGTCAAGTCTCTCTTGCTCTATGTGGAAAGCAAGCTTGAAATTCATCTTCTTTGGGATCTGTAATATCTTTCCTCTTAATCAGATGCTAGTTTGGGAAATCGTGAATTATAGTTGTATTTAATTCACGTTAAGACTTTGGCGTGGCTGTTGACGAGTACATCTTCGGGTAGTAACCAAATCCTTATCTTAGAGCTAGAGCTATGGAGTGTGAAAGACACAGTCTAGTTGTTTTCGTTCAATTAAAGAACGGTTCATCATATCATTTTTCTACTTAGAATTGTTTTCACCTTAGGTTCTTGCCACCAATTGCCCTTTGTTGTTTTCCTCCCTTTGTTAGAGTAGACGGGATATTTTGGGAATTGAGTTTCATGTAGAGATTTTAAGGAACTAGCTGTCTGGGAATTGCATAGCTGCATTTTCTATTTCCCTTCTCTTCAATCTTCACTGTATGATTATCCAGCATGGATGCACTTGGAGCTCATTAGCTGTGGACTTCCATTTGATTCTGTACTAGTTAATTTGATCTCACATAAAAGACACGAATCTTCCGATTTGGTCTCTCTCTGTACTGTATTTTAAAAGATTGGTTTAAAAAGTATGATTAAGAAAGAATATAAATGATTTGTGCACAACGAGAAGAATGAAGTTCGCCAATATGCTTCACATTTACCATACGAAGCATGAAACTTGCTTTCTTGTCTTTCTTTCCCGTCTAAAAATCAAGTATAGTTCATTACGAACATTGGTTAATCAAGTAGTTATCACTAAAATCAGTTTCTTGATGTGTCATAACATTGCTTTGGAATATTTACCCTCTATATGGGCTATTTCTCGGCCTTGCAAACTGGCTGGGACACTGAACTTACCTTTGATGTATTTGGTAATACTTTTCTACTGCTGTAGTCCTAAGAAAACCAAAATAAAATAAAAAAACTAAAGGTCAGGATTTTCACATTGATTTCCCTGTTCTCTTATCAGGGAATGGAAGCAACCTACTCTGTTAATGTTGACAACATTGAATGTGCTTACTTTGATAAAGTGGAAAGGCTTTATGGTTTTGGATCTCACAATGGGGAAAGTCTTGCTCGGTTGGTGTGGGCATTCTTCAACTACTGGGCGTATTGTCATGATTATGCAAATGATGTTATATCTGTTCGTACAGGAAGCACAGTGAGGTGATGCTTTGTAGCATACGACTGATTTTGTTCTTGTTGATTATAGTTTTTTTTTTTTAAAAAACTTTTCAAGCATTTCTCATAGCGGGGTTCTGTTTTGTGTTGCTTACTAATTTCTTCCTGTGTGATGATGTGCAGCAAGCGAGCCAAAGACTGGACTAGGAGGATTGGGAATGACAGGCATCTGATATGCATAGAGGATCCATTTGAAGTTTCTCATGATCTTGGTCGGGTGGTGGACAAATTCAGCATAAGAGTACTGAGGGAAGAATTTGAACGAGCTGCTGAAATAATGCAGCATGACCCGAACCCTTGTGTGAATCTCTTCGAACCCTATGTTCCTAGCTGATTGGCCTTTTGTTCAAGAAAAATGACCAATAATTATAGGAATGCCCCTCCGGATGTAAATTCGTTATGAAGTGCCTTTTTTGTATCCCTTCTCGTTTTGGCTTTCACTAAAGTGTATCTAGGCGTTGTTATCTTTATCTAGCATCTAGGTGTTATTTTGTAAAGAACAATCTCCTGGAATTTCATGGTATGTAATCTATTTATTTTGCATATTGCTAAGGCATGTATTTCTTGGTCTATTATAGTTACATTTGGACTTGCATTTGACATGAAAATAATTGAATTTATGACGGGAAAAAGATTTCACTTGAAAAACTGATTTTAACATGAAACTCATCTTCAAAATAATTTATAAACAAAATTAATCTAATGTTTCCAAATAATATATATTTTTTTAAAAAAAAAACACGAAAAAAATTTTATGGTCCAACAGGAGTATGACTGGAAAGAGTTGAGTACAGAAGAAAGCAATACCCTGAGGTTTATGGTGCGAGGTGGTACTGTAGTTATAGCATGTTTGGTCAAGCTAGTTTTCTCTCAAAAATACTTAATTTTTCAATAAGTGCTTATTTGAAAAAAAGTGAGATATTTGATTAAGTTTTTGAGAGAAAATAAGCGCTTTTGGGGAATAGCAGTAGCAGTTTTTTAGAAGCTAAAAAAATAACTTTTACCCATAATTAATTTTTTGAAAAGTATTTTAAAAAAAATACACTTAGAAATACATTTTAAAAGCTTGATTAAACATCAATTGCTTTTTAAAAGTGTTTTTTAAATTATTGGTCAAATACAAACCATTTTTCGTTAAAAGTACTTTTTTGAAAAGTTCTTTTAAAAAAAATATTTTTTAAAATAAGTTGATTTTCGAAGCTTGATGAAACAGACTATTAATCTTAACTAAAAATCTCTGATTCCAGCTTTAAAAATAAATACATAAAATCATTTTGCTAACAAAGCGCTTTATAACTTCGAAGTTAAACTTTGCATTATGAAATGGCGGATAAGAAATAAGAAGCTTAAAAAAGAGAAAAGGAACAGACGAGAGAAAAGTCAATATAGTTGGAGGTGATAGATCGCAGAACAGTTAGTGTTCCACTGTCATGAGTGGTCATCGTACAGATTACAAAGGCAACATTGGTAAAGAAAATATTCATAGCCTTGTGCTCTCGATATAAAGCAAAAGTCTAAGGGCTACGTGACTTAATCTTTGTCAAGAATTGTCCCATCTTCTCTCTCTTTCATCTTTGTCCCCGGTGTATATATTTCCTTAACTTACTATACTTCCTTCTTTCATTTGGTTTTTCCTGAAGGTTCTACTCTTCTTTCCATGGTCTTGAGCTTTTATAGGTGAGTGAGTTCCATGCAATGCTGTCTTTAATTTCTGTCATATTGTTTCTGTTTCTTTACATTTTTGTTTCTTGTCCTTGCGTTGTAGCTTGCTTCAGTACGCATCTTTCATTGTAAAATTTTATAGCAGCGTATGATTTAATTTCATGGGTGTTGTAGCGTGGAAACATATGTATGTGTATTTGCAACAGTTACGATGAATCGTCTGATTATTATTGGCTTCTTAGCCTCTGAATCATCTTAGATATACAAAAAGAATAGCTGGCTACGACAAAAGCTTCATCAGTAAAGAGAGAGGTCTGGACATAGATTTTTTTTCAAAAAATTGAAAACATTGTTTGTTCATGGAATTTGACCAGTTTTTGAAATATTTTGAAGAGAAATTTCAAGTTCCAAAAATTAGTTTGGGCCAGTTTTTGGGTGAAAGACTTTTCTTCCACTTGCAATTTGCAAAACTTCAACTTTCTTTCAAGTCAAATGCATGTCCAAACACATATTCACAACTTCAACAGCTCTTTTTTTCAAGTTTCAACCAAATCTATGTCCAAACGCTAGCTAAAATTACTACCCCTGGCACAGTCTGGGAATTCTTCTTTTGGTTTTGACGGTGTAAAATGTAATTATTGAAGATACTCGAGCTTCTATACTACTCTAGTTTTCCATAGTTTTTGTAAAGTTTTTCTTAATTTCTTTGAGACAGTAGCCTGAGTTGGACTAACTGTGGTGTACTAAGCTAATTTGGTGATTAATAGAATTCCATCAAGACAATGTTTGAATCCCTTCGGGCTTTGGCCACTAAATAGGATCTCTCTTTTGTTAAGGGGATTCAACTAATTATATAACCAAAAAAATTCCTTTTTGTACTATTTGAATACAAAGATTTTTCCCGCAAAGGGCATTCTCTTGCCAATATTTGTATGACTAATCAGTTCTTCTTTTGTGCTTTGCAGTAGTTGGTGAAAAAGTAATGATGCAAATTCAAGAATTTTGGGAGTGGCATTCTCTTGGCGATCTTGAGTAACAAGCGTTTTAGTTTCTTCCCCCCGTTTCTGATTGCCATTTCTATTCTCAACATGCTCCTGGATACCAACAAGCACCCATCATTGTATAAGCTTTTATCGGAAGAGGGTTTTATGGATAAAATAGTAAGTTTTTTAGTTTCTCGTTATTCTTCTTCACTTTTGCCTTTTGGTTTTGAAGTCTAAATTTAGTTTTTCTAAACTTAAGACTTTGTTTTGTTAGAAAATTCCGCCCTCTTTAATTTTATCAGAGAGCACAAGAAGATGTTGGCGAAGATTTGCATAATGAAAACAGATGAAGGGATGTCTTGGACAGTAAAGATAGTAAAGGAGGGGTCTAATTACTTCATCTGTGAAGGAGACTGGCCACAGTTTGTCGCGTATAACAAACTGGAGCTTGGTGATCTCTTAGTCTTCTTACTTATTGGTAAAAGTGTTCCAAGTTCTGCCCTACAACAAGGATTTGTGGAAGCCTTCTTGGGCGTCAAGTTTTTGAGGAACTCAGCTCAGAAGAAGGAAGACATCCAACCATCAAGATGCTAAGGAAGAAAGGATTGACCCAGCCTGTGATGGGGAAAGTCCATGCTATTTGCAATCAGGTAACATCATCTCTTTATACAGTTGGTAAATTTGATTGTCTTAAGTTATTATCTATAGATGCATGAGAATCGTGACATACTACAATGTAAATAGTCTTTACGAGATAATTACAGTACTGGTGTTGAACTTTTCTCCCCATTTAACTAACTCGCAAAAATAGACTTTTAAGTTTAATGATAAAGAATTGGACCATGCAACACATCCATTTCCGTCTCCAAAAAGATTGAACTGGCGGTACCTTTGAGATTTGCCTTGTTTCATGTTTTGACATAAGCAAAACTTATCTCTGTTGAACCAGAAAGTCTGTGAGATCGTTTGTTCACTACATCACGGTTGAATTGCATATCACCTCATTCATTGATATTCTGGGTGCAAGACTACTCGAAAAGAAAACTGATTTCCCCGAGTTATCTGACAGTCCCATTAGAAAGTGTGAAATGATCGATAAAGAAGATCGAAGGTTGAAAGATGATTGTCTAAATATTTAGGATATCTAGCTATTATGATCATTCCTAGACTTAGCTCTACCAAGGCACTAATAAGAGTTGTTTTCCCACTACCTCTCCTGACAACTCAATATCCACCTCCAAATATGCAGCTAATATTTAGGATTCCAGGGATGAATGTACGAGTTAATTCTCATAGAACAACACTGAATCCTTATTAATCTCATTCTTTCTACTGATCAAAATTTTACTGGAATATGAAAAGGGAGAAGTAGAAAGGCAGACCCCAGCAAAGAAGAAATTCATGCTGCAGTAGTAAATATTCTGAAAGAAGTGGATATTAACTCTCTAAGCAATATCTTGCTGTTGCATTAAATATATATGAACTTTTCTCACTAATCAGGGGTTTATGCACTCTCCAAAATGCAGAAAACTTTATCTGATATCATCTGGGAATTAGGTAAACATAGCTTATGAAACTCTCAAAATGCTTGATAGTCAAAAAGTTAATGGTATTGCTTTCTTGTTTGGTGACTCTGTAGCTGGAGATATTTCAGGTAGCCATTTTAGTGTGGATTTGATGCATAGGAAAGCAGAGGTGAATGCTACAGTCACTGGTGTAATGAGGGACATGATTGATCAGGAAGAAAGCGCTGATCCATCCAGTGGCTCCAGATATGGAGAAAACCCACGCTACGCAGAGTCAGATAACTTCAATCCACTTTAAACATTTTGTATATTTTAATTTTTTCAGTTTATCTATTGATGGCAATGACAGACCTCAATGAAAACAAATGAAGCATACTGACAAATTGGGATTAAGTCCTAATACGTTTTTTAAAGTAAAAGATTTCATTAATAATTAAGTCCTAACACTTTGTATTAAGTTTGCATCTGTAATAGCCTCTGGATTGGTTTAGTTAGAGACTTGTATGTATATCATCATGATTCATGACTGTGTAAGTATGAGATCCACTTTGAGTCCCTTCTCATTACTTCCCTTTCAGTCAATGTACACTCACCATAACAAAGCTAGGACATATCTCTTTCTTTTATTTCGCTCGTTCATTTTCTCAACACCTAAAGGTTTCATCATGAGAGGAGGAGATAAATCTGATTCCAAAGTTGATAACATGCTCGGCGTGGAGAAGACAGCTCCAGGACTAAAAGATCATGTCAAGAATTCTGACAAACCTAAGAGGCCGGCAATTGTCAAGAGAGGACGGAAGCAACCAAAGGATCCTAAGCCCATAAGTGCTTACCTTGGTTTCTATGAGGAGTTTAGGAAGCAGTACATGAAGGAGCATCCTAACAACAAATAAGTTTTCACTGTTGGTATAGCTGCTGGAGAAAAGTGGAGACAGTTCTCAGATGCTGAGAAAGCTCCTTGCATAGACGAGGCATGAAAAAGGATGGTCGGGTGTGTAAAGATCATACATGCTTATAACAAGCGAATGGCTGCTGAATTTGCCTAGGATCTGACAGGTCATTGTCCGGGGTTGATGAAGAAGTTCTTACTGGATTTTGGAAATAGGTGAGGAAGCTCGTGTAATACTTGCAACTTTTTGTTTCTACTTTTGGGGGTTAAAGATGAACTCAGAGCAGCTACTTTTCCAGCACAGTAGTTTTATGTTCTTTTTATTTGAATGCTGCTTAATGATAACTCAGCAAGGCATTTGTCCTTCTAACTAGTTATATTTGGATTACCATCTAATCAGTCTCTTATTAATTGTCTAATTTGTTGGTTATACTATCGTTGCTCTCTGTCGGAGCTGGTCTAGCTTCCTGTTTTCCTGTTCCATATGCAGGTGGTGGAACCGGAACAACAAGTGGAATTAAATCCTTAGTTTGCCTTAAGAAATGAGTTAGTTGGCATTGTGATGAATTGCATCCTAATATAGAAGAATGATATAAAGGGTACAAATGACCAATTCAACTATTTATTGATTGGGACATAGTTGTGTGGTTGATTGAATTATATAGATGCATAAGAGTGTCCTGGTAAATATCGAACTTGAGAGAGAGACGCTCTTGATCTGAGAAGAGTTTGTTAAAGTGTTGCATGAAACTTATGGTCCTGCAGAGTTCCACATCTCTGACAAACATTTGGCCACAAATTGCGAAGTGTTCATCTAAAGTCGCAAATTGGCCAGATCACTGTCTCTTAGGCGTGTTCTTGAGTGGATTAAAAGGACTTAAATCTGATGTTTGGATTCACAAGCCAAAAACAGCTTACACTAATACAGTTTAGTTCTTGAACTTGAAAATAAATTAGGGTATAAGTCATACCAAATATTAAAAATGAACAAAGCTATACTACTTCATCTGTAAATCAAAATTCTCGATAGCGCTTCCACCTAGCCACGAGCCAACCTTTGGAAACAGGAACATGGGAAACTGAGAGGAAGAATCTTATGGCCACGGACTCTGTTTTCTTTGCCATGAGAAATTTGTACCTGATCACAAATGCAAAACTATGGGTTTGTCTCTATTGGAGATTACAAACGGTGAGCAACTAGATGATGTTAGCGCCGAGTGTGGCATCCCTGTAATTCTTTCCATGCCATTTTGGGACGCGCAGTTGGCTCTAGAATGAAGTTTCAGGGCAAAATCAACCTGTGACAGGTATTAACACATGTGGATAGCCGGTCTAAACACAATTTTGGGTCTAAATCCATCATTGATGAGCATGAAATTTCAGTACTATAAATTATTCCAGCATTCAGGGTGCAAATTGGGAATGGAGATAGCATGCACTGCAATAAAGTTTGCTAGAATCTTCAAGTTCAATTGCCGGGCTTAACCATTAAACAGGATTACAACCCTTCGGGGCTATTGTGTTGTTGTGCTTTGGTTCCTGCAACAGTTCTTGCTACCAGAAAAAAGTTACCAAGCTTTGAGCATATCGATCTTGCATCTTTCAAGTAAAAAATAATTTTCCTTATGAGGTTTCTTCAAAACAAGTTTGATTCGTGTTGATTTATCTTGTATGGGTAGCTTTCTATTGTAGATGAATTTTCCATACTTTCAAGATCAAAGACTAAATAAAAAGTTGCGGTAATTCTTTCAAGACCAGACACAAAATCAAAACGTGATATTCAACATAATTGACACGCAAGATACCAAAGGTCCAAAGATGATCATATCATACAACAATTCGACCAACATTGCCCCGGGCTAGCAGTTACTCCACAAATAGCCAAAAGATTGCGATGTTCTTTTTACATACACCAAAACGAGACCAAAAGAAACCAAGTATAATACATGTACATATTGCAAAAAGAGCGCTTCACCTTTAGGCAGACCTCTGCAGCATTCTGTGTTACTCAGACCAGTAACAAAGCTATCACAACGAATGGGGTCTGGGAATTTTTTGAACTTGTAACACTTTTCTACCATCATTTCCCCGAATCAACTTGAAGATGTAAGTTTCACCATAGGATATATTGTTATCTTTTCGAAATGCAGCCCATCCTTCTCTTATGCGAACACCACCGCCATGATCATGTACTATATCCACCCGCCACTCCTTCCCCTTTTCATTAACCAGTGTCATTCTCTTCATGTTAAATATACTAGTCCGTCTGGCGAAGCTAATTGGTATAGTCTGAACATATTGATCAAATAGTGAACACGTAAAAATCAACATAACGGGGAATTTAATCAAAGAAAAAAAACAGGATTAGTCAACCTTACCATATAAGTTGAGTGTGATTTTCTTATAACGACTTTGTAGTATGGATCTTTATTGCTTAAATTCACCACATTGAATCTGATCTTCTTTGGACCATTTTCTTCACTTTCACTCTCTGCTTCCTCGTTCTTTACAACACCTGTCTTTCTCTCATAATGTTCAGTACTGATCAGGGCATCTAATTTAGATAACTAACAATGTAAAGAATTTTACACTATAAGTTAATTTTAACCTGGTGTATAATTAATGTACGTAACACACTCTGCTTTCAGATTACTAATCTCATATTATATATTATGAATGATTACCTGAAAATATTTTCTTAGTAATGTAATAGTGAAAAATTCCTTTGATACTATCAGTGTATAAGTAGTTAAAAACTTCAACTCATACTAAATGGAGTACACTTTTAAAGGCAAAATTAAGGATCTCACGCTTACATGTTATACCCTCGTGTAAATTCAGTGGCGGCGGTAGGATTTTCATGACCTATATGTAAAATCATTTGTTTTCATTGTGTTTATTTATTTTAGAGATAATGGTCAAAGACATAACAAAACGATCACTTTTTCATGAGGGTCACACCCCAATTATCAGTTATTCCTTTTTCGTACCGAACTATCACCATCTATGTACGAAAGCACATCTTGAAACTGGCTAGGCCAACTAACAATTGTTCCTTTTTCCTACCTGAACTATTACTAGCTATTCAACTAGGTGTGTTTTAATACATAAATGGTGAAAGTTCAGGTAGGAAAGGAAATAGATGGTGATAGTACAAGTCGGAAAATGGAACAACAAATAGTTGGGGTGTAAAACTCGCTATTCAACTAGGTGTGTTTTAATACATAAATGGTGAAAGTTCAGGTAGGAAAGGAAATAGATGGTGATAGTACAAGTCGGAAAATGGAACAACAAATAGTTGGGGTGTAAAACTCGCAAAAATTTGATAGTGTGTGTGTTTTGACAATAAACTCTATACTCGTATTATATTAATTCTGCATGCTGTACTCATGCATCTATAGCTGATTAATTGAAAACAATGAAATAACCCAAAATGCATAAAAAGATATACAACAACAACATACCCAGTGTAATTCCACAAGTGGAGTTTGGGGAAGGTAGGATGTATTATACGCAAACCTTACCTCTATCTTTGCGGGGCAGAGAGGCTGTTTATAGACCCTCGGCTCAAAAGGAATGTAACCGATGCAGGGATGTAGGAAAGAAAAGAGACAACAAAATAGCAAATGTACAGAACAATGTAGTAACCAATATCATAAAAAGATAAACATCATCTGGGAATTCTTTTGGCTCTGTTTTAATTCTTTTAGATCTTCTTGAAGGTCCAAATCCATTGTCTTGTTGCTCTTCTGAAGAACTGCTGAGTTCCTCTAATATTTGCCCCCTACAATCATTTATATGACTTTTTTGGGTGTAGACCAGGACTTGGAACATTGACTTATCAATGAGAAAAAAGAGCAATATGTCCCCTAACACCAGTTTATGATGCATCACAAATTGTGGCCACTCTTTTCCACATAAGAAGAAATAGGACTTTTCCTTCACTATATTTGCTTCCCACAACATTCCTTCAGCTGCATTTGTTTTTAGTAAACATGTCTTGGCTAACATTTTCTTGTGTTCTTTGATGAATGCAGGTGGCATTAGCTTAAAAATCAAAATTGCAAGTTTAGCAAAACTCAGTTGGCAGAAGATTTAGACCTTAAGAACCAAAATGAAAAAAAAAAAAAAAAGTATACAGAGAAATTAACTTACTATTTTATCCATAAAACCTTCTTTAAATAAAAGTTTACAGAATGAGGGATGCTTGTTGGGATCTACTTGCATTTTGAGAAATGAGAAGAAGAGGATCCAAGATGTTGATGGCTCACTGTTACTGTCATATATTTGTAAGTATATTTCTCTTACTCCTTTTCTTCATGAAACAAGTAATATGGTTAGAATATATATCAGTAGACAAGGTTCAATTTGCTTATGTACTGATTGAAATTGTTCAGAGTTCGAAGCTTCAATGCTCATTTTGGTAATTTGCCACCATAGTCACTTAACTTTATTTTGTCTTCCAAAAGTCACTCAACTTTGGGTTAGAAGCTTGAATGGTGATTCAACTTGGATAATTGGTCATCATAGTCACTCAATTTTGATTTGTCTTTCAAAAGTAGCTCAACTTTGACTAGTTATCTTCAATGGTCATTTTACCCGAAAATATAATTTCTGATACCTATTTAATGACGTGGCAGCTATAAATTTTTGGTAAAAAATATTTTTTTAAAAATTAAAATTAATATGTAAATTTATTTAGGATCCAATTCATTATAATTAGTGCATATAATACTAAGTATTATTCATCACTAATACATAAAATTAATGAACATATAAAATTTAGATTGAAAAAGTAACGTAAACACAATATTAAAAAAAACTACTCCCTCCATTCCATAATAAGTAGTGTTTTAGGCATTTTAATTTTTTCCAAAATAAGTGGTGCTTTAGAATTTCAAAAAGATTTTGGGCAGATTATATTCCTCCAAGATTACCCTTATTTAAATAGTCAAGATTCATTAACTACTTTTTATTTTTTTAGAAAGTAGTAAATCTTGAATAGGGGTAAGTTAGTAAAAACACTCTTACATTTTTAGGAGTGAGCAATTTCTTAAGGGGTGTGCATGAGCTTAAAAAACCACTTATTATGGAATGGAGGGAGTGTAACAGATAAGTAAACTAATTAATTAGAGCATATAATGCTAAATTTTAGAATATTATTCATCATTAATACATAGTTTATGCATATAAATATATACTTATTCGAGATGTCTCAAGTAATATTGTAAGGCATAAATAACAAAAGATTTTATTCTAAGAATAAAAATTTCTTTTAAATTAAACAGCTGAGCCAATAAATCGAAAATAAACCCTAGCATCTAAAATATGCAACTGTAATTGTGCGGTTAAAACCAAATTTAACTCAGTTGCTTAATTTTATAGAATTTTAAATATATATTCTTAGAATAAATTCTTTTATTATTTATGGGTTACAAATTACTTGAGACATCTTGTATAAGTATGTATTTATATGTTCATTATTTTTATGTATTCACGATGAATAATATTCTAAAATTTAGTGTTATATGCGCTAATTATGATGAATTTGATCCTAAACATTTTTTTGTAAAATTTTATAGTTGCCACGTCATTAAATAGGTACTAGAAATTATATTTACAGCTAAAATGAACATTGCAGCTAACTAGACAAAATTAAGTGACTTTTGAAATACAAAACAAAGTTGAGCAACTATGGTGGCCAATTACCCAAAGTTGAGTGACCATACAAGCTTATAACTCAAAGTTGAGTGACTTTTGGAAGACAAATGAAAGTTGAGTGACTTATATGGTGGTCAATTATCCAAAGTTGAGTGACCATTCAAGCTTCTAACTCAAATTGTTCACCCTTCTATTTCACTTTTTGATGCATCTATACCCTTGTTATTAGAAAATCGTCTTGTATTTGCCTTTGTTATATCAAGAGTTAGAGCTCCACAGTGAAATGAATGAACTCCACGTATTCAAGTTTTTTCGAGCAAAAAAGTATACATCTGCCCTCAACTCTTGACTGCAATATCCCTCAGACTAAAGGTTCGTTACTGGCTGAAGGCAAACACAAGACTTTTTCCTAGCGATGGAATAAGAACAAAACTAAAGGCTAATATATAGTGGGCAAATTTTCTCAATTTCGAGTAGTATAGAGTAAAATATGAAGCTAAGCTGAAAATGAATCAACTAAAATATATCTTTTATTATATGCCCAAAAAAATAGAATAATGAGCAGATCCCATATTCAAATCGATGTACGTCTTGGTCAAATTGTTCTCACTGCATGAAAAATAGAAGTGTGATCATATATAAAACAGTGACAAGTTTCTTTGATTGGCAGTCTGGGTTGGCAAGTTTGCGTGGGGGATTAATGAACATAATTAATGATGTTGCACGTGTATAGCAAAAGTCATAAGTTACCTAAAAAGTAGAACCAACTAAAGTGAGTTGATTGTTGTTTGATCTCAATTCTTGTTTGGCATTATTTGTATCTACATTCAGATTGTAATATATTCCAATAACAATAATTTAAATGAATTTGTTGGTGTTAACACCATAATTCTTTCCTAATTGCTTCTTATAATTTATGGTGTTTGATAATAAAAGAACATAATCTGGGAAAGAGATAATTGAAGTATTTAACTTTTATGCATCGATAATGTAAAATTCTCTCACCGTTTTCAATCCCATTTGTTTATTGTATTTTCTTATTTTAAGATAAGAAATTTCAGTTTTATTTTTTTGAAAGTTTCCATACTATTTTTGGGTGACATGATAGTATAAAAGTTTCTTTAAATTATCAATGTGTATATAAGCTAAAATGGATTGTTTGGTCCGAAAATAAGTTAAGTTGAGATTATAATACGGGAATTAAATAATAAGTACTAAGATTTGATACGTATGCTCTTTAAATATATGTTTGATTTATTGGATTAAAAAGGAATATACCGAGGTATATATATAATAAACAATGTGTCTCGAGCTGGTTATATAAAAATTTTCTTTCCAATTTTAACATCGACTTCAAGAGGATTTTGGAGAAGGGCAGCTTTATCTTTTGTTGTTTTATCCTAGAATCAACTTATCCTAAAACTATTATCTACATTGAATGTGGTAAGACAAATAAAATGAGGAAGATGTAGTGTAAAATAACAAAATTTCACTGTTTATATAAATAATATGCTTAAAAATCTGTTTCCAATTAGCTACATATACAGCCCATGAGTGAGAGTACTAATGTGAAGTGTTTAAGCTTCAAATGAAGGAGGAGAATGTGTAATTCAATTTAGACTTATAGCGACAGTATTTCGGCTAGGCACACTGCACTATTTCAAAGATATAGTAATGATTCTTCTTGGTATTCATGCATTTTTAAAGAAAAGTAATTTAGTACTTCATCCAGTAAACATTAATGAATTTTTGAGGTGTGATACAATCTTTAAGAAAATTAATTAATTACTCTAATAAAAAGATCATTTGATAAATTATCCGTTTGCTTTTTCCAAACTTTTCATAAAAGTAGAAATAGTCAACATTGGGATTTGAAAGACCAATTAGAAGGAAGGATAGTTTTAGAAAATACTCCTTCATTTTATATTAGCGGTCACATTTCCCCTTTACTCTCATTTTGAGAAATCATAAATAAAAAATTGTTGTTTTACTAATTAACCTTTACACTTTTTAATCAATACTAATTGTTTATATATATATATATATATATATATATATATATATATATATATATATGTGTGTGTGTGTGTGTGTGTAAATCTTCTCGAATTTCTTTTCACTTTATTTGAAAATCATCTTTGGCCATGAAAATTCCAAATACAACTTGAAGTTGTATTTGGAATTTAAAAAACACATAAAATCATGTTTTCATTTTTCTTTTTACTTTTTTCATTTTCGGTACATTCAAACAAACCAAATATTCTTTGTGAAAAACTATAGCTGACGCAACTCTAGCTTCAACTCCAACTTCAAAATTTCAAATTAAGTGATTTTTTTTTTTTTTTTGGCCAAACGCCTACTTAGTGGGTTCATTTAAGATTACTCCACACTCGTGATACGAAGTGTCCGAAAAATCTGTTTTCGTAAAGCAAGGCAATAAATTATCCATAGGCCACCCCAGCTCAATGCATGAAACTTCAATCTACTCATAATAAAAACAGATTTTTCCTCTTACCTATCTAATTAAGTAAAGCAAAAGAGAATTAGTTCTTTTTTTCAATATTATCATTATCATTAAGTAGTCATTTTTCAAATTCATTGAAATACGTGTAGTCTAATTAATATTTCTTAAAGAAAATATAAGTACATACTGTACAACTAAAACGGAGTAACTTTTTACACTAAAAAGTCAAGTACTATATAGGAATTAGCCTAATTTGTTAACTTGAAAAAATAAAATAAACAATATGCACGAAATACAAACGATCGAATAGTAATACATTATACATATAAGTTGTATATACATGAAAATGAACGTTATAGTTAGACGGGTCGACTGCATGTAAGGAAATTAGAAAAGCCAAAAGCCACTTATAGATTTATTTCCCAGCTCGATCCCTTGGACATCCACGTGATTGATTATTTCTTGTTTTAAGAAAAACTTGGAAAGAAGCAAAATGTATTGACAAATTTCCTTTAAATTTATGTCTTTAATTAATTGTCTTGAGGGGTGTGCCCACGCCTCAAAAATTCTTTTATTTTGAAATAAAGAGAATAGTTATTTATTTTACTTTTCACCTCAGCTTATATGCTTAATCATAAAAATATAGAGTCTGAATAAATTTTTGCCATTAATCAATCTCATTAATGAGCATAATAATGTGTTTATTTACCTAACGCTTTTTCACCTTCTTAGTTTATTAACCATTGAAGAAACGATGAATTAAACTACTATGGCTGCTGCAATATCATAAACCATTCTGATCAACTGGAATAGAGATCAAACATGGCAACTAACCATCTCACTGCTATTTCTCAACCCAAATTCTACAAGATAATACTTTCTCCACATGAATGCAGTCGTCTAGTAAGTACTACTTACTTTCATTTCTCCCTCTTCTTTTTACCCCTTTTATTTTGCTTCCTCAGCATTTGTGATAACGGGTTTGAATTTTTTATTACGTATGTGTGTGTTGGTTGGGGTTGAGGCATAGTGGTAGTAGTAGTAGTTGTATGTGTGTGTATGTGATACGTTGAACCGATGATAGTGGTGTATATGTGTGTGTGTGTGTTTGAGTGTGTAAATCTTAAAAATTTACTAAGATTATTATGTTCTGAACCAATATTCTCAAAGAACTATAAATCTTGAACTGATAAAAATAAATCTTGAATCCGCCTCTGAATTGCAGAGAATTCCACAAGATTTTGCCAGTAGATATTACAACAACATGCAAAGCCCCGCACGTCTTGAGGTTCCTAGTGGAGAAGTATGGAAGGTTGAAGTTGTTAAGTCTGAAGGCCAAAGTTGGCTAACAAAAGGATGGCAAGATTTCATTGACTATTATTCAGTAAAATGTGGCCACTTTTTGATGTTCGGATACAATGGCCATTCCCATTTTAACGTCACCATATTTGATATGAGTGCATCAGAAATTGAATATCCTTGCGGTGCTCCCCATGGTACACACACTACTGAGTCAGATGATTCTGTAGAGATCCCAGAGGGTATCCCAAGAAGCCACAAAGCGAAAACGAAAAGTTCAGATATGGTTGAAAATTCTGTTGAAAACGTAGGCCATTGTTTATTAGGAAAGGCCAACAAAAGAAAACGTGTTTCAGTTGATATGTTGCAAGAGGGAGTAGCTTCACCTTCGTCCACGAAAAAGAGCCAAAGTGAGTGATCTATCTGTGGTACTGGCTATGAACTGAACTGAGAATATTAGTCGTCTTGTTAAATGCTACTAGTTTCGTAAGAGTGTAAATTCTATGCAGAGACTCTTTATTAGGTAAGTTTAAGCAAATCTTTAGATAAGAGCATTAACTTGGTAAAAATAGTAACTAACCTACTATTAGTTTTAAACTAAACTAAAGTGATATTGTAATAAATCTATGATAAGCATTAATTATATTACAGGTCATTTCCATTTTAATGTCACTTATTTGATTTGAGTGCGTCAGAAATTGGCTATCCACGCCGCTCTGCCCATGATACACGCACCACCGAGTCCGATGATTCTTTAGTAATCTTAGAGGGTATCCCAAGAAGCCACAGACGGAAAGAGAAAATTCCGGTTGCGGTTGAGGATTCTGTCGAGGTCATAGCCCATTGTTCATCAGGAGGGTCCAGCAAAAGAAAAGGACGAGAAGGCGATGAAGAGAACAATGTTTCTGTTGATATGCACTTCAAAAGAATGGAGGTTGAGGAGTTGCCAGGGGATGTAGCTTCACCTTCTTTCTCAAGAAAGGGCCAAAGTAAGTATTTTATCTGCTCTTATTTGCTATGAGCTGAAGTTAGAATCAGTCATCTTATTACATGATAACTTACTAAGAGTTTAAGTTCTATGTAAGCAAATATTGTTTGGTAATTGTAAGCAAACCTTTATGATGAGCATTAAATAGTAGTAACTTGGTAAAATTGGTAACTAACCTACTATTTCACGTTAAATAAAATTAAAGTGATATAAAATAAATTTTATGATAAGCCTTAACCATATTATAGGTCATTCCCATTTAACGTCACTAATTTAATTTGAATCAACAGAAATTGGATATCCTCACAGTGCTTTAAGTTACTCATTTTGTTCCATTGTAAAATAAAAATGTTAATAATGACAAGTGTATCCATTACAAATATCAATATTATCCTTTTAAATTAGTGGTGGTGAAGTTTCACATGTCTTTTCACGTTATCTCTCTTACAAAAGAATAAATTTTTGTATCAAGTAGGTTCCCAAAAAAGTCTTGGCATTAAGGATAAAATGGAATAGTTTAAAAAAAAAATTGAAATAGATTAAAAAGAAAAGTGAGACATAAAATGTGACAAAGAAAGTATTAACAAAGAATTTTAATGTTTATTTGTTACACCTATTTAGCTATGGAGCATTGGTCATAATCGAAGTTTATTGAAGCGATAAACCAAAAATAAACAGAGAATTGGTTTTGAAGTCCTTTACAAATAAATGTAGGGATCTAGTAGCTCAGTTGATTGTATGAGCTAGCCCTTCTGTCATGCGTTACCAATCCAAAATTTTTGTCCGAACCATATATTTGTATTAAATTTTTTGTCAAATATGTACAAATTATTAATTAAGAACCCATTAACTTTAAAAAATTAGAACCCCGAACCCACAAACCCACAAACTTGGAATCCTGGCTCCGCCTCTGGTGCTGCCCATGGTACACGCACCAGTGAGTCGGATGATTCGATTGAGATTCTAGAGGGAATGACAAGAAGCTACAAAGTGAAAGCAAAAGTTTCAGATATGGTTGAGCATTCTGTTAAAAACATAGGCCATGCTTCGTTAGGACATGCCAGCAAAAGAAAAAGACAAGAGGATGAAGCTTCACCTTCTTTCACCAAAAAGGGCCAAAGTAAGAATATGATAACTGACATTCTATCACGATTCACAGGTTAAACTACAATGATATTATAGCAATCTTTACATTGTGTGTGTATATGACTAAAATTCATTTGTTATTAACACAATGATTTTGAATTTCTCTTTGAAGAAAGCGGAGAACTTTGTTGGATGCACAAGCAACAATCCAAGATTTTTAATGATAAGAACAATACAGTAATGGACAAGGAAAGGAGTATAGCTTATCAAAGAGCAAAAGCTTTTAAATCTAAGAATCCGTTGATTAGAATTTTTATGCGGCCGTCATATGTCTTCCTTCGAACTGATCTGGTAAACTACAAGATATATATTTTATGGAATTTCCAATGCTCTACTCTTTCTTCATCCCATCCTGCAAAACGTTAAAACTGATTTACTGAGCCATCTCCTATGGCAGTCTGTACCGTCGACATTTGCTAGGAAGTATTTCCTGGAGAATTCGGGAGATTTAGTGCTTCATGTTCCTGGCAGGGGAACTTGGTCTGTCAAATGTACTCTTGGATCATTTAATGCTAAAATCCATTCTGGTTGGAGAGAATTCGCGGCGGACAATGAGTTAAAAATTGGTGATGTTTGTATCTTTGAAGTGATCAAGGGCACTCCACTCTTGATTGATGTCACCATATTTCCAGCAGCTGGGAGCACACCAATGCAAAAGATAGCTGGAGAAGTGCCAGGGGTTTCTGCTAGTAAAAACAAGATTATCGGAACAGATAATTCTGTTCAACCCAAAGTAGTTCAGACCAAAAAATTAAAAAAGCTGAGAGGAGTTTCATATGGTTCCAATTCAAAAATTAAAGGTGATTAAGACAAATTCATAAACATAATTTTTTAGCATCTAGTTTACTATTTAACTTGTCGTTTTCACTAAGGTTATATTGGCCTGAATTTTTCAGAAGAACATGGTGAAGGCACTGGGATTGAGCATTCTGTTGAGAGGCTCGGCAATTGTCAGGGTAGCAAAAGAAAAAGACTCGAAGGGGAGGCAGAGACTGATGTTTCAATTGATAGAACTATCAAGGTGGAAAAGTTGCAACAAGATGTAGCTTTGTCTTCTTTCACAAGATTGACCATGAGTAAGAAATTTGCTTACTGGCTTTGATATGAACAGAATTGAGAGCCTGTCATCTATTTACTTCACAATTAAGTTGTAATACATTGATTTTGAATTTCTATTTGAAGAAAGCGGAGAAAGTTGCAGGATGCACAAGCAACAGGACAAGATTGTTAATGACAAGAACAAGATAGTAATGGACAAAGAAAGGAGTATAGCATATCAAAGAGCAAAAGCTTTTAAATCTAAGAATCCATTCATTATACGTTTAATGCAACCATCGTACATCTCCAGGTCCTACAATTTGGTAGGCAATAAACTTGATAGACTTTCCAACAATCTAATCCTTATTCAATCCATGCCCTTATACTCAATCTACTATGTTCATCTGTTTTGGCAGAGGATACGGTTCACATTTGCTAGGAAATATTTGCGGGAGAACTACAACAATTTAGTGCTTCGTGTTCCAGGCAGGGGATCTTGGTCTGTCAAATGCCATCTGAGAACATATAGAGCTGAAATTCTCGATGGTTGGAAGGCATTCGTGCTGGAAAATAAGTTAAAATTAGGTGATGTTTGTGTACTTGAAGTGATTAGGGGCACTCCGCTTTTTATAGATGTCACTATATTTCGTGAAGCTGGGAGCATGCCAAGTCAAAAGATAGATGGGGAAGTGCCAGAGGTTTCTGCTAGTAAGAACAAGATTATCAAAACCGAAAATTCAGTTCAATGTTCTCAACCAGAAATAGTTCACAGCAAGAACTGAATCTTGAAAAGCAAAAGAAAGCAGATTCATATGATTTCACTTCAAAAATCATAGGTAATCATTGAATGGCTTACTCTAAAGTTTGTATGTATACTGAAAGTTCATACCTTTAATTTGTAGAATTCATTATAGATTTTTTTTTTTTTTTTTTTTTGTTGATCGTTTTAATGTGGTCATGTTGGCTTGCATTTCTGCAGAAGAATACGGTGAAGGCTCTGGAAGTGTGCGCAATAACCTACGGTGAGTTCCGGTTAGAAGGAGTTTGTGCTAGACAATAACCTAAAGTAGGCGATGTTTGTGTCTTTGAGTGGCGTTAGTAGATCCAAACTCTTGTTCAATGTCATTATCTTTCATGATGCTAAAGGGTGTGTAAAGACGGTTTCACTTGTTTAGTACATCAAACTCAATGTTTTGAAAGGGAAGAAATTAACAATGTTTATGTGGTTTCTTACTTATGGTCTCTCTTATTTTGTAATCCTTGAGTTCTTGTGAAGAGTTGAGCATGTTCATCAACCAACTTTGACATAATTATGAGTTAAGACACCTTATCACGTTCCTTCTTCTACGAATAATCATTACAACGCTGGTTCTAGTAAGAAAATCAAGGCATCAAGATATACGTACCATTGACCCGTATGAAGTGGTGGAGCCAGTCGCTCTGACCAGACGATTCAAAATAATGTAAAAGTTTCACGTCTAACACTTTTGAATCACTTTTTCTGCTACATTGGATCATTTTTTTATTTCAAGAAGATTCAAAAATTTATATAACAAACAAAAAAAAAGATTTCACGTGCTTGACTTAAGTGACAGTGAGAAACTTGAATCGCTGTAAGCTATTATAGAGAATACTTTTATTTTCTTTATTAAAATAAGAAAATAAACATGTTGGATGAATTTTTTTATTTTATTTTCTATCTAACTTTCGTAAATTGTTTCATATTTATTCTTATCATTAACAGAGCTCTCATTTCACGCGTTCATTTTACGGAAAAAAGGATTCAACTTTACTGATCAAGTTGATTAATATAATTTACAATATGTAATTATCATCATGTTAGAGCTGTTACTGATAAAGCAAAAATGAAACTTTTTTGTCTAACACTCAAAAAATATTAGACCAAACATTTGGCCATGATAATTTTTCACTTTTTTCGTTATATTTTTTCATTTTATTTGAAAATCAGTGTTTGATCATGAAAATTCCAAATACAATTTGAAGTTGTATTTGGAATTTGGAAAATATTTAAAACTTTGCTTTCACTTTTTTCCACTTTCAGATTCAATACATTCAAATAACTAAATATTCTTTTAAAAAAAAACTATAATCAAGCGCAACTCTATCTTCAACTCCAATTTCATAATTCCAAATAAAGTGAAAAATATTTTATTTTCATGACCAAACGCCTACTTAATTTTGGACAATTCGTTAGCAAGTTTGACCCTAATAATTTACTTTTAGCCTTTTTTTTATACATAATAATGTCCGGATCAATTTGTACACATCATTATTAATTATATTGGATGCATGCAACCTTCCATCAGTCAACAAGTATCGAGTAACTGCGCCCCAACAAATATAAAGAAATTACCTAAAACAAAGAAAGGTACAAATGCTGCTATCACGTACAAAATTCTGCACAATTGGGAAAGAGGAGTCATGCCAAACAAGGGCTCATCCAATTTTTCTTCCACTAACATTCTGCAACCCAAATTCTACAAAATAATATTTTCTCCACAATGCTGTTTAGTAAGTACTTTTAATTTCTTCCTCTTCTTTAATTTCTTTTATGCGCTGCTATATTTTTCGGAAATCTTGATTTGAAGTTCCATTCTAGATCACTAAACCAAAGCAAAATGTGAAGTAAGACCATGTATGAGGGTAGAAACATTGAGAAGACTAAATAATTTTACTATGGCTGCTGCTATTTTGTTTCCCCAAAAGTTGTTGAAAAGAATTTATTTATAGATCTAACTGTAGTAAACAAGCTAAAATGCACCATTAACTAATCGTGAAGCCAGGAATTTTGCTAAGTGTATTCAAGATTTAATACATATGCTTAAGAAGAATATTTTTACCTGTACTTTGCCTTCAGTCCATTTTTACTCATTCATGTTTGACTTGGCACACCGATCAATAAATAAAATGTCAATTTTTACTGTGTCACACCTATTTATTACTCTATAATCATCTAAATAATTGAAATTAATCAAATATACTTTAAAAGTTATGCAGCCTCTAACAAATCTTTGGAGTTCCCAACCCACTAATTCTAATAAAGGTAAAATAGGTATGAAATGATAAACTATCTCTTAGTTTTTCAAACTGGACAATTAAAAGTTGACATCTATTTTTAGTATACTTGACAAGTAAAAATGGACGGAGGGAGTATATAGCAATACTCCTCTATCCTTTTATGTGGGAAAATTTCCTTTTTAGGATGTCCAAAAGGAACGATACCTTTATGTATTTAGAAAAAATCTAACTTCAAATTATCATTTTACCCTTAATGAAATGATTTCTAGCCACATAAATGCCTCTGGCAAGTTTTAGATCACAAGTTTCAAAAGTCTTCAGTTTTTCTTAAACTCTATGCTATCAAACACCACAACATAAATTGGGACGGAAGGAGATAATTTTTTGATGAATGGTATTCAACTAACCACCACCTTTTTGGTAAGGGTAGTTCCATTCCGTCTCTACATATAACCTAAGCCATAACTAACTTTGCTGAAATGAGCGAAACAACTTGATGTGATACTTGTAAGAGAGTTGCTGGCAAGTGGATAACCGAATTCTTATAGCTGCTTGTAGCAATTTCTTCTTGCATCAGATCCCTCCACATCAAGCTACCCCGGTGATAATGCAGAAATTGTGAACTAATCCCACGGATTCCCACCGGGATCTAATGGAAATTGTGAAGAGTCTCCAAAAACTAGGACACTTTGAACTTAAGCTGCAATAGACAACAGCTATTGTCAAAAGGCACTTGTTGCAAGCATCGGTCAACAGTGGCAAGTTGCCAACACATTGTGTACCGTTCCCCTTCACATATGCAAATATGCAAGTTTGACGTGCTAATTTCCCTCAACTTCTTAATAGCAGCATCCACCAACTGTGATTTGATCAGCACCAGTCACGAAACAACTTATAAAAAAGGCCTAGCACTGCAGCTTCAATGGAAGCTGGTGTTTGTGGCAGTTGTCATATCCTAATGACTGGGAGTTTATAGTCTGCCACTCCCAAACTAGACTTTCCGTAATCTGTAATGCATGATTTACACTAGCGTTTACAGAAACAAGCTCAGCGGTATTTTTCTTCTGCCTCATCAAGATATTCTACCATAACAACTAAACCTGAAAGAACGTAACTATGAAGGTAACCTTATCTGATTTGATCCCACAATAGTCCTGTATTTTCTCAAAGCAATGTGCACATGCATGATGCATTTGCTGTTAATTAATTAGATCTACCACTGTCTTGATTCCTAGATGGATCAAACTGGGTTAAGGTTTCCTTTGCATGCAGAGGATTCCGGAAGACTTTGCCAGCAGATACTGCAAGAACCTGCAAAACCTTGCATATCTTGAGGTACCCACTGGCAAGGTATGGGAAGTGGAAGTGGTTCATTCTGAAGGTCAAATTTGGCTAGCCAAGGGATGGCGAGATTTCAGTGATTATTACTCCATAGACTGTGGGCACTTTTTGATGTTTGGTTACAATGGCCTTTCCCATTTTAATGTCACCATCTTTGATTTGAGCGCAACAGAAATTGAATATCCAACAACAGAGATTGACTCGGATGATTCTATCGAGATCCTGGAGGTTGATCCAGAAAGCCACAAAGGAAAAACAAATGTTCCAGATGTGGTTGAGCATTCTGTTGAAAACATAGGCCATTGTTCATTAGGACAAACCAGCAAAAGAAAAACACAAGATGGGGATGAAGAGGATGATGTTTCAGTAGACATTCAAACTAACGTAATCAAGGAAGAAGTGTCTCAAGGGGAGCACAAGCAACAGTCCCAGATTGTTCCGAGTAAGAACGAGGCAGATGGGCATGAAGATTTAGCTGTAAGCTATCAAAGAGCAAAGATCCTAGAGGTTGATCCAGAAAGCCACAGAGGAATAGCGAAAGTCCCAGATGTGGTTGAGCATTCTGCTGAAAACATAGGCCATTGTTCATTTGGACAGGCCAGCAAAAGAAAAACACAAGATGGGGATGAGAAGGATGACGTTTTAGTTGACATTCAAACTAACGTAATCGAGGAAGGTGAGTCTCATAAGAAACAAGCCGAGATTGTTCCTCATAAGAACGAGGCAGAGGGACGTGAAGAGATAGCTGTAAACTATCAAAGAGCCAAGATCCTAGAGGTTTATCCAGAAAGACACTGGGGAAAAGAGAAAGTTCCAGATGTGGTTGAGCGTTCTGTTGAAAACATGGGGCAATGTTCATTAGGACAGACCAGCAAAAGAAAAAGACAAGATGGAGTTGAAGAGGATGATGTTTCGGTTGACACTCAAACTAACATAATTGAGGAAGAAGACTCACAAGGGAAGCACAAGCAACAGTTCGAGATTGTTCCCAGTACAAACGAGGCAGAGGAGCATGAAAAGTTATCTGTAAACAATCAAAGAGCAAAGATCCTAGAGGTTGATCCAGAAAGCCACAGAGGAAAAGCAAAAGTCCTAGATGTGGTTGAACATTCTGTTGAAAACATAGGCCATTGTTCATTAGGACAAGCCAGCAAAAGAAAAAGACAAGATGGTGTTGAAGAAGATGATGTTTCAGTTGATACTCAAACTAACGTAATCGAGGAAGAAGGGTCACCAAAGCAGCAATCCGAGATTGTTCCCATTAAGAGCGAGGTAGAAGGGGGTGAAGAGATAGCTGTAAACTATCAAAGAGCAAAAGCTTTTAAATCTAACAATCCATTCATCATATCTTTTATGCGTTCACTTTATGTCTCCCACTCATTCAGCCTAGTAAGCTACCAAACTTTTTTAAACCGATACTCTAAAATCTTTGTTGGTTTTAATTCAATCCATATGCATATGCACAACTTTAAACTCAAGTTACTGATTGTATCCCCCTTTTCCAGTCCATACCGAAGAAATTTGCTAAGAGGCATTTCCTGAACCGTCGCAATTTAGTGCTTAGTGTTACAGGCAAGGGATCTTGGTCGGTCAAGTGCACTTTGGGAGCGAAAAATGCTAAAATTAGTTGGAAGGCATTCGTGCTTGACAATAAGTTAAAAACTGGAGATGCCTGTGTCTTTGAAGTGATTGAGCCCTTCTCGATGAATGTGACCATATTTCCAGCAGTTTCATTGCATGAGATAGCTGGAGAAGCGACAGAGGTTTCCGATCAATGTTCTCAATACATTAGTGCAGCCTATCAAAGAGCAAAAGCTTTTACATCTGAACATCCATTCTTCATTCGTGTTATGCAACCATCATATGTTTCTGGCAAATCATTGGTAAGATTGAAGATCTATTGGACTCTCAAATTTTTGTGTTCTAACTCCTAATAGAGCGACCAAGAATCACCATTTAAATGATAAATCTTTTGGTCTGAACATCTATTTACAGACCATACCCCGGGTGATTGGCTGGGAATTCTTTTCCACCAAACGTAGTGATCTGGTGCTTCAAGTTCCAAGCAAGAGATCAAAAAGGGCAGTGCGGTTTCCAAGCAAGAGATCATGGGCCTTGAAATGCTTCCGCGCAAAAGAATATGCTAAATTGAGTTCAGGTTGGAAGGAGTTTGTGCTGGACAATAATATAAAAGCAGGTGATGTTTGTGTATTCGAACAGATTAATAGATCCAATCTCTTGTTCAATGTCCACATATTTCCCGCAGACGAAGATGTGTGAACAGATTAGAGCAAATATCATTCACCCGACACGTGTAGCGTTCCGTATCTATAACTTCTTGTACGTACTGAGATCTTTTTTTCTTCTTGAACTTCTTTTATAGAGTTAGGTTTGTACTATATATATGAGGAGTAAGGCAACAGGGGTCCCATTGTTCATGTATTTCATTTTGGATATTAATGTGCAAAGTTGAAGAAGCTTTCTAATGGTTGACCTCACTGATTTCCAATATCTTTTATTCTACACAAACATATTAATAATTTATCCTCATACACGACATGATACATGAAACATCTAACACAACTGGTCCTTTTTTGATGCTTCAATGTGAGCTTCGAGTACAAACAATCTTGAGGAATCAACTTTTCACATGTAGAAGTGAAAGGTGTTATCCCCCTATACAAAATCAGCATATCCAAAACCATATACATAAAACACAGAGGATCTAGCAAAAAGGTTTTTCTATCTTCAATTAATAGAAGATATAATCGCCATATATTGTCAATTGTTTGATTGAGAAGTTTTTCTAATGTAGAAATGCAGTTAACTCATCAGATCTTAGAGAGATTTCTTATAGTGTCAAATTAATACTCCCTTCACCTCAATTTATGTGACACCATTTGACTTGGCGCGGAGATTAAGAAAGAAAGGAAGATTTTTTAAATTTGTGGTTTAAAACAAGCCTTAGATATATTTGTGGCTGTAAATCGTCTTGTAAAGTTAAATTATTTCTAAGGTAGAAAAGCCATGGAAAAACCTTCTGATGGTCCGAAAGTATAGACCCCAGTTAATTTTATCTACTGTGATTCCATCCTTCCAGCAGCTCACGGGAATTAACGTGGTCATGTTCTACGCTCCGGTGCTTTTCCAAACGCTAGGCTTTTAGAGCAATGCGTCCCTTATGTCCGCTGTCATCACTGGCGCTGTCAATTGTGTGTGCAACTTTTATTTCAGTCTATTGTACAGACAGGTACGGTAGGAGGGTACTGCTCCCCTGTGGTGGCATCCTAATGTGTTTATTCCAGGCAGCAGTGGCAATTTTTGTTGGGTGGAAATTTGGAACAACAAGGGTCACAACAGTTTTGCCTCAGTCGTATGCAATACTTGTGGTCCTCTGAATCTGTGTTTTCGTGGCTGCCTTTGCATTTTCATGGGGTCCATTAGGATGGTTGGTTCCAAGTGAGATTTCTCCACTCGAAGTTCGATCTGCAGCTCAGTGCGTTACCATCTCCATGAACATGTTTTTCACGTTTGGAGTGGCTCAGATTTTCTTTAAGGTGCTCTGTTGGATGAAGTTCGGTCTGTTCATCTTCTTCAATGCCTTTGTGTTTATAATGACTCTGTTTGTCTACATCTATGCGCCCGAGACCAAAAATATACACATTGAAGAGATGTCCTGAGTCTGGAGAGAGCATAGGTACTGCAAAAGGTACGTTGATGATGATGCAGCTGCAAATTCGAAGCCACAAGGGGAGCCCGAAGAGGAGATGGTCTAGAGTACTATAGGATTAGCCCACCTAGTTTTAAGTTTTAGTATAGCTTTTTCATCTCTCTGTTTTTTTAATGTTTTTGGGATTTTTGGTAACAAGACTTTATTATTCTTTCATACTACTACTGTCTTTTTCTTTCTATTCAATATATTCTTGTTTCTGATTCATTTTGATTCCTGACAAGGCTAGGACTAACTAGGCTCTAAGGTTACAAAGTAAAATAGTACTATAAATTGTTGCTTGAATGCATAGCCAAACGATATCAAGAAGACCATAAACTGTTGCAGCAGAAAAAAGATTCCAGCAATGACAATGAGCAGAAGAGATCAGTAAGGCCATCACAAAAGCATCGAAATTGAAATAATTGATACAATCACGCATCTTAGTTTTCTTTCCTTGAAATCAAGTATATATAGAGTGCAAAAAACAATTGACCAGGATCAGTTGCAAATAAGGAGAAAAGAATTGCATACTCAATCTCCAATGCGTGTGAAAGCTAATTTCCTGGTCAGACCTATTACTATTACATAAGGCAACATTCTTAGATGTCTGATTGAGCAGGATTGGACAATGCCTCATTTATTAATTCAGCTCATTTTGATCCCCCCAAATTCAGCTCAAATAGTATATAACATTTTGAATTGGGTGGTCGCATTAATTATATAGCATTTTCAGGAAAGTAGTAGGTAAATGTGGCTGCCCAATTGGGTCATACATCGATGACTGGAGAAATTAAGGGTTTATTTGAGAAAAAGGCTTCTAAGTTAGCCAGAACAATTTGGGAAGCATCGCTAAATGCTTCCTCTGTAAAGGCAGCTTTATGTGGTGTAAGAACAACATTATCCAATGAAATCAATTCTTGAGGAACTTTTGGTTCGTTCTCAAACACATCCAAACCAGCTCCTGCAATCTCACCTTCAACCAAGAATTTCACCAGTTCTTTCTCGTCAACGATAGGTCCACGAGCAATGTTGATGAGAATGCCATCCTTTCCCAATGCTTTTAGGACATCCTTGTCAATCACGTGATGAGTTTGGACAGTCAATGTACAACATATGACGAGGATGTTACAGTCAAGTGCAAGTTCACAAACGTTTTGGTAGAAGTTGTAAGGAACTGTTTTCTTTTGCCTTGAGTTGTATGAAATTTTGCAGCCAAATGCCTCTAACCTTGTTGCAACTTTTAAACCAATGTTGCCTAAACCAACTATTCCAACATGCCTACCTCCCAACTGTTGAACGAGCAAATGCCAAAAAAAATCCAGTTAACATCGGTAATCAATTGGTGTATGGTAACAATATTCTCCCAAACAAAACAGTGCCGTAATTTTACTAATTTAGTAGATCAACTTCTCAAATAATATTATATGAAGACAGAATAACCAAATATTTGAACCTTAAGTGACGAAAAGTGGTGCCCTATTAAGAGTTCTAATATTCTTCTCTCTTTGAGCTCACATTTAAAATATTTTAGCTTTTCACAGTCCTTCTCTTTTTAGTGTCTAAATTTGCTAGTTTTCATGTTTATTTTAAAGTAACGTGCGACCAAGTATAAATGAAAGAGTTAACTACTTGCTACGCTTTGTGCTATTTTATTTGACAGTCTTAATTGGACATCTAGATTTAGTTATTATTAATAGTACGAGAAGAAAATTAAAGTAATGGTTAAAAAGCCTAAAATTCTTAATATTTATAAAAAAAACATGTTCCAGTAAGGCAGTAACTAAAAAGGTTATTATTACTTTTTCCGTCCCAATTTATGTGATACTTTTTTTTTTAAGTCCATTTTAAAAAAAATGGCACATTTCTATGATTAGTAATAATGTAACTTTAAAACAGTCATTTGACCCCTAATAAAATAAATTACAGTCACGCAAATATTGATGGCTTATTTTAGACGATAAATTTTAAATTCTTTCTTAAACTTCGTACTAAGTCAAATAAATAAATTGGGACAGAGGAAGTAATTGTTAAAAAGTTACTTTAAAACGATGCCAAATACCTGATACATAGTTGTAAAATTGGACCAAACAAAGTTGTTAATTTAGTTATGGTGAAATGAATATATCTAGGGAGAAAGGCAAAGATAAGATCAAAGGTATACATACATACCCGAGAACCCAAAGGGTACTGAACTTTATTAACCCAATTTCCAGAACGAACAAACCGATCACCAGCGCTAATTTTCCTCAGCACATCAATCAACAATCCAACAGCAGTATCAGCAGTATCCTCAGATAATACATCACCTGTATTAACAACAGCGATACCTCGTTGTTTACACTCAAGTAGATCTATGTGGTTGAATCCAGCACTAGCTGTAACAACGAGTCGAAGTGAAGGAAGAAGATGAAGTATGTTGCTAGTGATTGGGCTTTTTCCGTAACAGATGATGGCTTTAGTGGACTGTGCGTGTGTTTGTAGGAAGAGGTCTGTGGAGAGTGGAGATTCGTATGCTTTGAGGAGTTTGAATTTTGTTGAGAATTGGTGTTGGTGGACTATGAATACTGGGGGTGGGTTAATTACTAAGAGCTCTGGGAGGTTAATTTGTTCTTCAGATTGATCCATTGAAATTATTGGTTCTGTTTTCTGTTTTGATTATTATTGGTTAGTGCATTTTATGAGTATCCTATGACTGTGATAACCAATGATGACATATCACCGAAATCACACACAATGATTCACGCCGAACTATCTTTTCTTAATGTATTAAAGACGGTTTTTCTAACAGGTGAAAAGTGATGGGTATACGTTTCCGATAATATAATTTTGGCAAGAGTTAATAGTTGGATACTGGATTTCTTCGGACCTGAAAAATGTGTGATGCTGAAGGGATTTTAGTGAATTAAACGGTCGCTCCTCTAGTTAAAATATCGGGTATTTTTTCCGTTGTCCAAGTTACACCTATGAAATACCATAAGGGAATTTTTGAATCTCTTCTTCATTTTATTTGACTGTATATGAGTTTTTTTAAAAGTAAAGATTTTTAAAATATATAATCTTAGATATACAATAATATTAAGACCTTTAAGATTTCTAAATTACAGGTATTGTAACATTTGCACGTAATTATAAGACACATGCCCGTAAGAATAAAATTTAGTGGAGTCATTAAATTGTTTTAAGGGTAAAAATTGTGGGAGTCAAATGCAATTGTTCTTTTGTTCCTTCGAGGACATCCCATAAAGTTAAAGACTCATGGAGGCGTTAAGTACTATCGATGCCATGAAAGAAAAGATAGTGGCACTCGAAGAGCAGGTCGACGCTGGCGTGAGGCACCCAGCAATGTTGTTGTAATGAGGGAGGCTAAGATCGAGGCTCCCAAGCCACCAGTGTTCAAAGGGGTTCGTGATGCACAGGAAGTGGGATAACTTTCTTTGGCACTTGCAGAACTATTTCAAGCATGGTAAAGTAAGAGATGATGAGGCCAAGATCAACACCGTTGTGTTGTACCTATCAGAGACTGTCATGCTATGGTGGAGAAGAAAGGTCGCCGATGCTGAGAGAGGTCTATGCACAATTAGCACATGGGATCAGTTCAAGAACGAGTTCAAATGACGATTCTTCCCAAGTAATGTCTTGTATGAGGCAAGGCGCAAACTTAGGGAGCTGAAACAAATAGGGAGTATACGAGACTATGTCAAGGAGTTCACCACCCTTATGCTTCAAATTCCTAATCTTACCAATGATGACTTATTGTTTCACTTTATAGACAGGTTGCAAAATTGGGCTAAGTAGGAGTTGAAACGCCGTCAAGTCGCTGGGAGTCCGGAGCCTAAAGGGTATAAAAATACACGGTATAAATCAAAAGGGGGTAGCCTTTCAGAAATATACCAAAACGGGTATAACGTGGGTTGCAACGCCGTCAAGTCGCTAGGAGTCCGGAGCCTAAAAGGTATAAAAATACACGGTATAAACCAAAAGGGGGTAGTCTTTCAGAAATATACCAAAACGGGTATAACATGGACTCCTCCACGTTTGTCACACCCTTAATCCGATAGGGTGTGATGGGCAGCCGACCCTTACCTAGGGCCGAGTGAACCCGCTGACTCTCGTGACACTCATAATCATATTGGGCCCTCATAGCGTAGCATAAATACATAATGGAGGATTTTCAGAAAACAAACTTGTTTTTCATCTTTTTCGAATCAAATAAAACCTGTGATCATATAAAACCCGTAAAATAATACATCACAATACATCGAACTTATGGAGCCGCTTACAAAAACCGACATACTACATACACGTAATGCCGCAAAGTCTCTAACATGGAACATGAATCCATATCATAGTGCTCGGACTCGGCGGCCTCCGGAGAAAATGGAGCTCGCCAATCTCCGCTAGAACATCATCTCGCTAATATCTTCAACTCGTGCGGGTGTACACAACGCGGCATGAAACGCAACCCCGAAGAAAGGGGGTCAGTACGGAATATGTACCGAGTATGTAAGCCATGAAATACAATAAGCGGGATCATACCGAAGTACTGAGTACAGAAAATCATAAAACTTGTCTTCGAAAACGTTTATCATGCATATCAAAATCATATAATCACCATGTATACATATAGCGTGTCCCGGCCCTCTAGTGAGGGACTCGGTAGATAAAATCATATCATAATCATATCATTATATCATCGTACATATATATCGTACCCGGCCCTCTAGTGAGGGACTCGGTGAGTAAAATCATATCATAATCATGTATGCATGCAGATATACATATATATACATACCGTACCCGGCCCTCTAGTGAGGGACTTGGTGAATAGCGTGTCCCGGCCCCGCTAGCAAGGGACTCGGTATGCCATCCTGGCCGCCATCTCCACCTCATCACATCATCATATCATCATATATACATATATAGCGTACCCGGCCCTCTAGTGAGGGACTCGGTGGACAATGCAGTAGAATGTGCACGAATGCGTACGCGGCCCGGGACTCGGTGAAAGACATACTGAGCTTGCACGAGCAGAGTAGTGAGAAACCATATAAAATCATAATCACAGACTCAATGAAGTGGTCTAACCGGAATGTCATTTGAAAAGCGGACCATAGTTAAATCAAATATCTTTCGGACGTTATTCGGAAACGTAGCATATATCATAAACGTATTAACAAACCATAGGGATCATAGCCGTATGCTAAACCAATCTGAGTCCGCCTCGGAAAGTTACAAACTTTATTCACCTTAGAACTTTCTACGAACAAATCGAAGCGATCCGAGCCTTTCTGCGAAAGTTACGGACGTTCGTAGTTTCGGAATCGTTTAGGACACAAACTCTTTTTGAAAACAAACTTTTATGCAATCTTTGAATTCCATTCATGCGAAAAGCGTAAAGACCATAATTTGACCACATTAAGAATATGAATATCAAGAAACAAATAAGGATCATAAACACGCTCGGATCACCAGAATAGAATTACCTCGAGATTCGTGTCATAACTTACTTTCAACTAAGACATGCCAAAGAAGGAAAGGTTGAGCTTTACATACCTTGGCCGCTCCTTAAGCTAATCCAAACTCAGGCCTCGGCTCCCCAAGGTCTACACAACGCCAATAAGTATCAACCATTAGCTATAAACGTTTAGGAATTCAATTCCAAATTATTTCTCAATTCTACAGAAAATTGGGCAGCACCTCCCCTGTAAATACATCCACCCGAGAATTCAACTCGGCTAATTCATCAACAACAATACCAACAACCATTCTAACAACATTCAAACACACTTTAAATAATTCGCACAACATTCCAAATGGCCAAACCAACTTACTACATCACCGAAACTTTCCAATTTCCATAGGGACGACATCGACACGTTTCTTCCTTCCAAATTCATAAACTACATCGACAATCCACACATTAACAACATTATCCTCACAATTTCAAGAAATTACATTAAGGTCACATTAACTCTCAATTCAGCCCACACGGTTTTGATCTTCAACTTGGATTATTAGCCTTCATTTTACATCATCGAATTCATAACGACGACAACCAAAATACTAGATAACATTAAATTCATTTCTTGCATACCAAACAGCCCCTACACGGCTCAACATCAACATATATAACCTCATGAGTTTCATTCGTTTTCTACACATTACAACAACCCCCAAACATGTTGAATGCAATTAATTCATCACCCCAACACCTCTACATGCACACGGCCAAACACACCCACACGGCTACACTTCAACATCTCTATTTTCATGATTTTCATTCATTTCCATACTTCACAACATACATAAACCATGCATAACATATAAAAGAGAAGATTAAAGCATACCTTCTTCTCCCAACTTCTTTCACTCGGCTAGCCTTGTTCTTGCAAGAATAAGAGCTTTGCTTGTTCTAACAACTATCTCACGTTAAAGAGCACCCTTCAATTGGTAGGAAAACTAGAAGAATTTATTTTTAGGATGAAGATTTTTTATCTTCCCTTTCCTCTTGCTATGGCCGAACACCCCC
The DNA here is from genome assembly GCF_029784015.1 of Lycium ferocissimum. Classification (NCBI taxonomy): domain Eukaryota; kingdom Viridiplantae; phylum Streptophyta; class Magnoliopsida; order Solanales; family Solanaceae; genus Lycium; species Lycium ferocissimum. The sequence goes on from NC_081348.1 coordinate 24,426,912, forward strand.
TTATGTTGGCTCTCCAATTTTTTTCTTGAAATTTCTAGAGGTGAAGTGATGAAATAAGATGACTTTGTCATCTTTTATTCCACATAATAGCCAACCATGTGGCCATGGCCCACATAACCACATGGCCGGCCACATGGCTTCATATTTTCATGAATTGGCCAACTTTATACAATTAACTTTTGGCCCCAAGTTTTCATGGAATGTCCAACTTCCCATAATTCCTTTTGGTCCCATATTTCATAAAATGTCTAACTTTTCATAATTCACTTTTAACCCCAAATTCCTTAATATTTCCATCCAACAAAATTCATAGGCAACTTATGTCTTAAAACAAAGTCGGAAAAATGACCTTGTCTTTAACTCCTCGCAACCAACTTAAAGATATTCCGACGTACAAAATGCGGGATATAACAACGTTATACCCCAAAATTTTTCTTCATTGTCAGACATCACAACCCAAAAAAAAAAAATTAATGAAAGGTATAACGTGGACTGATCCACGTTATACAAATAATTTTGTATAACGTGGATCAGTCCATGTTTTACAACATATATTTGTAAAACGTGGTACTGTCCACGACTCATTGTGCATTGTTGCCCTAATTTTTCTCCATTCTCCTCCGCCTCTTCCTCCATCCTTTTGAAGTTACAGAATTTCATCTTCGCCTCCGTCTCCTTCTCCTTTTCCTTTTCCTTCTCCTCCATTTATTTTCTTTTTAAACCTTGCGTTACAGTCTAATTTTTGGAGCAACTTCTTCATCTTTATCTTTTATTGCTATCTAAATTAAAGTATTTTTTCTAACTCATCTAATATTGTATATTTATAGTAAATGTAGGATATCTGTTTGTCTTATATATCTTAATTGTTATTTTTTATTTGTGTTATTTTAATACGTATAAGATATATATTTGTCTTATTTGTGTTATTTTAATTTGGACTTAAGATATGATTGTTAGAAGCATTATTATATAAAAGGTCTGATTTGTTTAGTAGCACTTTTGAAGAAATTTATTGTTATGTTACTATTATTTTTGTGGATTGTTATATAAAAGATCTGAATAACTAATTATTTTTCATTGTACCTTTAATGTGATATTTATATAGCCAGAAAAGTGAAACTTAATTGATGCCTCAGTAGCCCAAAAAAAAGATACTTAAAATGTCATGATAATGCTTTATTATATGGGACCTAAGTCTAAGTGGGTGGACAATTATTTTGTCTATACCTTATAGGTATTAATGTGGACCACTATCAGTGGTTTCTAAATAAGGCGAATAGAAGTTGGCTTTATCTAGCCAGTGCATATTTGTTCTGCTAAAATTGGAATAATATATATTTTTTTAATAGTAAGTTACTCCAAATAGCTTGATCTGGACTTCAATTTTTTTTTTTTTTATCTAAGGTATGGAGCTTCCACGGGTATGCGTACATCCGGGGCCAGAAGTGTACGATGTGTTAACACTCCAGGAGAAGCATCCGCAAGCATTTCGAAAGAAGTGATCAAATGCTCGGGCAGATGATCGTACTAAGTCAATGCTCCCTTCGACAAAGTTTTCCCAAACTTTTTCAACAACACGGATTCAATTTCATCCTCTTCGACGTCATTGCCTTTTATGGCACAGGTGTATGAAGTCACGTGTTCCTGCGGGTCCGTTGTGCCGTCATATTTCTGGATATCCGACATTTTGAACCTCTTCGGGATCAATTTCGGAGCCGCACTCGGAGGAAAAGGCCTTTGAATGTACCTCTTCGAATCCGGTCCTTTCAGAATAGGCGGAGTCCCTGGGATCTGATCCACCCGAGAGTTATATGTTTCCACCCTCTTCTCAGTTGAGTCTACAAGCTTCGCCAATGTTTCGAGCATTCTCAGACCTTCGGTGGATGAACCAGCTCCGGACCCATTACTCTCGACCATCCGTATTTCATCCCTTCTGGGTTCGGCAACACCTTTCATCCTCTCCGGGGCCGTTTCATCATTTTTGCTTTGCAACTGGGCTATTGCGACTCCTTGTTCGGCAATAGCAGCTCTCTGTTCCTGCAACATTTCAAAAATTAAATGTAAGTTAATCCCATCCGGGGTATCCGGTACTTTCCGGCCTTGCGCTAGCGACAAAGTAATTGAATTGTGAGTATTTAAGGGATCAGTGGCCGGCTGGGCGGCATTCTCCTGGTTCATGGCGTTCTGCCGGTTGAGGCCCTCCCTTGAATCAACAGAATTTGGGTCGATGGGATCTGCTGGTAAGCCCCGTAGCCCACTATTCTCATTTTCGGCCACAATCTCGTTGTTGTTGACGTGACCAGATTGTCCACTACTTGCCATTTGGTCCGTTTTCACAGAGATGAACAAAAGATTTTTTAATCTTAACGGGTAAGAGATAGAAGCCGAGATTAAAAGACCACTATTATCCTAGCCCCACGGTAGGCGCCAAACTGTTTACCCCGAATTTAGGTAACCAATTGAATTTGTAAGTGAGGTATAGGATATGTGGACAAACTTTAATCTATTTTTGGTTTATGTGGAATATATTTATATGGATCCGTGTGCGATGGTAAGTATATATGAATATATGCGTTAATAACTTGAATAAATACGTAAATATTGATGACTAAGCTAAAATGATATTGGATGAATAAACACAACTCCACTAGTTCGGACCAGAAAATGAGAGAGAGAGAGAGAGAGAGAAAGCTTGAATGTATATATTTTCTATTATAATGTTATAGATCTCAAAAAGCCAATCCTTAAAAGTAGGGAAATGCCCCCTATTTATAGTTTTGCCTTATGAGCCTTACATGTAACATAAAACCCTTTTAGAATAAAGAAAACCCTAAAAGGATAAGGTTGGGCCGTATGGTCTGACACCCGTACGGTTGTCGGTACAATGTGACAGAACGATGTTGACATGTGACGATTTTGTAATCGGCGATTAACCGGACTAACGGCCACGATCAACTCGATCATGCTGAAACCGGACTATCGACCACGATCAACTCGGCCATGGAGAAACTAGATTGTGATGCGAGTTTGGTCGGGAGATACCGGGACTAAGCATTTGTTTCACTTTTCTCATATCGCCGCAATTTGGTGCAATTCCACCCGGTCAGAAGGAAGACTCGGTACTCATATTTGTCTCTTCTTATCTCCGGTCCCCGGTCTTACCGGTCTTGCATACATCTGGTTTTTACCGTATACAATAACATTGTTATAAACTTATAACTAATATATGATTATTTGTTAATATTCGTAAACAACCTCTCTATCTCTCAATGGGTAAAGTCTGCGTAGATTCTACCCTCTTTAGATTCCAGGGACTATACGGGAATGTTGTTGTTGATTATTTGTTAATATATATCTCCTAATTTTTAATTACTTCAGCAACTGGTATTTTGTTTGGCGGAAGTCTAAATTGTTCCTTTATTTGTATTTCCTTTTTACATTTTTAAGGTTTTTTTCCCTTTCTTTTGAGAAAGACGATTCATTCCTTTACTACTTTATTTGTATTCATTTTCCTCTATAATATTGTATGTATTTTATTATAATCAGTATTAAGTATGAATATTTTAGTCATTTTGCCTAACTAGTTTTTAATTTGCTTATAATATGAACCGGCCATCTCTCGATACGAGAAGATACCAAAATCATTTCTGATTTCAACAACAAAATTCATAGCCCACTTCTATACATTTTGTCAGTTAACTATAATCAATTATTTATATTTTCATCTCATTTTTTAATCAAATAATGATGGTAAGTTAAAATAATTTAGTGCCATCAAACTTATATTGGTGGAGGAACCCAATAACATGTGCCCAAAAACAAAAAGCATCTTCCACCCACCTGGTTTGGACAGTTGTCATGTATTGTTTCAGTATATTTGGATAGATAGTTTATATATATATTTTTAAAATAATTTGTATAGTTTTTGTCGTTATATTGCCACACAATAAAATGAGTTCTTTTTGTTACATAACGTGAATTTAATAAGACTATAGAATAAAATTGAAGTAATACTAATAAGTGGGGTAACCATCCAAACTAGCTGTTCAGTGAGTTTCTATCAAAGTCATCAATGGCAGAATCCAAAAACGATCTACCGGCGGTAATTGTCCTGGGCAATCCATCATTTCTAAAACTCTACGGCGAACAATTTTCCTCAAAATTCAAACTCCTAAAACCATGGGAATCTTCACTTCCATTAAACCAATTCATCACTACACATGCTCAATCTGTACAGGCTATGCTCTGTTCCGGCGGGACACGTGTTACTCCGTCGTTGCTCAGCCAATTCCCTTCTCTTCGCGTAATTGTTACTACCAGCGCTGGCCTTAACCATATGGACCTCGATGAGTGTCGCCGTTTAGGAATCTCAGTTGCTAATGCTGGTACTATTTTCTCAGAGGATGTTGCTGATTTTGCTGTTGGATTGTTGATTGATGTTTTGAGAAAGGTATCTGCTGCTGATCGGTTTGTTAGGAATGGACTTTGGCCTCTTCATCGGGACTACCCACTCGCTTCCAAAGTACTGTATCGTAGCTCTCTCCGTCGTGTTAAGTAAAATTTTCATTGAGGGGCAAATCGGATCCTCTTCCGTAAATAAAATGATAATTTTACTATATTATCCCTGATTATTATAAATCATATCAAACATACATTAAGAGCTTTGCAGCTACTAATAACTCTTGAAGTTTCGAACCCAATAATTAATATTAAAGGTAAAATAGGTATGATAGGTAAATTATCTTTCTGGACAAGTAAAAGTGGACATCTATTTTTAGTACATTGGACAAGTAAAACTGGATGGAGGGAGTACTGTCACTTATCTCTCTCTGTGGTGCTATAGTTTTTTTTCTTTTTCCTCCATTGGTATCTTAAATTTTTGTGTACGGACTGTAATTTTTGTTGAACTCATGGATGGATGGATCGAGGGAGTACTGTCACTTGCTGTTGAGCGCATAGTTGCCTTGGTAGTCTCAGATACATATGTGGTTTGGAAAATCATCCAGTTTGGTTAAACTAGTTCTTCTTTCAGTAAAAGCAAGTAGTTAAGTATAGAGGTATCTTAGGTAAAGGCGGAGATTTTGTGTTTATGAGTTCTGAATTTTAGAAAATGTAGCTTAATGGGTTCTTGATAAATTATTTATAACTATTAAGTAGATTTTTAAACACAAATACATGGCTTGATCAAAGCTAGAGGGTTCTGCCGAACCCGCGGGCGAAGCTCTAGCTCCTCCCCTGACCTTAGAATGTTGTTAGTTTATTCTTTCCTAGTGTGAGACTTTGTTCAATGCTAATGCAGAAGAAATACTTGTTTTAGGTATAATGACTCAAAATATGAGATTTTTTTGGAGATTTATGGCTCTCTGTATGCAACTGAACCTCTAATATTTGGTCAAATGGATTAGCAAAATATACTTAGTTTCTCCTATCCCTCTCCTGCTCCTACTCTGTGAAGAGCAGCTTTTTCTAATTTAGGCCTCTCAGCTGTTTTCTGGCATCCTTCCTTGCAACACCTCAGCTATGAAGCTGTCTCACATGAAAGCCAACAGTAAAGAACAACCTCGAAATTTGCCTAAGGTCCATTCGTTGCCTATTTAGGGTATGTGTAAGCTCCTAAAATTGGGTTCTAACGTTATCTCAGGCTGTCAGGTCTAATGTGCTTAGAAGTTAGAATTTTCCTCATCCTGAATAGAGTTCCATAGAATGGAGAATTTAAGGTGACATACATGGACTGTCCCTGTTTCAGAGCCAAGCTTTAGGTTTGGGGTGCTGTCAGTACTGGACTAACCGGCAAGAAAACAAGGTCGTGTTCGTGAGGTCTGATACTCAAGCAGCTTGAGTCAAGCTGGTAACTGTCAGGGCAAAATACAAATGTTAGGAAAAGAGTGATATTTCTACATGATATTGCGTAAGCTGTTTACATAGATTTTTATGCTGGGATTGAGTGGCTGGGCATTAATGGAGGAATTATGGGATTTATCTCATGCCCCTTGGACCTGTCTTCAATCGGTTGAGTTTGGAATAATACTTGTTGCGATAGGCTAGTACTAGTGACCCGTCGTTTTATCCTTGATTGTTCATTATCCTTTAGATTTCCGTCTAGTAAATTTTCTTGTGTAGATAGCTTTTGTATTACTAATTGCATATCCCTGATGGTGATTGATGATTGCAGGTGGGAGGCAGGAAGGTTGGAATTGTTGGGCTGGGAAGCATAGGCCTAGAAGTTGCAAAAAGGCTTGAACCATTTGGCTGCGTTATATCATACCAGTCGAGGAAGAAAAAGCCTGTTCCCTTCCCTTTCTATCCCGATGTTCATGAACTAGCAACCAAATGTGATGTCCTTGTCATTTGTTGTGCATTGACAGACCAAACTCGTCATCTGATCAATAAGGAGGTTCTACTGGCACTCGGTAAACAAGGAATAGTCATTAATATTGCACGAGGAGCCATAATCAATGAGATGGAGTTGGTGCAATGTTTGGTGCAAGGAGAGATTGCAGGTGCTGGCTTGGATGTTTTTAAGAATGAACCTAATGTTCCTGAAGAGCTCCTTTCATTGGATAATGTTGTATTGTCACCGCATGTCGCTTTTTTAACCGAGGATTCTTTTCAAGATTTATATGAACTCATGTCGGGGAATTTGGAAGCTTTTTTCTTGAACAAACCTTTGCTTACTCCAGTTTTGGATGACTGAGATACTCTTTTCAACTTATATCCTGATCTTCCATATCTATCAACTTCTTGTTCTGGATAACCTCTGTATAACTGTAGGGGCGGCTCAACTTGATTGGTGGCGTAAAGCCAAATTTCAATATGAGGCCCTAAAGTTTTTTTTTTGATAAAAGTTGTGCATATATATTATTTGATGTGTATTTTTTCTAGCCTTTTAAATGCAAAATTGTTAATTGTTATTTTCGGGATGGACTAATAACGAAAGTGTGTCACATATATTAAAATGCAAAAAATAAAAAAATTCAAATTAAAAAGAAAAGAAACTGAAAGAGATCAATAGCAAGTTAGAACAATAGAACCTAATTCTAGAGTTTGATAACCGGATAATACAACAAAAATTTACTATTTCGATTTGCTTGTAGCTATGCCTAACAACCTGAGAAAAAAAATAATGAAAAAGAGTGCAATTTGATGTATTACAACACTTGTTTTCGTGAGAATAAATAATTTAAAAGTAGGAAGAAAAGAGAGCATAAACATACAAATATTTTTTTATGAGAATAGATAAAAGAATAATAATTTGGATTCTTCATGCAAATTATCTCAAATATCTATAAATACACTTTAAATTACATCAAAAATTGTTCTATAGATCTTATACCCTTTTATTAAATGTTTACTATTTTTTTTAAAGAAAATTAACTCTGCAGAAATGTAGCCATTTGTTTTATGCCCCATTACATGTGCGCATGCAAATTCTTTTTGTATCTTAAATTGAAAAACAAAGAGCTTTTCCTTGACGCTTGTGGAAGCTAAGTTAAGAGTCCATGAAAGACTTCTGTTATGTTTGCAAATTTCTTTCTGTCACTGAATGCATGAGTACTTAATCAGTTCAATCCCATCTTTGCCATACCCCTTTCAGGTATTTGCTTTTGCATGAGCAAGATGTCTCATCCCGTCCAATTGGTGAATGGCTTCCACAGAAGATGCTAATGTTTAGCTAAACAAGAATCATTCGGGGAGGGATGGGTTACCACTCATGAAACTTGTTTTTCCTGTTTTCACTCGGGAGTCATGTTTATTTCTAAGAAACTTGTTTTTTTAGATAAAATATTTTTTAAAATTTTTTGACTAACCATACACAATAAAATTAGATTATATTTTCTGAAAAATATTTCCTTCCGCACCAAAACACATCATTAATGTAAATGCCGAGTACAAGTAATTTTTACCATTAAGTTTTGATGAATTCTTTAAGCAAAGGAAAAAAAGAAAAAGGAAAAGAAAAGATGAGTGTCCATTAATGGTGTGTGTTTGGTATTAAGGAAAATGTTTTAAGTTTTTATGAAAAATAAGTGGTTTGTTTACTTATTTTCTTCTGTTTGATAGTAAACAGAAAATATAATTCAAAAAATATTTGTCCATAATCTACGAAAACACTGTGAGAAGCGGGGCTAGGGCGTTCGAAGTGTAAGGGTGGAATCTGTTAGAGGGTAACAAGAAAACAATCATTATGGATTGATATTTGTAGAATTTATTTTCCCTATTTTGAATAGAGAAGTCATTTTTTTAGTTTATAAGAAACTTATTTTCCTAAAGAAAATGTTCAAAAATTAAATCAACCAAAAATAAGAAAATACTTTCTGAAAAATATTTTCTCCATACCTAACACACCCTAAAATGACAGATTCATCTACACCTAATATTCATGTGACCAGAAAAAAAAAAAAAAATCAAACAAAAACACAAAATCAAGAAATCATTTCATAATTAATCTAATCTGTCTTTTTTTATTTTAGATAATAAACAGACATATAGGTGCCAAAAATCTTCCAAAATCACCAACTCAAACTCAATCAATGGCAGAACCAAAAGCTATGTTACCAGTGGTAATAGTCCTGGGCCGACCAGCAGTTTTCCAATTCTACAACTCCCAGTTATCACAAAAATTCAAGCTCCTAAAGCCATGGGAATCTTCACTCCCATTAAACCAATTCATTTCAACACATGCTCAATCTGTACAAGCCATGATTTGTTCTCCTAAAGATATCCGCATTTCGTCCTCCTTGCTCCGTCAATTCCCGTCACTCCGCCTTATTTTTACAACCAGCACTGGCATTGACCATATTGACCTCGTTGAGTGTCGCCGTTTAGGTATCTCTGTTGCTAGTGCTGCTACTGTTTTCTCAGAGGATGTTGCTGATTTTGCTGTTGGATTGTTGATTGATGTTCTTAGAAAAGTTTCTAGTGCTCATCGGTTTGTTAAGAATGGACTTTGGCCTCTTCAGGGAGACTTCCCCCTCGGTTCAAAGGTATAGTTCATATCTACTATTTGTTAACAACATTTTTAGTAGATTTTTACACATGAATTTATTTTCCGTATAGATAGAAAGAAGTAAGCATATTCCGTATAAGGATATTCCGTCCGCTTAATACTTAGATAGCCCCTTAAAATTGGTAGCAAATGCCATTGGGTTATAGTTTTTTCAAAGAATATTTGTTTGTTTGAAAGTACCGAAAGTGAAAAAAGTGAAAACGGGATTTTAGGTGTTATCCAAACACTGATTTTCAAATAAAGTGAAAAAAAAAATCGGGAAAAAAGTGAATAATTATCATGGCCAAACGGGTCCTACTTCTTGTTCCAATTGAGCACCTAGACACATAATAAAGTGTTCCTATTAAACACTTTCAGTTCAAAATTTGAAAAAACTTTTGTGTGTGTTCTCAAGTGTAAGGTTGTTAAGTTAACCACATAAAATTTGTGATCTCCTTTAAGTATACACATCAGCCTCAATTAAAATAGGCCCGAGGTTGTACGGCTTATTGAGACAATTGCATATAATTAAAGGAGGTGATATATTGTATGTGTTTAACTATCTTTGGAATGGATGCTTGAGAACACACGCAAAAGTGTGTTTAGAATTTGAACTGAAAGTGTCAGATAGGAACACTTTATTATATGTTCAGGTGCTCAATTGGAATGAAGTTCGAGTGTTTAAATGAATTTGCTGGCAGGTTTAAGGGGTTGTCTATGTATTAAGGCCTCATTTGTTTGCACTTAATGGAGGTCTGAATCTGAATGGTTCAGATCTTATACCATTAAGTGCATTTGTTTACATTAAGATCTAACAACTTATTTGGTCTGAATAGGTCTTAATCATTAAAATCTTGAACAAAGTCTGAATATCATTAAGAGGTACTTTTTTATGAATAATTTTTACCACCGACTCCACCCCAACACCTCCACTCACTAGCAACACCACCCGAACCCCCAACGCCACCTACCTACCCCCACCCCAACAACCCACCCACCATTACCACCTAAACTCCCACCCCAACAACCCACCCACCATCACCACCCACCTATCTTACCCCCAACCACCCTCCTCACCAACACACCACCACGACTCACCCCACCATCACCACCACACCCCCCCCTCCAAACACACTCACCACCAACACCACCCTAATCCCCCCACCACCCACCTACCTTACCCCCAACCACCCCCCTCACCACCACGTTACCCCAGACCCACCACACCATCACCCACCAGCCCTACCCCACCTAACCCACCACCACACACTTACCCCACCCACTACCACTACAAAGCATCTCCACCATCACTAGCGAACATAAATGTTTCATTTTTTTGTCAAATAATATTTTTATTTTATTAAATTTTTATTTAGTTACCTTTTTATTTGAATTGTATATTTATTATGTTTAAATATATATGTTCTGCACATTCAGATGTTGAAAAACAAACAGTCTTAATCATTCAGTGTTCAGATCTGGAGACAACATCTTAATCATTCAGATGTGCATTTAGATTCAGACATCTTAATCTTAATGAAAACAAAGGAGGCCTAAGCTTATTCCGTCTCTCTATGGTAATTGATCTCATCTGAGCTTGCATAGTCACTGAGGCAAGGCATAGTTGATTGATTGATATACTAATCTAGCTGACTTTGTAATGTATGGTATGTCATTTTATCTTCATATTTTGTGATAGATGTTGAACTCATGGTTAAATCTAGAAGTCTAATGTATATTAAATCTGAAATCCTCTGTGTGGAGATCAAGTACTTCGTCCATCCCAAATTACTTCTATGTTTTGTTTCTGGAGAGTCAAACTGCATGAACTTTGACTAACATTTTAAAGTGTACTTTTTAATGATATAGATATGAGAAGAAGTACAATTTATAGTATTTTTTGTATCTAATCCAATTCTGCTCCAAAGATTAGCCAAAACAACTCTCGAGAAGCGAAATATGACAACTATTTTTGCAACGGAGGGAGTATTTGACAAATGAATTGCGATGTGATTTCAGGAAGTGTAGCTACCTTAGCAACCCGCATATTTTATATTAGGTAGCACTAGCAAGTAGGGTTTTCATTCCTATTCCAATTTTAAAGACCCACGAGTAAATTAGGGTTACCTCTAAGCTTAGGGAAAAGCTAGAAAGCAAGTGAATTTGTTGCGTGCTATCCATTTTTGTTACCTCGAAGCTTAGGGAAAAATAAGAAAGCAAGTGAATTCATTGCATGTTGATGCATACATTGTTGTTTTGCTTTTATGTCCATAAAAAAGAACCTGTTTAAATTCATGGTTCGGAAAATCATCCTTCATAACAAGTTCTCTCAATGACTGAAAAGACCAAGTAGGTACATTAAAAATGTATTAGGTTTTGCATATCTACTTCCCCGAAGTAGGAAAGAAGATCTTATTTCCTAAAAAACACTTTTTCCGGTTAGAGGTATAAAGACTACATATGATATTATCTCCGGAGATGGAAGGAGCAAATTGCTTTACAGCTTTCTTTGTGCAACTAAACCTGCTCATATTTGATTCAAATCAGATAGCAAAATGTATTTAGCTTCTTTTATCTGCCTACTCCTACTGTCCAATCAAAAGCTTTTTTCTCATTTAGGCTGCTCAAGGATTTTTCTCTCTTATACTTCCTTGCAACCCCTCTTCTAATCTTTGTCAAATGAAAGGCAAAAAGTAACGAACAACGTAGCAAGGGGCCTAAGGTTCATAGAGAAGCACCTGTTTCCCCATTTTAGGTAGTACGTGACCTCCTCAATCTGTGTACTCTGTCATATGATGGCTTAGTTAGCTCAAAAGGATATTCACACGCACTCCTTGCAAATATAAGAAGTGGTTACTGTGTGGGGCTAACTACTACATTTAAACGAGTGCAACTGATGTCCCTCATGATAACCACATATATTCCTTTCCTCTGCAATCCGTAAATGAATTATTTAGCATCACAGCAGGAACTCGGCATTTGAAGTGGGGAAAGTTTAGACACCGAGGGGACTATTGCACGGCAAAAGGTGCAGGCGAAAGTTTTGACTTTCGAGATTTTTATGAGTCAGTATCCTTCTCAGAAGTCAGAAACATTTCTTTAAAATGTTATTAATAATCAAATTAATAATTTTTTTTTTTGAGGAAGATAATCAAATTAACAAATTGGATTATTTAATTATTCGAAGTCCAAAATTTGGGTGCCCATTTTGGAAAGCGGAGCAGCACAGATACATCTGTGAGGTGTAAGATGGTTTCTGATTTTAATTGTTTTTCATTAGAAAGCTGTCAGCAGAATGCTTCCTAAGAAATCCAAGAAAAAGAAAATACCATTATGATTTCTGAAACTATAGTTGTCCTCTTTTAATGTTCATTGATGCTAACTAATCTACCTATTATTCTAACAAGAAAATTACTACCTATTATTCTAACAAGAAAATTACTACCTATTATTCTAACAAGAAAATTACTGATTAGTTATAGGATGAGTCTACTTTATTTGAATTTAAAATTTTAGAAAGAGATTAGGTTGTTGAGTTTTATTAGGCTTTTTAAAATTGTTTTGCAGATTTTATGCAGATTTTCTGTTATCAAGTTGGCTATTTAAAGCCCTCCTATGCTTAAAAAAATCATAGAAAGACAATTTCAATCAATACTTTTAACCCTTTTTTGCTGCCCCATCTTTTAAAAACCCAACAGGATTGAAAGGTGACATGCATCAATTTTCCCTGGTTTGTTTTCAAGCCTCAGTTATGTGATTGCTTTCATGAGTGGACCTAAGCTGCAACGGGAACAATGCTGGGTTCTTGGGGTAGACTCTAGTACTCAAGCTCTAACTGTCTGGATAAAATCCAAATGTAGCAAAAGAGTAGCGTCAATATATGCTTGTGAATGAGGCTGTCAATAAAGATGTTATGCTGGGCTTGGGTGGCTGGGCAGTGCCAGTAATCGAGGAATTTGGGTTAGTTCATTCCCCTTGACTGGACTTTAAGTTTGAACCACATTTGTTTCAGTAGGCTAGTATCAGTGGGCCATTATTTAATCCTTCATCATCTGGTTTCATTCACTTCTCATTATGCTTAAGATTTCAGGCCTAGCAAATTTTTTTGTGTGGATTTTGCATTACAAAAAGTGTAGTCCTGATGGTGGTTGATGATGGCAGGTGGGAGGCAGGAAAGTTGGAATTGTTGGGCTGGGAAGCATAGGCCTAAAAGTTGCAAAAAGGCTTGAAGCGTTTGGCTGTTTTATATCATACATGTCGAGGAAGAAAAAGCCTGTTTCTTACCCTTTCTATCCTGACGTTCATGAACTAGCGACCAAATGTGATGTCCTTATCATTTGTTGTGCATTGGCAGACGAAACCCGCCACTTGATCAATAAGGAGGTTCTACTGACACTCGGAAAAGAAGGAGTAATCATTAATATTGCTCGGGGAGCCATAGTCAATGAGATGGAGTTGGTACAATGTTTAGAGCAGGGAGAGATTGCAGGTGCTGGCTTGGATGTTTTCGAAAATGAACCTAATGTTCCTGAAGAGCTCTTTTCATTGGACAATGTTGTGTTGTCACGGCATATTGCTTATTATACCGAGGATTCTTTTAGAGATCTATATGAACTCATTTGTGGGAATCTGGAAGCTTTGTTCTTGAACAAACCTTTGTTATCTCCAGTTTTGGATGACTAAAAGATATTATTTTCAACCTTGAAATCAATATCATATTCTGATTAGCCTTGATATTTATCAGCATCTCATCCTGGATACTCTCTGCCAAAGTGGAATGCAAGTCTGCCTTTTGTCCTGTTTGAGAACAATTTCCTTAACCAACATGTTACCGGAAGCTAGTGGTGCAGGATTGTCAGAGTTGGAAAGCATTTTCCATTACAAATGCAAAACCACTGTGCTATAACCAGAGAAGAAGCTATCTGATTCTCCACCACAACTCTGCAGAAAGGAAGCTATTTGTTTTATGCCATGTACTTGTAGACGTGCAAATGAGTGTCGTATCTTAAATTGATAAATGAGGAGCTTTTTTCTGGGCCTTGGAATAAGCAAAGTTAGAGTCCATGAATGATTGTCATGTTTGCCAATTTCTTTATTTCAAAACATGCATGATTTAACAAGTTCAGCTCCCATATTTGCCATAACCCTCTCACATATTTGCATGAGGTAGTTGTCGCATTCCTGTCATTTAGGCAAATGATATTTCCTAGAACGTATCTAGCTATCTGTTTAATTATGCCAAATTCATCTGGCAAGTCTGCCTTTTAGGGTCAGCAGATGCATGATTATTCTAGTTAATGTTCAGAATTTTCATGACTGACATCCTTTATCGACGTTCCATGTGAATAAATAATACTTAGTAATATATTTGCAGGTATTCGGTGTCAGACGTTAACTTGTGTTAGAATTTCACTTTCAGTGTTTGATTTCAGCGTTTGGGTTCCATTTTCAGCGCGTGGTTTCTACTTGTAATTTGAAAAGAGAATTTTCAGTTGATTTTCGTTGCATGTGCATCTTCCTAGTGCCACAGGTGAAGTGACAGATTTTACACAATTTCTTTTAGTCCTACTGCCATTTAAAAGTTGGCTGACATATATGAGGGGTTTTGTGTTGCAATTCATCACCTCACCACAAGGTCCAAGTATCATTGGTTAAGCTTAAACGGATGGTACTAATCCAGGGCAGAACACATTAGAAAGGGAAAAATAAAAAACGGAAAACATGTAGTACCTCATGCAACATTAATAATTTGGAAGGAAACATATTTTAACAAGGGTGAGTGGCATATTCCTCCCTTTACCAAAACAAGGAAAGGGTTATTCTTCTTTTCTCTCCCCTTTTTCTCTTTTTGCTTATGACCTTTTTATTTTCTTTCTATTCTTTTCCTAGGGATGTCTTTTTTGGTAACATGTTGTATTGTAGAGGAATTAACCTAAATAGCCGTCCACTCAACCCTGATAAATAGTTGGCGGATGTAAAAAAAAAAAAAAAAAAAAAAAAAAAAAAAATATATATATATATATATATATATATATATATATCATGTATATTATATGTATAACCATGTATACTATATAATTCAGTTTACTATATAACATCTAATATAGGTAAGATTAACTTAAAGATCTGTTGCATATCCAGTATCCTTAATTATGCTCCCTAATCTGTTTATTAAGATTTATAAATAAGTACGAAGTCTAGTGTCAACTGTGTTATAGCTAAGTTTGGCAATAGATTATGAATTGTTCCACTTGACACAAGGGAACAAACAGCATTAGGTACGTGGATTGATAATGACTCTTGAAAGTCTGCTAATTACTATATTTGTTTGTGGTCTGAGGTTGAATCGTAATGACAATAAATAGATTATTTTTGGGCAGAAAAACTAAAGCTTTAAACTATTGTAACTAGTAACTAGAAACAGAGGAACAATCTAAAAGGTGAGCTGGAAGATGGTAGACACATTATAATAAAAGAAATCAAAAAGCAAAAGTTTCAGGTCATGCCTGTTTTAATATGGAGTATTTGTTACCTTTAGCTTTTCCCCTTTTTATTCTTTTTGGGAAAAAAAAAACACGATATCTTTTTATTTTAATAAAGTTTCTAAAGATTGGAACTTCAGCAGAAAGTAGGATAAAATTCACAAATAGCCACTTTCAATCCTAAAAATTTAAAACACCATAATAATGGCTATTTTTCAAACTTAAGGTCGGAAAGTGACTAGTGAACGCTATAATTACGAAAAAGTAGAAAGGAAAGATTGTGTAAAAATGTAATATTTTATTTGTAGAATTAATACAAAGTAACACTTCTACCAGGGTGAATCAAACTATGTGTTACACGGATTTGGTTCATATTCATTTCCGATTGTCTTCATTTTTCCAGTGTCTTACTTATATGGGTGACACATCTCTTTTTTCTTTTGAAATGAATGATGTAGATTAAATTGACTAAAAACAAGGTTCTTAACCATGATTAAGATGATGATTAAAAGAAATATATACTTGCATTTACATTTATTATCTTTATATTTGTAATTCATTTGTGCAAGGCGGAAAGTTTAATATCTTTGTTAAGACTTAAAATAGTTATATATTTCAAAGGATAAATAAAAAAAAAGTCAATTTCACATTTTCAACATAGGAAAACCGTTTTCTTGGGACTTGTTGTTAATCATTACCTAATTAGATGGTAGTAAACATCAATCACTACCATAGTTTTGTCTCCAAATATTTTTGGGATTAAAAGAAATAGACAAGTGTTAGTATAAGTAACGCTTAGTAGTTATTTTGACATTGCTGTATTATTCTCTACTCTATTAAGTTTTACCGCATATTAAACATCCTCAAATCGAAGAGTAATAAGTAGTAGGTACACATATTTATATTTTCTTTAAAAAATTCTTTTATACTTAATTTTTATGGATTTGACTCCTCTCCATTTTCTGTTATTTCTATTTCCTCGAATTCTAACTTGGATAGATGACATATGTTTGTACATATTTAATGAGTTTCTTTAACACATATATAGAATATGAGTCAAAACTATTGAGTTCGGCCGAACGTATATGTTGTGCTATTGATCCGCCCCTGCACCAAACAAATTAAAGCATCAAACTATCAGATGCCTTATCTATTTTCTAATCCGTAATTCTGTATGTGTCATTGTGTCTGACTTTAGTCTAGTCTTTTGATGAAAGTTACAAACAAGCATCTTCATCTTTGTTTTATACCATGTCAAAACTCAAATACTTCATGAAAAGTGCCGTTATTAGTTTAAGGTTATGTGCAGTTTTACTTGTCTGTTTTTCTGAATTATTGCATATGTCCGACTATTTATTAATATTAAAAAAAATACGTCATTTTCGTACGAGGTTGCCATAATTATCTAGAAACTTTCTTTAGCCTAGCTCCTCTGTTGTTGGTATTGTGAATTTATTCACTAAATCTTCAGCCCTTATTTTGTCCTCGATGGTCCTTGTCATAAGATTTATTTGTTTCAGTTTTCTTTGGTTAGCCAACAGAAACACAAACAAAAGTGGGGACAAATGTTTCACTTTTTGGCATGTCAAGCTTTTCTTGTGAATTGCTCCAATACTTGATCCGACTTTTTACCTAATGTTGCCCCTCCTTTAGCAACTTTAAATTTGATGAAACTGTAGACTTTTACTGTTTTTTAACCGAATTCCCCTAGGCTGTCGGTACGTTTTCAAAGACCAAAGCAAAATAGCTAAACCAACATACTAAGCTAACTACAGTTTGTTGTTGTTTTTGTTTTGTTTTGTTTTTTTTTAAAAGTAATGGACAACTTCTATTGCTACAGAATAGGAATCGGCGCCATTTAACGATTGATAAGCGATGAATTATAAAAAAAAAAAAAAAAAGAGAGTTAGTTATAGCCTATTTAAGGATAGGTTAGCAATGAATTTCATAGCTCATTCATTTTTTTTTAATGACTTGTTATTGAGCATATCTTAGTAATGTTTTTTCTCTAAATCCAGGTCATTGAGCTTTATCGCTATATTCACTGTCAGGTACGCGCATTTGATGCGCGCATTCTTGTTGTCAATAACTACACTTGCCTAAAAAGTAATTAGAACAAAGTCAAAATAAAAATTATACAAAGTTATATGCTAGATAGTCATACACATATAATTGATTATGAAGAATTAACCAATTAATTGATCAAGTTCCATTGATTTAATCATGATAAGTCGTACCAAATAGTGACGTAAGTTTTTCAGCAACATAAAATTCAAAGCAAACTTCTTGGATATCATAAGAAGTTGCATGTGATTTGGAATGTGTAGTTATCAGATGCAGTATCCAAAATCAATAAATTTTAGTCTTTTTTCAGATAACCATATGATATCCTGAACCTACGACTAATCCAAATTCTTGCCGCATATATAGGGGCCCAATTAAAGAGAAGCACTTATAAATAATTTCTCATTTGCAGGGCTCGAATTCGAACCTTTGATTAAGAATGAAGGAATCTCATCCATCCCACCGTTCTTACTTGGTGAAAGCGATTTAAGTATGGCTGAAAATTCCATATAGTACATCTGATTAGGGGTGACACTATTTACAGAAGTAGACTAATATTTGTGGGCTAATTTCTTATGCGCCCGCATAACTAATTTTAATTGTTCTGATCTCTTAAGCTTAATTAGTTGTTGATTTGCCTTTAAGTCAATGGGCGTCATTCAATTGTCCATTAAAAAAAACATGACATAATACATAAACAGACCCTCAAGCTTGGCCTCAGCTATCAAGTATGTCCACCAACTTTTTGGGTGTGCACAAGTAGGCACCTCAACTTGTCTCCACTTTGTCAGTTGAACACTCCAACTTATAAAATAATGATCTAGACGCCTCCAAAATTTATGTGTTATGTCAGTGCCACATCAGCATTTGTGTTTATATGTTCAACTTTATACAAGTTGAGGTGTCTAATTGTACACATCCAAAGTTGGAGGCGTCTTTTAATGAGCCAAATTTGAAGGCTCATTTATGTATTATGCCAAAACACATTTCAGAAGGTAAATGATGTTCAAATTCTATTTATATTTAGCTTATACATCTTGTAGTATGTATATGTATACATTTTTCCAAAATGTGTCTAGTTTTCACTTACTAAAAAAAGTTCACAAGTAACAGATATATTCCTATAGCGTGACAATAAGTCTATGGTACGATCAGACATGACAACTCAATTCAATCAAAGAGCACCCTAGGCGTTTTTCTAAAAATAATAATTAGAAAAGCTTTTTAATTGTTTGTGATTTTGTTTGCTCATTCTACTTCCAAACTATTGACAATTTTCATTCAAGGGAGACAATAATAAATAAGTGGGAAGATGATTAAATTTTGAACCCCCAAATAAAATGTACAAACTAATTGGCAAGAATAATTTTGGTCGGTTAAAAAGATAAACGAAAATAATTTCAAAATGCAACGTGTTTTTCCGTCACGTGTAGAACAGTGGAATTAAAGCAAGCATTTGTAGTTTTGTTTTTTTTTTTTGTTTTTTTGTTCTCTGGAATTATTTTTCACTTCAAACATTATTATTTTTTTATCTAAAAGGTGATTTTGTTTAATGACAATTTCTACTGGAAAGCACTCTGCATATTCTGCTTTGAGGGCAACACCTTATTGGGGTTGTACTTGTTGTGGCACCACTTATATGATAAAATAAAATGTATTGCGATTTGCGAACAGTTCGACCATTTTTAATGGCACTCGTTTTTTCTCAACACATGCACATAAGTCATAACATGTCTTATTGGCTTTGTAAGTTTTAGCCTTTTAGGTTACTCATTTTGTTCCATTGTAAAATAAAAATGTTAATAATGACAAGTGTATCCATTACAAATATCAATATTATCCTTTTAAATTAGTGGTGGTGATGTTTCACATGTCTTTTCACGTTATCTCTCTTACAAAAGAATAAATTTTTGTATCAAGTAGGTTCCCAAAAAAGTCTTGGCATTAAGGATAAAATGGAATAGTTTAAAAAAAAAAAAATTGAGATAGATTAAAAAGAAAAGTGAGACATAAAATGTGACAAAGAAAGTATTAACAAAGAATTTTAATGTTTATTTGTTACACCTATTTAGCTATGGAGCATTGGTCATAATCGAAGTTTATTGAAGCGATAAACCAAAAATAAACAGAGAATTGGTTTTGAAGTCCTTTACAAATAAATGAAGGGATCTAGTAGCTCAGTTGATTGCAGGGGCGGAGCTAGCCCTTCGGTCGTGGGTTCAGCCGAATCCAGTAGCTTTTGTCTGAACCATATATTTGTATTAAATTTTTTGTCAAATATGTACAAATTATTAATTAAAAACCCATTAACTTTAAAAAATTAGAACCCCGAACCCATAAACTTGGAATCCTGGCTTCGCCTCTGATTGGTTGGCTACCTGAACTCTCACCTTGTTGGTGAGGGTTCGAGTCTCACGTTGTAATCTCCTTCCCCAGTTGCCCTTCCCCTACCCCTTATGTAATTTGAAAAAAAAAAAAAGTCCTTTACAAACATGTTTTTAGTTTTATGTCTTTTTGCAAGAGATCTCCATTTTTACGAGTTAATTCCTTGGATGGTCACCCAAGTTTAGAGAATTTCCTACAAAAGTCACTTTTGTTTCATTTAGGACAATAAAGTCATTCAAATATTAGTATTTTCCTCAAAAAATATTAAACAACTCAAAGCCTCCTTCTCTCCTAGTTGGCATGCCACGTCATTAGAGCCCCATATTTTTTAATAATAGACTTATTTAACTCATTAAACTTATTTAATCAAATTCATAATCAAATATGACCCGGTTAAAAAGCGGCAAAGGAACAAACTAGCATATAATCTAAATGAATTAGAATTAAAAGAGAGATTTTTTTTAAATCTATAGATAAGTATTAAAATTTAAATATAAAAAAATGGTTTAGAGCTTTAGTTTAATATATTGTTAGGTATTAACATGATTAATATGACAAGTTGGAATATCTATATCATAAAATAAAATAAATTAAGCATATATTATATTTCATATGAGACTAATAATATAATATTTTAAAATAAAAAATAAGAGTTATAATATAATATTTTAAAATAAGTATTATAGTAATGAAAATTCTATACCTTTTGCATGAGAAATAAAAAGACCTCGATGGTATGAAAATGAAAATGAAAATGCCAAAAATTGCACACTACATATATAAGAATAGATAGCTAAAATAAAGAGAAAAAATTTACACTAACTTTGTTTTTAAAATATACGATTTAATTAGATTTTTTAAAAGTTAAACCAATACGAATGTAATTTTTGTGTTATCTATGTAATTATATTTTAATGTGGAAAGAATATGTCGTTTAATGTGGAAAAAAATATGCTATTTAAAAAACTTGAATTTGAATAGAAATATTAAATTACTTGAACTTTAATTTAAATTGAAAGATCATATAATTGTATCGAGATTAAAAAGAATTTAGATTTGAAAAAGTGGTTCAATAAAAAGTGTGGTTTGATTCTTTTGCCGCTTTTTAACCATGTGATATTTAATTGGGTATAAAATATGAAATTGATTAATGAGTTTGATGAGTTAAATATGTCTATTATTAAAATAAAAAGATGGGGCTTTAGTGACATGGCATGCCAACTAGGAGAGAAGGAGGCTTTTGCGGTGCTTAAGTACTTTTTGAGGAAAATAGCGATACTTGAGTGACCTTATTGTCCTAAATGAAACAAAAGTAACTTTTGTAGGAAATTCCCTAAACTTGGGTGACCATCCAAAGAACAATTCCCAATTTTTACACATAAGAAGTTTTTATTTTTACACAACAGATCTTAAAAGACCATATCTTCTATTCAATTTGTAAAAAGACAAGAGAATTCATTTCCTCATATATGAAATACTAATATTACTAAAAGAATGCGACAGATATTTTCGTCGGAAATTGACGTTTCCGAGAAGCGAATTTCCAACAAAAACTTAGTCGGAATTTGGCGTTTTATAGTAGTATAGTTACCAAAAAAGAGAAGTTATATGGAAGAATTAGCTATAGGAGACCTTTTAGTTGTGAAATTAGTATAGGTGACTCATGAGGACCACTTGAAAGCAAAACCCAATTAAATTTGGGATTAAGAAAATTGGGGTCCAAAATGTATTTTTTCAAACTTCTTAATCTTTTACAAAATATAAAAAGACCCCAACTTAATCCAAAAAACCCACCAACCCACTTCTCTTCCTCCCGCCCTCCCCTCTCCCTCCCCCCCACGCCCCCCGATTTTTTTTTTTTTTTAAAAGAGTTTTGAATTTTTTATTTACTTTTTCACTAGCCACCCCCTCCTCCTCCCCCCCTCCCCCCCCCAATTTTTTTTAATTTTTTTTTCACCTCGCCGCCCCTTCTCCTCCTCCCACCCTCTCCCCCCATTTTTTTTTAAGTTTTAAATTTTTTATTTGTTTTTTCACCACCCCCCCCTCCTCACCCCCGCCCCCACCAACAATTTTTTTCAATTTATTTTATTTTCTTTTTCACTAGCCGCCCCCCCCCCCCCCCCCCCCCCCCCCCCCAATTTTTTTTTTAAAAAAAAGTTTTAATTTTCTTTATTTGTTTTTTCATCCCCTCCTCCTCCCCCCCCCCCCCTCCCCCCATTTTTTTAAATAATTTTTTTTTTTAATTTTGATTTTTTTTACTAGCCCCACTCCTCTTCCCCGCCCCAATATATATATTTTTTTTTTTAATTTTGAAAAGTGTTTCTTTTTGTTTTTTTGCACCCCCCACCATTCCAGAAAAAAAATTGTTTTGAAAAAAAAAGTTTTGAAATTTTTTATTTTTTTTCACCACCCCCCCCCCCCCCCCCCCCCAACAAAATGATTTTTCTTGAAAAGAAGTTTTGAATTTTTTTTTGGTTTCTTACTTCCCACACCCACCCAAATTTTTTTTTTTAAAAAGCTTTGAAAAGTTTTTATTTTTGGTTTTTTGCAACCCCCGCCCCCACTCCAAAAAAAATCTTCAAAGGAAGTTTTGATTTTTTTTTTTTTTTTGGGTTTAGGAAAAGTTTGGATAAAATCCAGGTTGATGTTGTTATGTGTTTGTAGTGAAATAGATGGTTTGTCTGTTGTTGTCCTGGTATGGTTCAGGGTTTAGAAAAATATATCCAACAAATAGTTTTTTTTGTTCTTGTCCTGGTATTTATCTGGTTCTATTTGTTGAAGATAACCAACAGATTTGTAGTTGTTGCAATAAATTCTACACTTTTTGCAACAAGTAGACAATCTGTTGCAACGACCCACTAATCTATTGGACATAGCTTCAGTTATTTGCTTCTATTTGTAGAAGATATCCAACAGATTTTTAGTTGTTGCAACAAGTTCTACACTTGTTGTAACAAATAAACAATCTGTTGCAACAACTATAAATTTGTTGGACATAGCTTCAGTTATTTGCTTCTGTTTGTAGAAGATATCCAACAAATTTTTAGTTGTTGCAACAAGTTCTACACTTGTTGTTACAAGTAGACAATCTGTTGCAATAATTACAAATCTGTTGGACATAGCTTCAGTTATTTGGTTTTGTTTGTAGAAGATATCCAATAGATTTTTAGTTGTTGCAACAAGTTCTACACTTGTTGTAACAAGTAGATAATCTGTTGCAACAACCACAAATCTGTTGGACATAGCTTCAATTATTTGGTTCTGTTTGTAGAGGATATCCTACAGATTTGTAATTGTTGCAACAAGTTCTACACTTGTTGCAACAAGTAGACAATTTATTTATGATTCAGCAAATGTTGAGGAAAAATATAGTCAAATTGGCAGCTAAACTGACAATCAATCCTCAGAAAAAGATGAAGAATAGAGCCAAGAAGCAGTATATACAAATGAAGAAAGTGAAGAAGAACTAGAAGATGAAGAAACTGATGATGGAAATGAAGGAGATCAAGTAGATCAAGGAAATTTGCTACACCTCATAAGGTAGTTGCTGAACAAATTATTACTTAAGTTGTGGTATTTGGAGGCTATTGAACAATTTTTTTGTTTGTTTGTTTGTTTTGTCCTTTATGTTATTTGTGAATGATGTTTATGAACTTATTTATTTTGATTAGTTGTGGTATTTGGAGCCAAGGTGGCTGTTGAACAATTTCTACTTATGAACTTATTTATTTTGCTTACTAATTGTTGAAATAGATGCATACAGTAGAATTGCTTAGTTGCTTAGTTGTTGCAACAAATTACTCACCTTGTTGGAAAAAATCAAACAATTGCTTAAATTATTGTAAAAACTAAAAAAATATGTCGCAATAGATGAGTTAATTGTTGCAACAGATCATACACTTATTGAAGAAGTTGCAACAAGTTACTAATCTCTTTCAACATATTGATCAGTTTAAACAAGTCACTAATCTGTTTAGACAAGTTGCCTAAATGATTGCAACAGATCATACAGTTGTTGAAGAAGTTACAACAAGTTACTAATCCGTTCCAACAAGTAACTATCTGTTTAAACAAGTTACTAATCTGTTTAGACAAGTTGCCTAAATGATTGCAACAGATCATACAGTTGTTGAAGAAGTTGCAACAAGTTACTAATCCGTTCCAACAAGTAACTAATCTATTTAAACAAGTTACTAATCTGTTTAGACAAGTTGCCTGAATGATTGCAACAGATCATACAGTTGTTGAAGAAGTTGCAACAAATTACTAATTTGTTTCAACAAGTTACTAATCCGTTCCAATAAGTAACTAATCTATTTAAACAAATTACAAATCTGTTGCAACCGAATGTATAGTACAGTTAATGGAAGAAGTTGCAACAAATTACTAATCATGTTCAACAAGTTACTAATCCGTTCCAATAAATAACTAATCTATTTAAACAAGTTACTAATCTGTTGCAACAGATCATACAGTTGTGGAAGAAGTTGCAACAAATTACTAATGATTTTAGTAGATATATATATTGATCACTAAATATGATTGATTTCCATATCACTAAATATATTTCCTTTTATCACTAAATATGGGTGATATATATATATATATATATTTAGTGCGTTTTGGACTTATATCATCTATCATGACCTAAAACACCATCAAATTGCTTAAGTATATATATTGATCACTAAATATGGTTAATTTCCATTGCTTATCACTAAATATGGGTGAATCAAGTAGTTCACATCAATTCACTCTAATGATCACTCCGTTTAGTGTGTATTGGACTTAGTTGATCATCTATCCTGACCTAAAACACCATCAAATTGCTTAAGTATATATATTGATCAATAAATATGATTGATTTCCATTGTTTATCACTAAAGATGGGTGAATCAAGTAGTTCACATTAACTTACTCCAATGATCACTACGTTTAGTGCGTATTGGACTTAGTTGATCATCTATCCAGACCCAAAACACCATCAGATTGCTTAAGTATATATATTGATCAATAAAGATAGTTGATTTCCATTGTTTATCACTAAATATGGTTGATTTCTATTGTTTATCACTAAATATGGCTGATTCCCTTTATTGATCACCAAATATGGGTGAATCAAGTAGTATCTGTTGCAGCAAGTGTAGTATCTGTTGGAACAACTGTAGTATTTGTTGGAACAATTGTAGTATCTGTTGCAGCAAGTATATATAGTATTGCGTAACAAGCGTAGGATATCTATTGCAGCGCAAGCTGCAGTATCTGTTAAAAACAGCGTAGTATCTGTTCTAAGAATACACTTAGAATTGCCCATCTAATCCATTAAGGATGTTAGTATATATATATATATATATATATATATATATATATATATATATATATATATTCATCATTAAATATCGTTGATTTCATTTGTTTAACACTAAATATGGGTGAATCAAGTAGTTCACATCAATTCACTCTAATAATCACTCGATTTAGTGCATACTGACTTAGTAGATTATCTTTTCTGACTCAAAATACTATCAAATTGATTAAGTATTATCTATTGATCACTAAATATCGTTGATTTCATTTGTTTATCACTAAATATGGGCGAATCAAGTAGTTCACATCAATTCACTCTAATGATCACTCGATTTAGTGCATACTGACTTAGTAGATCATCTTTCCTGACTCTAAATACATCAAATTGATTAAGTATTAGACATTGATCACTAAATATAGTTGATTTCCTTTGTTTATTACTAAATATGAGTGAATCAAGAAGTTCGCATCAATTCACTATAATAATCACTCGATTTAGTGCATACTGACTTAGTAGATCATCTTTCCTGACTCAAAATACTATCAAATTGATTAAGTATTATATATTGATCACTACATATCATTGATTTCATTTGCTTATCACTAAATATGGATAAATCAAGTCGTTCACATTAATTCACTCTAATAATCATTGGATTTAGTGCATATTCCTGACTCAAATTACCATCAAATTGATTAAGTATTATATATTGATCACAACTTATTATTGATTTCCTTTGTTTATCATTAAATGTCATTGATTCTCTTTGTTGGTCACTAAATATGGGTGAATCAAGTAGCATCCACGCAACAATCGTAATATCTTTGTCCGCGGTACAAGTGTAGTATCTGTTTGAACCGTAGCATCCTATTAACTATAATCATCCATAAAAATGACATAGTTATATATTGAACAAGTCCTTACTCTTGTTGGATAAGCCACAATAAGTTTCATACTTTCTCTGACAAGTCACTCCACTTGTTGGAAAAACCTGAACATGTAACTTAGATTAACTTTCACAAGGCTATCAATTGTTGCAACAGATTATTATTTGCTAAAAATCTTTTAGGCGCCATAAAACACAAGTTACTAGTTGTTGCAAAACATATATACATTACTTGTTGGATAAACCCAACAAGTTACAAAGTATTGCAACAAATTCATTACTTGTTGAAACCTGCATCAACAATTTATTAACAACAATACACACATTTGTGATTTGAACACGATCAACATATCATATAAACAAAGTTCCAAGACTAAAACATAAATTACCATTCTAAAAAAGAATAACATTAAAATGTCATAAAGTTTCAACAAATAACTATCATTATAACACAGTGCAATTAACAACTATGGAGCATTTCGGCTTGGACAAAAACTACAAATTTGTTGGATATTTTCTACAAATAGAACCAAATAACTGAAGCTTTGTCCAACAGATTTGTAGTTGTTGGAACAAATTGTCTACTTGTTGCCACAAGTGTAGAATTTGTTGCAACAACTATAAATCACTTGGATATCTTCTATAAACAGAACCAGATAAATATCAGGACAAGAACAAAAAAACATCTGTTGGATATCTTTTCCTAAACCCTGAACCATACTAGGACAATAACAAAAAAAACCATCTATTTCACTACAAACACACTATAACAACAACCTGAATTTTATCCAAACTTTTTCTAAACTCCAAAAAAAAATAATCAAAACTTCTTTTCAATATTCTTTTTGAGTGGGGGAAGGGGTGGTGCAAAAAACAAAAACAAAAACAAAACTTTTTTTTGGAAGGGTAGGTGGTGGGGTGCAAAAAAACAAAAAGAAAATTTTTTCAAAACTTTTTTTAAAAAAGCAATTTTTTTATTGGGGGGGGGGGGGGGGGGGGGCTCGTGAAAAAAAAAAAAAAAAATTGGGGAAGAGGAGTAGAGGTTGCAAGAAAAAAAATCAAAACTTTTTAATTTTTTAGGGGCGGGGGGTTGTTGGTGAGGGGTGCGAGGAGGAGGACTACGAGGGGTGTAAAAAAATTAATTTTTTTAAATTTTTTTTTAGGGGTGGGAGGAGGAGCGGGGGCTGGTGAAAAAATAAAAATAAAAAATCAAAACATTGTAAATTTTTTTTTTTTGGTAGGGGGGGGGGGGAGGAGGTGGAGGGCTGGTAGAGAAAATCAAAACTTATTTTAAAATTTTTTTTTGGGGGGTGGTGGGTGGTGGGGGTGGGGGTAGGAGGAGGGGGTGAAAAAATAAATAAAGAAAATCAAAATTTTTAAATTTTTTTGGAGGGTGGGGGGAGAGGGTTGTGAAAAGGAGGAAGAGAGGGGGGGGGGGGGAAAAAAAATCAAAAAAAAAATTAATTATTTTTTTGGGAGGGGTGGAGGGTGGGGGGTTAGGGGTTGGGAGGAGGAGGGGTGAAAAAAATAAAGAAAATAAAAAAATTAGCGGGGGGTGGGGTGGGGGGTGAATGGGAGGGGAGTGGGGGGCATGGGGTCGGGGCGGGATCATTTTAAGTCAAAGTGTTAAAAATAAAACTTGAGTGCAAAGTGTTAAAAATAAAGTTGAGGGTCAAAGTGTCAAAATAGAAACTTTTGGGCAACTTCAAAACCCCTTAATCACTAATAGAAAATTATCACCTCCACTTAATAATTAAGACTTGTGTCACCTCTCCTGAAATAAAAAAGTAAAGAGTCACCAATAATTAAATGCCCCAAGCTATACATCCTTTCCGCGAGTAGAAGTCCATTAGGGAAAATACATTAAAGCCCCCCCAACATATAGCAAGATTAATTATGACGCACCCAACCTTTACGAGCGACCTAGTACCCCCCAACATACTTGTTTTTAAATATTTTAGTGACCTTTTAGCGATCTGTTCATGTTTATACGTGACTACAAAGACAAGCAAAAGAAAGGGGGCATTAAACTTTATTTTTGCCATCCGTATAAAATAAGTTGACAAAACCCGCCCCACCCCCCTCTCCCTTTATTTTCTCTTCCTTCTTCTTCATTTTCTAATCTTGACTCCATTTTTGCCAAAGCTTGAAGATTTTTTTTTTTTGAAATCTGTGCCATGCATTCTAGTGGTAAGTAATATTTTCTCCAAACTCATTATTATTCTCATCTTTTATTTATATGTTATATCTTTCGCTTAATTTTTTTTTCTAGGGTTCTTAATGAAAGAGTTCAAATCGGAGTTGAACAATCTTTATACTTTGTAAATGACGATCCAAATTGATGAAGCGTAGAATACGATTCCAAGATAACCAGTATTATCAAAAATGCTGATTTAGTCTATGTAATCCGGAAGAAGATTTTGGACATGCCCCATTCTATGGGGTACATTATAAATATTTTTTTTCTGTTATAATGCATTTTTAACATTACAATGTGCTTGGTAAACAAAAAAAGTTGAATTTATTTTATAGGCTAAGACATGTAAGTTCTTTGGAATGGAGGGATGATCTTATTGATTCTTCTAAGTTTGTTATTCACAAATTGATGAAGAAAATGGAAGAGCAAAAATAATCCTTAGAAGAAATCTGGAAGAGCAAATTGAATTGTTTTTGAAGAAAATGGCGGAAGAAGTTGGTTTGACAAATGAAATGGAAGAAGGAGAGTCTTCTGCATTGATGGAGATATTGGTAATGACAATAGTGAAATGGCCATCGGTAATGAGAATATCACTACAAATGAAGAGATGAAAGTGTTAAATTGAAGAAGAGATGAAAGTGTCAAAGCTTGAAGAAGAGATGAAAGTGATGAAGCTTGAACAAGAGAAGAAATAGATGCATTACTATTATCAAGTTTTTGTTTTGTGTTTCTTTGGTGTTGTTCTTTGTTGTTATTCGTTTATTGGGTGTTTTTGAACAAGCATTACCAATGTCGATTGCCATAGTAGGATTACATGTTTGTATGTTGAAGGATGTTTAAGTGATTGTTATTCACTTTATGTATGTAAGTTGAAGAAGTTTCTTGTCATGGATGTTCAATTAAAAGTTGTCTTCATTCAACTTGAGAAGAAAAACCATAGATAAAGATAAAGTTCATAGATATAGATTTCATTGATGATAATTCATAAACTTTACATAATAAGAAATCTAATCTATTTTGATAACTTCCCTCTTGATATTAACAAAGAAGGTTACTTTCTCATTATGTTCACAACCATTAAAGCATAAGACGTGTCCCTCCCTGAAGGTTTGCATCAATTTAATCCTTCCACCTTGGTGTGTGCATGCGTACAACCTTATACATCATATTGTATTCACGTTGCTCGTAGAAAACAATTAATTGTGTAGTTGTGTTTGGAAGAAAATCTTGTATGTTAGAAGGTAGGATCCCCTTTACATGAGGCATTATGAATAAGTAAACACATCAATTGAAATAAGTTTTTGCAAAATAACACTTACAAAGTCATCGTTGTCAACGTATGATTTGGATAGTTTCTTCTCGAAGTAAATCGAGTTAATCTTCACTAGAGGCATTTTGCTATGAAATTCGTTGTTTGAATGAGAAGGAATGGTGTAGGGATGAGTTGAAATGGACGCTTAATAAAGAGCTATTTATAGTCGGTGATATTGAATGGTTACAATTCTCATCTAGCCTTCCCAACTACCGATGCAAATGTACATGAATTCAATTACATTGAATTGAATCGTCCAATGCGGTATCAATTCATTTCGGTTAATGTACCTGAATTCATCAGCCGCCACAAAACCGCCCACATTTATATGTACACACACACTGGCAATGATCTACAGTTGATTTCAATTTAACTTTAGTGCTCAATGTACACACATGTAAATCACGACTCAAATGGTTAGACACAAACAATGGACACAAACAAGTATGATTAATAAGTCATTCTAACACTTCTCGTTAAGAGAAACATTAAGTCATTGTAAATCTTTTCAATTCAAGTCTTCCAAACTTAGCCGATATAATCATACAAAGTGTTTAATATCCAAAAATAACTTAATTCTAGTAATCTAAATAATGGTCATCTTCCATGGCCTCTTTCCTAAGGTCTTGCAGTGGCCTTGTTGAGTTTGTCCCTTCTAATCTCATCAAGCATGCTTGCTTCGAGTAGCATGGTTTGCCTTTTAGTACCTCATCCCTTGCCGTGCCTTATGACCAAGGTCTCCTCGTGACTTCGTTGTATCCATGCTGACTTGCTTGATGTTTACCACCAAAATTCAGCACTCTACTAGTAGGCATGCCATGCTGCAATAAACAAATTTGAAAATGGCATGTGGACATGGTATTCCTTTGAGCTGCCATGACCTATAACTACATTTCTTATTGACAATATCAACGGTGTCTTTCGATATGGACCATCAAGAGAGAGAACCCATGCTCACCATTAAACACAATATTCGCTCATTGACTTCCCCATGTTTTGTTCTAATGTCCTTAATGCCATTGGAGATATTTTTGTGACCCAAGTGTTTGCAAAAGACCTCATCACGCTTATCCTATTCATTACCTTCATCCTAATCTCTTCTAGCATGGTTATGATGGTCTCTATGTTTCAAAAAACGCAGCAAGATCCAAGCATTAAAGCTCTCGACCATATTATTGTCAATGATGTCACAAGAGTTTCGATATTAAAGTATACCTTACAAAAAGTGTGTTTTAGTAGTAAATCCTCACACCATCTTCTACCACCAAGCAAATTTAATTTGTCCAATTTCTCCTCAAAAAATGAGCCTCAAACGTGCTTCTAGCACATTTTCAAAATACACCTCCTTTTCAAGGCTCCCCAATCTTTTGACCGATTTGCAGGACGTGTCTAAAGACATTGCCTTTGCTCCACTTAATGGTAGGAGCTTTTTATAATGGCGAGAAGCCCACGAAAAATAATTTAAACCTTCTGGATATAAAATCAAAGAAAGTGTACAACATAAACAATATAAAATCAACTCGAAGAATTAGTACCTTCTGCATATACGAAATGAAATATTCTTGATATTCTCACCTAAGTTCAAGTCTTCAATCAATATTTTCAAAAACCAAGTCCATGTGGTTTTGTTCTCATACTAAATAGCCAACTACACCATATCAATTGGCAACATCTAGTCGTTATCCTTAGCCACAACATACTAGCAGGTTGACCACTTTGCTACAATCCTTTAAGAACAGATTTCCATCTAACCCAATGCATCTATGTCTACAACCACTCAAAAATGACCTTTTTAAGGCATCAAAAACGTATGTAGAAACCTAAGAAGCAAGGCCTACCATCTTCAACAAATTCGTAGTAGACACTTTCTTGACCACACAAGTACTTCACAGGATTTGTTTTCAACACTTCATCTGATGTTTTATCAAGTATTCTTCCAAACTCTTTTTCTTGATCACCCATGATCTCCTAGTAAAATGTTAGATCTAGCTCTCTCGTAACAAAAGATATTAGATAATATTACAAAGTTCCTTCCTATATATATTTATTAGTTTGCAAATTTTGATGTTTGGTTGTTCTACTTAATACTATCTTTGTAATTGATGTGGCAGGTACTTCTTGTTTGCACACATAGTTCTTTGTTGTACGAACACATCTATGTTTAGGATAGTATGTTTTGATTTGAAAATTCTTGGTTGAATTGTCCGCTTTAGCATAAATTAACCAAGGACAACCATCCCTATATGTGACCCTCACCTCAAGGCTCATTGACAAACTTATCTAATCGAATATCTTGGGTGAATATCTAGTCACAAAGATCCATCGAAAACTCATTAACATTCTGAAAAATCATACCAACGTTCGCTTTTTCTACTACCTTCTTACATGTAGGGTCAAACCTTATGTATTATACTTTCCCTTCTAGGTTTCAATGTTACCCCTCCTCGCATCATCCTCATTGACTTATACAACCATACGCATCGTAAAGTAAAAAGGTTCATCACCACCTACCCTCCCTTCCAAACCTCTTTCATTAGGTTCTGTTTCATCAAATCCTATGTCTTGTTCAACTTCACCTAAAGGAACATCATCAATGTTAGGTTGCCCCTTTTTCTCTCTTCTAGTCCTTCTCTTATAAATGATTTCCTTTATCCCCGAATGTTCTAACTTCCTCAAGTACATCGTCCTATCATCTTACTATCCGGACCATCAAATGCCACGTGTCCGATTCTACATCGATTCAACATTTGATTCAACATCGACATCACATCGAGAGTCAACATGGTCACTACTTAGGCTTTGTATTTTGACCATCTTCAAGTTCGCTTTGTTTGGGAATTTTCAGCGACTTGTTTACAATAGGGTTGAAGAATTAAAGGGAAATTGAGGCAAATTGAAGTAGTAAAATCAATTTTCAGGGTGTATTTTCATTTATTCCTGGTTCTCATTAGGGTTGCTTTTATAAACATTTGGTTCACATTAGATACCCTCACCAACTTCATTAAAAGCATCACTTTTTGTTTGGTTGTTGGGAACAATATATTCCAAAGGCAATGGGGGCACATCTGGTTCATCTACCATGTGTATGCATAAATCTCCACAATGTCCCATCTTTCAAACTTAGGGAAAGGTCAAAAATATCCTTGTTATATATAATACATCTACAAGAATGTCACTATTAGGGGGCTTCACCTTAAAACCACAACTTGGACTATATCCTAATTCCTTTATGTAGTCCCTAAGCTCAAAATATACAACCTATCAACATCAACATCTAAGAATATTAGTACAATTACCACCGTATATCTATATGTTGGCACACCACTACTTAAATCAAATACCCCACCATAAAACCATCTCAACGTAACATAAAATCAGCCATGTCCTAAAAGCAAAAGCAACAATACCTAACAAAACCCTTAAATTACAAAGCAACAAAACTTCTCACCAACAAGCAACATCAAAGGGAAACATATGATTTTTAACAAAATCAGAAAAGATTTAAAAGTTACTGACGTTCATTTACCTCATTCTACTAAAAAAACCCTACATTAACAAACACCCGATTCAAAACCTTAGAATGCAAGCAAATAATTAAATGTGTCAAAACCCTAACAAGCAAACTATATCAGTAGATAAATACACTACAAAATACACAAAATGAAAAAATCTAAACCTGCAAAATCATGAATGATAGCCTTCTTCAGCAAAACAAACTTCACCAAACTTGAGAATGCAAAAATGACCCTAGAAATCACTAAGTATTACGCGAATTAATGTAATGTGGTGGAAGATAGGCTGAAAATTATCAAGGTAAACAAATAAAGCAAATGCGAATGAAAATCATGAGAGAGAGAGAGGGGAGTGGAAATGAATTTTGTTTATGTTTAATGGGGTGAAATGAAAAGGGAGTTAAAAAATAATGTTGATTTGTAAAATTTAAATTGCGTGTGTACAACACGTAAGTTAAAAAATTGGGGGTCACTAAAAATCAGCGCTAAAAGATCACTAAAATACCGAAAAATTAAGACTAGGGGTAATAGGTCGCCCGCAAAGGTAAAAATCGTCATAATTAAT
Source organism: Lycium ferocissimum (assembly GCF_029784015.1). NCBI lineage: Eukaryota > Viridiplantae > Streptophyta > Magnoliopsida > Solanales > Solanaceae > Lycium > Lycium ferocissimum. The sequence goes on from NC_081348.1 coordinate 24,460,609, forward strand.
GCGGATATATGTCAAACTGGGGGGGGGGGGTTAATGTATTTTCCCAAGTCCATTAAGATAAAAGTTGGATAAAAAAAGTATTTAGTCAGGCATCAAAAGAGGACATATTGGTCTACATCAAAAAGAGGTATATGCTGAATCATTATATTATCAAGGTACAAAAATCTAAATAAAGGAAGATGCATTTTGTCTTCAGGATACCTTCCCATTCAATATAATGTTTCTTTTTAATTAAAAAAATAGTTTGATATTTTCGAACTTGTCTGAGTTTCTAACTAATCTGAACCAAACACAAGCCCAAAAGCATATGTGTTATGTGCTTAGAATCATTGACAATTAGGCCAAACCCATCGACAAACACCTGTGGTCGTCCACTTCTTTCACTTGAGCATCTAAAGTCACCCTTGTTCCATTTAGACACTTCAGGTGGGTCATTCCTATTCCACTTAGACACTTTTTTTGCACCGTTATCGGAGCAAAATCAACACTAGTCGTCTCATGTGGATTAAGTGGCCAATTAAATTGTGCCTCATTTAAATTGTGCCAACTCAATTAAATTGTGCCAACTCATTTTAATTGTAAATTTACTAATTTGTAAATTCGTGGAGTTTTGACCATTAAAAATTGGGGCTTTTGGGGTTGGTTGGATGTGCAATGAGGTGGCGCCCTTTTGGTGTTGGTTTTGTTCCGATAACGATGCAAAAAGTGTCTAAGTGGAATAGGAATGACCCGCTCGTTGTCTAAATGGAACAAGGGTGACTTTAGGTGCTCAAGTGAAAGAAGTGGACGACCACAGGTGTCTGTCGATGGGTTTGGCCTGACAAATATGACATCAGAGTCGGACGCTCACTAGTACCATGGTGGGGCAACCTCAGCGAGAACATTGAGCTTGTCGGGGGTATACATGATGGTCAAGATGAAGGACAGGAAGTAGAGAAGGACTGATAGGCTTAGGCAAACAAGCTTTTGAAGAAAAAGTGCACATAATACCTTAAGTGAATCCCACATCAAAAAGGCAGAGGAAAGTGATGAGTTCTATAAGGCATAACACCCTTACACCTCGCACTTTCGTACGTTGAGTTTCTTTGTGAGTTGGTCGTCTTAGATTTGGATAGCGAGATTATCTTTGAGGTTTTATGAGTTTAGACATGTCTATCTTAAGTATACGAGGGTTTAAGTTCATGTTTAGTATGTGTTGGAAGGATTAAAGGTTAAATGAATCGACGAGAATACGTCTCGACGAAAGTTAGGATTTATGGTGGGATATACGGACCGTATATTGGATGAAACTGTAACACCTCGTACCTTTAAACTAAGCCGCGTCTATGACTCAGGGATTCCGGAAGCAAAGAGGGGGAGTTTAAGGCGAAAAACCAGGCTCAGTTCTACAAGTTGCATTCGACGGCCAGAGGGACGGACCGTCGACTGATCGATGACCCGTCAAAATGTACCATTCCTAGGAACCTCATTTTGCAAACTCTCTGGACTTTCTCAGACTACTGACAGTACGGTGGAATCAACGGACCGTCAATGATACATCGTCAAAAATCAGACTCGGATCGTCAAAGCACTCCACGGACTGTCGACACCGTCAATCCTTCCTGATAGCAAACAGTATATATACGACACTTCATTCTAGAAAATTAGTTTTCACAATTCCCAAGCCTTAGCACGAAGGTTTTCTTCTCCCACCAATCCAAAACATCAAAGTAAGCCATTCCAAGTCGATTCTAACATGTATTCATGTAATCTAACAAGGATTCATCATTCCTAACCCAGGGTTTTCAAGAAAACCCATCGCAAGGTTCAAAGTTTAAGCTTTTGGAATGCTATTACAAGTTTTGGAGCGTTTACAGGTATGTAGGGTTTCTATCTACGTAGGGAACATCATTGTTCTTCCCCACGCCACGTTTCTTCCATGATTATACGAAGTTCACCCAAAACTAGGGTTCTATACATGTTTATGATAACCCTAAGTATATGTACCATGATATGCCATATTTGTATTAATAATTCGTTATTGTGTTCTTGATATTCCATTATGGTTATTGAGAATCTGTCCATAATCCATGAAAAACTCATACTTTGCATTCCATGGGTTCTTAAATGCAAGATATGAACTTTTATGTATATTTTCATGAAATACTACATGCATCCATGTTTTCATACAAGTTATACTATGCACTTATATCCATGCTATACTATACTCACGAGTCATGTTTACAAGCCATGTTTATGAATCAAGTTTACAAGTCATGATTACAGGCCATGTTATGCAGACCATTGGCCCAGATGCCAACTATATTCATGTTCATTTTTTAGGAGTAGCATAGGTTTACTGAGAAGGCTCAGATAGCCTGAAACTACGTATGCCAATGTAGGGAAAGGTCGCTCCGCCCAGATTAGGATGACACCTTCAGACAGTTGAATTGGATCCATTTTCATGTCATGCTTATGTCTCATACCTTGGCAAGGTGTGGGGCTGCTCTGCTGGTCGGGCCAGGTACCAGACTCCACGTACCGACGTGGTGATTCCATATTGTCGGTAATACTACGGCTCTCCCACAATATATATATATATATATATATATATATATATATATATATATATATATATATATATATATATATATGCATACGAAATGTTTCACTCACATTATATATTTACTCATTTCAGATGATGCTCGTGTTCATGTTTAGTATACAGTTTCAGTTTCAGTTCTATTATTTCATGTGCCATGTTTATTTCATTCAGTTGCTTTATATACTAGTACAATTGCGTGTGCGACGTCCCTTTATTTTCTGGGGGCTGCGTTTTCACGACGCATTTATGGACAACGGATCAATAGGTTAGGACTCAACATGTATCAGCTTTTAGTGAGCCCCATTCTTTTTGGGGTTTTAGCTTTACTTATGTTTATTTTTGTCATGTAGTTAAGGTATGATGGCGGCCTTGTCCCGGTAAACAGTTTAGTAGTCAGATTCATGTCAGAGGTTTCATAAACTAGTCAGTTATGTTATGTCAGATATTCAGAGTCGTCTAGCCATTTTGGCTCATTATTATTAAGTTTATTCAGACTATTCCGCACTATGATATTATCATATTTTCACACTTATGATTTATAGTCCCATTATTTACTTAAATTATGCATGCTCATAGTTTATTTCGCATCAGTCCATGCCCATGTTGAGTCAGCAAGTCATGTGGTTTGCTCGGTCATATGCAGTCAGGTATCGAGTGTCGTTTTACGCCTAGACCATGGTTTGGGGCGTGATAGAACCCCCGTCGTATTAACAGTGGGAGTGGTTTCGTTAGTGATTTATGATCCGAATATACGGACCGTATATTGATTTACGGTCCGTATATTGGACAGTATATCATTGGCGATGGCAACCCCTTTTTGTTTATATTTCGTATCCTTCTTATTTTATTTCATTTCCACCATTCCCACATATCCTTAATACCTCTATAAACCCTTTTCAACATAATTAATCAACCCCCTAGTGAAATAAAGGATTTAAGAGAGAATTAAGTGCCAAAAGTTTCTGAATTGTTGTTGAAGCTTATTTCTCCTTCTTGTTCTAGCTTGTGGGATACTTCATAGTGAAGTAATATTGCAATTGAAGTGTTCTTGAGGTAATATTTCACCTTATTTCCATGTCTATGAGTTTGTTAGATGTTTATACTAAGTGTTGAAGGATGAAAGTTGTGGGAAAAGGTTCGAATATGAATTTGAGTTCATATTAAGTTGTAATCTGTTTTGGCCATGTTTTGTTGTGTTATTGAGCTAATTACTTCATGTATGGATAGTAGTTGATGTTATGGTTGTGTTGATGTTGATATATTTGGGATATTTGGAAGAAAGAAGTGTATAAAGTATCATATATGAAGCGTATATTGGGTTGTTTTGATGTATATCCTTAAATGTTGTTGAGGTGAGTTTAAAGAGACTTATATGAGGTTATTGTTGTTTGTCACGACCTAAACCGGAGGGCCATGATGGGCACCCGGGCCCTACCTGGCGAGCACCACTAATCATGCTATCATATCATAATCATAAACAAGGGTGGACCACTTGGGTCGTCAGATGGAAACCCGCTAGATCATAAGAGAAATATACTAGAAAGGAGTGAGCCCAAAGGAAATACGTATGTAACTATGCTTGGCAAAGTTGTACAAGCCGACAAGGCCATCATAAATAACTATACAACAAAAATATAGGCCGAGGGGGTCATACAACGTCTAACAATACCATAACTGTCTACAAGCCTCTAATAGAGTACATGACGTAACAAGGTCGGGACAGGGCCCCGCCATACCTGTATGTACAACAAATATAGCATACCAAAACACAACAACAACTAAGATAAGGGGAGTGCTCTAATATCAGCTAAATAACAGCCTATGGAGGCGGATTGTCAACCTGTCTACCTGAACCTGCGAGCTTCAAACGCAGCGTCCCCCAGGCAAAAGGGGCGTCAGTACGAACAAAATACTGAGTATGTAAGGCATGAAAGTAACATAAAGAAGACATGAAAGTATGTAGGATAAAAGGAATGCAACCTGTACATCTGAACTACCTCTGAAGGCTAATGATATGCATAAGTACTATATCTATGCGTATATAATGCCTAATCATACATATATATGCGCATATAATGTCTGTCAAGCCTCTGTGGGCATCACATCGTATCATATCGACCTTTGTGGGCATAATCATCATTATATCAGCCTCTGTGGGCATAATCATTATCATATGACCAGCTGACCAGGTGGTAATGCGTAGGGGTGGGCGTTTGGTATTTGGTTCAGTATTTTCAAAGTTCGGGTTCAGTAATTCGATAATTAGTAATTGAAATATGTACCAAATACCGAACTTTCAAATTTTGGTTCAGTAATTTGGTAATCTGTAAACCAAACTTCGGTTCGGTATGGTATTCGGTAATACCATATTGAAATTGAAGTCCACTGTGTCAAGTATTCTTTGGCATCAAGCCCCCGTGATATAGATTAGAATCAGTATGTTCTCTCTCAACATACTTCTAGACAAAAAAATATCAGGTATGAAGGTAAGAAAATCAAATTAGACCTCCAAAAATCATAAACATCATGAAATTCCCGCAATAAGTTCATTGAAGCTTGATATTTTATAAGTGAATGAAATTCGAAACATCTTTGTTTGTTAGAAGAGATGCAATGAAGTCCACCCCACAAACAAATCAAAGATTGATCCAGACAACTAACATGTAATGAAAAAAACTGCATTATAGCCGACACGAAATTAGAAGTGCACCAAAATTACACGAATCATGGTTAACGCCTCAAAATTGACATGTCCAAACTTTCGAGTCTAAGCAAGCAAAACTGAAGACTATTAAATAGGGAATAAATCCCAGCCAGTATCAAGTATTCGAGGCATTAAAATATGGTATTCATAATTATGCGCTCAACGCAATCTCCTGGCCTCTCTCTCAGACTCCAACAGTGTAAGAACATCACCTTCTCTGACTGCCCATGACTTTCACCATAACGGCATGCTTGGTTGCATATTCCATTCTGCAAATGCAGAATACATTTGTAAGAAACCAAATGAAAGAAGAGCAGGGGAAAGCCAAACAAACCATACCAGTACCTAGCATGAACTAATAGTAGTATCTATGAGCACAACCAAATTTTGATTTACAAAAAAAAAATTCTCAGTTCAATTTCGGAAAGGCATAGAGGATCTGTAGAGTTTCTACAATGTTACTACTAAGAAATGAGAACTTTTAGTCATTGTTAAATTAAAATTACATCTAATATTAGGCACTGTAGAATAATGGGGTTCCATTTCATGAGAGAAACACCCTTTCTGGTATAACTTCTTCATATAATATCATTTTACCACAACGAAGAGTAAGGCTAACTAGTTCTTTTTGGTACTCGTAAATGTAGATCTAAATAATTCTCTTAATAACAGCATGCAAGGCAACAAATACTAATCAAGATGTGAACAAATGAAAGTTTATGCAAAAAAAAAAAAAAGAAACATTCATGAAATCCCTCACCCATAGAAATATACAACAAAACAAAACATATATACTCCAATCATAATATGAGCAAAGACCTTTAATTGAAACAAAATGAACTACATATTTCATTCATCAGATTTTAGAATAGTACCAAACCAGAGGTTTACATAACAGGATTGAAACAAGTCATTTCAAAATAGCACCAAACTAGAGGTTTACATATAACAGAATAGATACCTGAGGCTAAGGCAACTTGCGATTAGAAATCAAGAACGAGGGAATCTTTTGAGCTATCAGCCATATCTAAAAAGAATTTAAGATGTGTCAACAATTAAGCTACGTAAAAAAATATAAAAACAACATATAAAAACTGAAAAACATACCAAGTTCAAGTTTCATAAGACCATTAAAATCTTCTTCAACATTTATGGGATAAGGCTCATTTCGACGCCAATCTTGAAGACAAATAATAGCTTGCACCAATTTTAGAGTCAAAGAACTCCTAAATGAATCAAGAATACGGTCCCCGGTGCTAAATGCACATTCCGATGTCACACTAGAAATTGGAATTGCAACACATCACGAGCCATCTCAGAAAGAATTTTATATCTAGGAGAATGAGCTTTCCACCATGGCAAGATATCAAAATTATCCTCATCATCATTATCATTCGGCTCTAGTTCTTCACTAAGATACTTTTTCAACTCTGACTTACCACCCAAACCTGTACCATCTTGTTTGTTCCTCTTCATTTGGATCCTATTTCTCACTTTTGTTGATTTTGTGCTAGTGTTAGAGCTAGATGTATCCGATATCTGACTCGATGAATCAGAGAGAGAAGATGTACGTCGAGATACATTAGAAAATATTGCTACATACTCTTCAAATATAGATTTCATGTAAGTCACCACTTTATCTTTTATTTTACTCACCTTTTTGTCTCCAAACATATCCTCAAGTGTGTTGCCAGCATACTCAAGTTTGTTACGAGGATCTAAGATAGAGGTAATAAACAGTATCTCGAATACACCAACTACTATCTTTAAAACAAGATTCTAGTTCGAAAACACATTAACAACATGACTCAAGTTAGATTACATCTCAACATAATCTCAAGTTCATATTTGAACCTTCCCTCCAACTTATTTCCCTTCAAACCTAGCGTAACCATCCTATAAACTCATAAACATGGAAATAAGATGAAATCTTACCTTAAGAGCTCAAGAACATTTCAATTCCAGGATTACATCACCTTGGAGTATCCTCCAAAGCTTTTACAGGAAGGAGAAACAAGCTTTAATCAATACTTTGGAAACCTTTAGCACTAGATCTTCTATTTTGATCCTTGATTTTACTTAGGGGTTGATTAGGTATGTTGGAGAGAGTTTTCTAGAAGATTAGAGGTCAGAGTAAGTGAAGAAATGAGGTAAAAAATGAGGAGTATACGAAATATGAAAAAAAGAACTGAAACCGACTTAAAAATACTACCAGAAAATACTGGTCGTATATACATAAGGTCCAAAATACGATATATATATATATATATATATATATATATATATATATATATATATATATATATATATATATATATATATATATATATATATATATATATATATACAGTCCGTATTTATGGATAGTATTTCCCAAAAAGATTTTCACCCTCTCTGCCAAGAGAACTACGAACCGTATTTCAAGGTACGATCTGTATTTTGATATATGGTCCATATTTCTTTTCCCAAACTCAAACTTCGACGAAACGTATTCTCTTCGATTCGATTATCCTCTAATCCTTCCAACACATACCAAACATGAACTTAAACCTTCATATACTCAAGATGAACATGTCTAACCTGATAAAACCTCAAAGATAATTCTGCTCTCCAAATCTATAACCACCAACTCATGAAGATGCTTAACGTACAAAAGTACGGGGTGTAACATTGTTGTTGTTGGCTGCTGGATATGTTGTAATGATTAAGGAATTGGGGAAATGCTGCCCATTTTATTTATCGCTTGATATACCCGATATACTAGCGTCATCTAAGTTCATATATATTCCTTTGTTGTCGGATTAGCATAAGTGTTATGACGAGTTTTTTTTTGGATTATATTGACGACTTGAGGTATGTAATGACTCGGCATGATCCTATGTATATTAGAAGTGTGACGAACTTCATAAAGAGAAATATCGAATAGATCTTGTTCTAGAAGCGTACACCTTTCAGAGTGTCATGTTATACCTTCCGAGGGATTCCTATCCGCTCTTTATTGTCTTGGTATTAGAAGAGTTAGAAAGCTACATGTTGACACCTTTATGACGTTCAGTATATAATTGATATCTAGCATAATATACATATATTTTCTTTAGCATGGCCACTTGATCAGTGAGACATTATTGCACGCCTACAAGTCAGTGAGACACTATTGCCAGGCCGACAGGTCAGTGAGATATTATTGCCTGGCCTTTTGGTCAGTGAGATTTGACAGTTGCCTGGCCACTTGGTCAGTGAGATCTATGATATTATTGTATTGTATTTGATATAAGTCGGATCAAGTAAGGTATTTCAGGGCATTCCTTGGCCTCCAGATCATTATGTTTTCACTTCAGTTTCAGTTTTAGTTATTCTATTGCCTTACATACTCTGTACATTATTTCGTACTGACGTCTCTTTTGTCGAGGGCACTACATTCATACCTACAGGTACTGATAGACAGACTGACAGACCTCCCCAGTAGACAGGACCTGATATCAGCTAATTGGTGAGTTCCCTTTGTTCGGAGTTGCCAGGTCTATGTGGAGTCCTTCTTTTGTGTTTATAGCCTTGATAGGTAGGCCGGGGCCCTATCCTGACCATGATATAATTATGCTTTCCATAGAGGCTAGTAGACAAGTCATGTATATAATATGTCAGTGTTGTAGCCTTACTGGCCTTGTATATGTCTATTTTGCTACTGTTGGTTGTGTATGTGCATAGTAGCCTCATCGGCTTGCTTAGTGTGTGTGTGTGTGTATATATATATATATATATATATATATATATATATATATATATATATTGTGTGTGTATGTGTCCCGTTCAGATGAGATAGCCAGTCTTTATATGTTACACCTCAAAAACTTTCGCGTCGTTTGCGTTGTGAGTAAACTAACGTAAGCTCGGAGAGGTCATAGAACTCTTATAAGGTTAAGGAATACTCTTAACAAGTGCTAAGCAAGTCTCTAAAGATTCCGGGATCAAGAAAATCGAAGAAAATAAGTTTGTCAAAAATTTAGAAAATTTTGGCAGAATTTTGGAAAGAAATTTTCGGTCAACTTTAGAGAGGTATATCTCCTAGAATACGAGGAGTTATGGAATGCATAACCTATTTCAATTGAATTTCAGACAGTCTTCTTTTCAATGCAACTGACAGATCGCATATCTGAGGCGTACAGTGGAAAATATGGCCTGAACAAAATTGTACAATTTTTCTGGCAATTTGATGGTTGCGCATTGATTAACCGTCGACATATTGACGGTTTGTCGATGTGCACGTCCAGTTAAGTCGGGGGAAACCGACCTTCTACCCTATAAGTACCAATCCCTACTCATTTTTACCTCAATATTACACCCAAAAAGGTCTAGAAACTTCAGGGATAACTCTCCCAACATTCCATATTATTAAAATCAAGAAATCATAAGGAGATTATGTAATCTAGGCTCGAGAAGCTCGTGACAACATCGTAATAATGTGATTATTGCGAAGCAAGGTGAAAGATGGCGGGATCTTAGGTTTGAAGCTATCAAGGATCAATTGGAAGTTAATAAGGTAAGATCCTTCCTCTATAACTATGGAATTGAGTTAATCCAAAGTATATTCGCTAGATTATCGTGTAATATGTCAAATTGGACAAAAGGTGAAACAAGTCTTGTATAAAATACCATATTGAAAACAAGTTGTTAAAAGAGTTGGACCCGGTAATGACTTTTCTCTCGGCACACGCTTAGCAAAGGCCTGCTAACGTGCACCCGACCCAGAAAACATGGCTAAATCTCGGAATCCCACAGGTAAATCTACTGCGACAGCGGCAAAATTGGTCACACCGGAGAACGGTAAATCCTATAAGCTTCCTTCGCTAACCTTTGGAAGCTTCTTACCGGCGAAATTCCAATCCATCGCCGAGGAAGAGGAGGAAAGGTTCTCAGATTCAGATTCACATGATTCATTTCATTTGGAGCAATATGGTGGCCCTTCAACCAGGAAATCTCCGGCTACCCGTCGACTTCAATTCTCAGAGGCGGCGACTTCTGCCCAGCCAACACCAATAGAAAAGCTAGATTTTAGGGCAAATCTATTAGCGCAAAAGGGTAAAGCTCTGGCATGCGTCCCTCCTACCACTAAGAATGGTAAGAAATCGGTGAGCATAGTTAAGGATGTACTTAAACCCCAGGATGACCTTTTGAAAACTGCTCTCATAGGTTACGTAATAGGGGACACTCCGTATCTCAAAGCAATTGAAAGTTAGATCGCGATTGCTTGGGATTTCGTTGAGAAGCCCAAAATACTAGTCCATGACAAGGGTTATTTCATATTCCGCTTTGCTACTGTTGAAGAGTGTGATAGAGTAAGGGATGCGGGACCATATACCTTGCATAATAAGCCATTCGTACTACAGCAATGGGAGAGAGGCTTTTTGTTCGACCCAGATTGCATCACCACAATCCCCCTTTAGGTAATCTTCCCAGGACTCCCGGTTGATTTCTGGTCTTGTGAGGCCCATGGGAAAATTGCTAGTGCCATAGGAAGGCCAATGTATTCTGATACGTTCACTGCAACTATGGAAAAATTCTCTTATGCTCAAATCTTGGTCGAAACTGATGTATCCCAACCCTTAGTGGATTCTATAGAGATTACTACTCCCTCAAGCAATCTACACCAACCAGTGGACTATGATTGGAGGCCTAAGTTCTGCTCGAATTGTATGAGGTTTGGACATATGGTGAATGATTGCTGGAATGATTCAAAGGCTGATTTTCAAGATGTTCCAAAAAGGAGGAAAAGAAATAGAAATAGGAAACGGAAGAATCCAAGATGGCACTGGCTAGCTAAAGAACACCCTAATGTGCTACCTGAAACTAAAGATGATACAGGTGGCCCTAGTTCACACGACCTGCTCTGCTGGCCGATCCAATCGGTGCCACCGCGAGGAGAACCTAGTGACCGGTGCCGGTCCAAGTGAAAGCTGTAGAGTCTACTGAATTAGCTGCTAATAATTCAACTGGTGCCACCGTAGAAGGACCTGGTGAACATGTTAAAATTGCCCAGATGGAAGCGTTGAATGAAATGCCCATGGCCAATGTTGTGACTACTAATACATTTGACGTGCTGCAGTTGCCTCTTCCCAGCTGCTCCACAGCTGGTAATCCGAGGATTGCCCTTCATCCCCCATGATTGCTACAACTTGGAACATTAGAGGGCTGAATCAGCCCTGGAAGCAGAAAGAGGTAAGACTCTTCCTGCAGAAGTATAAAGTGGATGTTATTGGTTGTCTTGAAACAAGAATAAAACAACATAAGTCACAAAATATTCTGAGGAAACTTGCACAAGGGTGGAACCACTGCTGCAACTATCCAATGGCCTATAACGGGAGAATATGGCTATTATGGAGACCTCATGTGCAAGTGCATATTCTTGTGATCACCGAGCAGTGTATACATTGCAAGGTTGAGAACACTACTGCTGGCGTTAGTACCTATTTCACTGTAGTTTATGCAAAAAATGATGCTCCGGAGAGACAAATACTATGGAGGGATTTAGTTCAAATTGGTTCCTCAATTCAAGGGCCCTGGTTTATTAGTGGTGATTTCAATAATGTTCTTTCGTCTGAGGACAGACTTGGGTCCCCAGTTACTCTCTCTGAGACACAGGAATTTCGGGATTGCATTGATGCATTGCAACTAACCCCACTGAAATCAACCGGATGGCATTTCACCTTTTGTAATAAGCAGCAGGACAATAGTAGAGTATATTCAAAAATTGACTGGGTTTTTGGAAATCTTCAATGGCTCCAATCATATGGGCATGTGGAGGGCCGAATTCTCGAACATTTGTGTCGACCACTTTCCCATTCTTATCCAGTTTAGACCCCAAATTAATATTCATCCTAAACCTTTCAAACTGTTTACCACTGTCATGAACCACCCTGATTTTGCAGCTATCTTATCTAATGTGTGGGCCCAAGACCATGATGGTACAAATATGTTTAAATTGTGGAGGAAGTTACAATGCTTGAAGGGGAGCTTAAAAGGGCTGAATGCTTATTTGGCCTCGTATGAGAAGAGACTGCAGACCGCTAGACAGAACCTTGATATAACCCAAGGGACTCTCATTAACTGCCCACTTGATCAGCTGTTGGTAGAGCAAGAGAAAAGTTTGCTTGCAGAAATTTCAAAATGGAGCAATGTAGAGGAACAAGCACTGAGGCAAAAGTCCAGAGCCAATTGGATTACGTGTGGGGATGCAAATACAGGGTGCTTTCATGCTCAGTGTAAGGTTAGAGCAAGTCGAAATGCCATTACTTCTATCTGTGATGCAAATTGCAACAATCTTACTGATCCAGTTCAAATAGAAGCTGAATTCCTCTCATTCTTCACAAACTTAATGGGTACTGCTGCTACAGAACTTCCTTGTCCTAATTCAGTTACCATCAGGAATGGACCATGTCTATCTTATGCACAGAAGTGTGCCTTGATCATACCGAATGGCGACCAGGAGATCTTAAGAGCCATAAAAGAGATGCCTCATGATAAAGCTCCTGGTGTAGATGGCTATCCTATAGAGTTCTTTTCCAGGAATTGGGAGGTGGTTAAAGAGGACATTCTGAAAGCTACCAAGGAATTCTTTCACTCTGAAAAAATGTTAAAAGCCTTCAGCGGCACTGCCATCACCCTAGTGCCTAAAATTCCAAATCCCACCCAAGTAAAGGACTACAGGCCTATAGCCTGTTGCACTATATTTTATAAAATTGTTACTAAAGTCCTTACTAATAGGATCAAGTCTGTCATTGGTACCATCATTAGCCCCTCTCAATCTGCATTCATTGAAGGTAGGAGCATTGTTGATAATATTTTGTTTAGTCATGAACTATTCAAATGGTACACTAGGAAGGGACTATCTCCTAGATGTGTTATGAAAGTTGATTTGAGGAAGGCTTATGACTCCATTGAATGGAGCTTTTTACATCATATGCTGGCTGAACTTGGATTTCCACATAAGTTTATTAAGTGGATTATGTAATGTATTTCTTCAGTCTCTTATGCACTGGTTATAAATGGTGGACTAACAAAGCCTTTCAAGGGGAAAAGAGGACTTCGACAAGGTGACCCCATGTCACCTTGCCTCTTTGTGATTGCCATGGAATACTTATAAAGGGAGTTCAGTTTACTTGCTTCAAATCCACTATTCAAATACCATCCTCGGTGCAAACGACTAGGGGTGGTCCACATTTGCTTTGCAAATGATTTATTGATGTTCTCCAACGCTGATCTTCCTGCTATCAAGTTACTCCAAGAAGCATTTTCCAGATTCTCAGCTGCCTCTGGACTCTAGGCCAATGCTGATAAAAGCTCCATCTATATGTCTGGAGTACAAGTTGACCTGAAGCAGGAGATACTTAGCACCTTGGGCTTCACTGAAGGAACACTCCTCTTTAAATACTTGGGCGTTCCCTTATCATCTAAGAAACTTACTATAAGTCAATGCCTTCTACTGGGGGAGAAGATTACGGATAGAATTAAGTGCTGGTTATCTAAATTGCTCTTTTATGCTGGCAGGCTGCAGTTGATAAAAGCAGTGATCTTTGGTATGCAAACCTATTGGGCTCAGATTTTTGTCCTGCCAAAGAAAGTTATGAAAATGATTGACGCCGTGTGCAGAACCTTTTTATGGACGGGAACTGCTGCTTTATCTAAGAAAGCTCTAGTTTCATGGGACAACACCTGTCACCCCAAAGCAGCAGGGGGTCAAAATGTAATCAACTTATGTCTATGGAATAAAGCAGCGGTAGTGAAGCAACTTTGGGCCATATTTGAGAAGAAGGATTGTCTTTGGATTAAATGGATTCACTGCTATTATTTGAAGTATGAATCAGTGGATGCTTGCACCATTCCAAAATCAGCTACATGGGTAGTCAGGAAAATTATTGACGCAAGAGAGTATGTATTACAATCTACTAGTCTACAAGGGGACTTTGGTATTAAGCTAGCATCTGTAATAAAGGGGGGAAAGTTCTCCATCAAAAGTATGTATCTATCACTGATTCCTCAACTACAGAAAGTGCCATGGAAGAGCATTGCTTTACACTCGAACATACACCCCAGACATAAGTTTACTCTTTGGTTGGCAATCTTGAGAAGGCTAGCAACAGTGGAGCGACTCCTCAAGTTTGGCATCCATGTCCCACCAACTTGTGCCTTCTGCGATTCTGCAATGGAAACAGCTGATCACCTGTTCTTTAGGTGTCCTATTACAAGTAATTTTTGGCAAAGGCTGCTAAGTTGGTTGGGTTTCCACAGAGCTATCGGGGAATGGCAAGATGAAGTGCAATGGGTATGCAACTACGCCAAGAAGAAATCTGGCAGTGGGGCAATTATAAGCTCTATGTTTGCTATGTGTGTTGCTATCATATGGAGAGAGAGGAATGGCATTCGATTCCAGAAGGGACTGTTTCAATTGGATAGAGTTTGCAGTTCATATTCATATCCCAGGAAGGACACTCAAGAAGTGGCATTAGCCACTGTTGACACTCAACACCATGCCCTGATGTAACGGCCAGCTGCTCCCTCATAGTTTCTTTGCTTTTTGCTTGAATTGTGTAGATTGTATTAGTGATAGATGGACACCTAGTGTGTAGATGTAGTAGCAGCCATGACACTATGTGGTCATAGGTCACTGTAGTCTTTCAAACTCTTGAAATAGGTGGTCTATACCTATTTGGCTTTGTAATTCTCAATTTTGGTTAATAAAATTTGTTTATTTACCCAAAAAAATACCATATTGAAGTAATAAGAATGTTGATTATATGTGATTGTTGTATATGTTGAATTAAGTTGCTTTTGGAGGATTTTAATGGTTTAAAATGATAAAGGTCGTAGTTGGATATGTTGATGTTGTTGGCTTATGGATTGATTTTCGAAGGAAGTTTTGGACCAATTTGTACATACTTGTCATGTAGTATCTTGATTATGTTATTGTTGATATTGTTATTGATGTTTGAGAGTTGTTTTGGAATTTGGAGGAAGTAGATAATATAGGGGAAATGCTGTCCGATTTTCGTTGGCTCATTTATTAGTGTAGTTTGATTTTATGAGAGTTTCAATGGCTTGACCTCGGTAATAATTATCTGGAATGTAGATTTGCAAGTTCAAAAGGATAAGCGCTAAGTAGTTAAGGAGACGACAAGGTATGTTAAGGCTGTCCCTTTCTTTCTTAAGGCATGATTCCATTGCTTCAAGCTTACACAAAGTATGTCCTTAATGACTCTTATCTTAGAAGTATTAGAAGCATATGTATAATGACCCGTTTAGTCGTTATAGTGTTTTGACCCGTTGACCCTTCCCCAAGTCCCGTTAGTATGATCTATGACTTAATGAAGTCATTGGGTTGGTTTCCGCAATGCTTGAGTATAAATTGAGTCATTGAGGGAGAAGCTAGTTAAGTTAGCGAGTTAGAGTTGACCACGGTCAACGTCGGGTTAGAATTTTCACGACCCGACTAGGGGGCCATAACGGGTACCCAGAGCTGACTACCGTGCACCGCTCATCCTACTACTTATCGTACTCAACCTGAACATACTTATATATATAAACCCCAAAGTTATACATAGCCCGTATGGCTACAAAAATGATATACAAATATACAATAAGGGGTTCATGAGACCATACTACCCACATAAATGTATCTACGAGCCTCTACTAGAGTACTAGACATTGGGACGGGACAAGAACCCGTCGTGCCCAAATATGTACACAAAAGAATACCTTAAAAATAGCACCTCCGAAATAATGGAGTGCTTCTGTAAATCTGCTGGTAGCTCCTATGGATCTGCACCGTCTCCCTGTCTACCTGTGGGCATGAACACAGCGTCCAAAGAAAAGGACGTCAATACGAACATTGTACTGAGTATGTAAGGCATAAACAATAATAACGTATCAATGAAACAAGGAGACATCAAGTGAGGAACAACCTGTAACTAACTGTCACTTAAGACTGAAATAATGCATGCTAACTTATTTCATAAACATCATCATATCATGTAAGCATATATAAGTTGCCCGACCATATAGGTCCGGTGTGATAATCATTAGCCCGCGTCCGGGGTAAACATCTCATGTCGTCCACTAGTGGTGTCTGCCCATGCCATCTAGACATGGTGTAATACACTGCCCGTCTTAGCGGTGTCTGCTCGGCCATATAGGCACGGTGTAATATCATCATCATATACTTATCATGAATCATGCATAAAACTCAAGACAAACTGTAAATCTATCGGGGTGACGTAAGGTTGTGAACACCCGCCCCTCCCGATTCCATTATGGAGTTTCATAAACATTCTACCTCACCTTGAAGGAATTAGCATATAAGGTGAGTGTAGCACATTGAACAACATCAAGGAATCATAATTAGGACCATTAGCTTTGTAGAAACATCATATCATAGGCCTTAGAATCTTTAGACTTAGACTCATCATCATCATCATCATCATCATCATACTTGTAACGTATCTCTTATCTTATCTCATATGAAGCTCCTTATCAATATAGACTCGTAGTTTTCGGGATGTAAGGAAGTCATGAAGAGATAGGGGAAAATCATGTCATATGAATCATGCCTTAGAAAGAAGGGACTAGCTTTACATACCTTTCGTTTAGCTACTCTATCACTTGAACGTTCCTCTCCAATATTCACGTTCCTACCTTCAAGAGAGTTCATACTAATAGTAGATAATCGATAATATAAGCACACTTGAACTAAAGCTAAAGAAAATTGGGCAGCATCTCCTTTGTTCCTACTACTTTCTCCATATCATATAACAATTCCCAATCGTCAATAATAACATTCCTAATATCATATCCAACAATATTCAACAACCATACATTATTTGATCCTCCTACTTCCATTTCAAGGGCATCCATAACCATGGTCATAATACAACATTTCATTTATCCTCATATAATGTTTCTTCCATGTTCTTAATATCATTTATAACCTAATTATAATCACAACATGTCAAGAATCATGACTCATATTAAGCTATTACTCAACAATGTCACTATTCTCATGTTTGTAACCCATTTTCTATTTTCTTCCATAATCCAAGTCTTTCAACCTCTCCATAGTCCAAATAACATGAAATGATCATAAAACTTACCTTTGATTGAGTAGTAATAGCCTCTGGATGGAAATACTTCACTTGAAGAAAAACCCTAGCTTCAATCCATAAAGTTTCCTTGACTCTAGCAACCCCTAAGAGCTTCTTTATACTTCATTCCCTTGGAATGATGATATTAATCTTTGTTTTCCCTTGGATTCTTGAAGATGAAATGTGTGGAATGTTCTAGGGCCTTGGAGAGAAGTGGAGAAGTGTGAAAAATGAAAATAATGAAGTGGGATCACATGTATATACTTGAATATAACTCAGCCCATCGGGTGTTATACGGACACTTATACGGTCCGTATAACATTGTACGGTCCGTATAAGTGACCGTGGTTCACCATCATGAAAAACATCTTCCTGTTGGGTGTTATACGCACCGTATAATGTTATACGGACCGTATAAGCGGTCGTATAACCCCACCTCTCTGAAATTATTTCCGTCGTTCGTTTGATCTCCAATCCTTATGGAACCTTCTTGACACTTGTTTAACACTTCATTAACAATCTAAGGGGCGTTATAACTCTTCTTTAAGACATCATTAAGTTCACATTAACTCAGTGCTTTGCAAACTCCTTTTCAAAGCACGGCTTATGCTTAACATTCTTTAATGAGCTTTCTTATCATGCTTCAAACGTCTTTGGAATCTTAATAGAAACCGTTAAGTACTACTTCTTGCTCGGAAGAACATCATATACTTCTTACCTTGCATTAGTCTATTTACTATGCAACGACATGAAATTTTTTTAGGTGTAACAAGAATGACCCCGTGTCAATGTTTTGGAAGTTCCAACATGTTATTATGATGATGTTGAACTTGTCCACAAGTTTTGGTTAGTTTCCAAAGAGTTTCAGATGGGTTTAGGTTTTGTCGCGTTCATATTCAGTGTTTTCGCCGGAGGTCTGTGGATAGAAATGGTTCTAGAGTGATCATCCAACCTTTTTTTTAGGTGAAGTTTGAACCATTAGATCCGTATCGAAATTACAAAGCTATAGAAAAAAGAATCTCCGTGTTTCGCCTCTGTATGAGAGAGATATGACCATTTTATAGTACAGACTGTTCTAGCTGGCCGCTGGCAGCGACCAAAAGGCCACTATAGCGGTACCAATGCAGCGGTCTGGAGGCCGCTGCCAGTGATCAACGGGGGCAAAATGCTCTTTTGTTTACACTCCAACTCCTAACCATTGGTCCCAATACCCTAAAGACAGTTTTCAAGAGAGAAAGAGGCAAAATTCACTCCATTTATTGGTGAAAGCACCTTGGAGGGTAAGTCTCCATATTTATTTGTTCCTTTTCCTTTCTTCTTCAAGTTCCATGATTATTTTAAGGTCCATCAATGGTGGGTAAAAATCCTAGAATCCTAGAATTAGTAAACCCTTAAATAATTGGTGGGTTGTTGATTTTGTTATTGATTAATCATCTAGGAGTATAGATTATCACCTTCTAGGAAGTGAATTTCATTTCTTATGGTTGAAATTGCATGTTGAGACTTAGAGTTCTAATAAAAATTGAAATTTTGTCCTAAAATTTGTTTGGAAGGGTAAATTGATTAGACACCCATGGATTGAAGTTTAATGATTGTAGAGATAGAAGTTATGATAAATTCACCATTAAATGATGGTTTCATCCATTGAAGAGGGTAGAAGTAAGTGCGTCTTCTTCTCCAAATTGTTGTTCTTGTTTAAATACATGGTTTGTTGCTTACTTAGCGTCATATTGTTAGATTTTGACCGTTATGAGGTGCTTCAGAAATAGAAGACTCGTGTGGAGTAGTTCGTGGCTCCTGTTCTACATTCCAGGTAGGTTATAACTTATTTTAGTTAGACTTTAATTAGCGAAACGTATGTATTGTGTAGAATTGACGGGACAAAGCATGATTAGGTCTTCGAGCATGGTGTTTTAGTTGGATATTAGCTAAGTTGGTATGACTTCTGATTTTGTGGGCTCGTCGCCATTACGTTATGTATTGAAATATGAGGTGTAGTTGTATTCATACTGTGGTGATTTGGGATGGATTTCTACTAGGTTGATTATTGTTGATGGTGGCTTGTTGCCCTGTTATTGTGATTAGACTTATTGCCTAAATTGTCGTGTTGCACTCAGTTCTCTCTTATTGTGACATATATTATCAGAGAAAGAAAGGATACTAAGTTTAGACCTGAATTGTAGTTTATATATTTATGATAGTACGTAGATGAACACTTGATGTATGATTTACTGTTGATGATAATATATAGAATAGTGCAGTTTTCTTGGTGATACAAGACTTAGTTATGAGGCGTACTTGCTATATGAGGAAGTAAAGAGGGGCATAGACTCTTATGTTGGTTGAGACAGTTTGTATGATTCATTTCATGGTTGAGTTGATCCAAGTCTTGATATAACTTGTGGCTTGTGACTTGTACCTTCACTGTTGCTTTACCGGTTTGCATTGATTTACCATGTTTACAATCATTTATGCATTCATATACTCATGCATGATGGAAATGATTTGGAAGACTTGTGGCATGATGCCTTGTATTTGACATTGATATTGCTAATTGTTCATAGTCCATACATACTAATGAACTGGAATACGTTGAGACATACATTGTGATGTGAAATTAGTGAAGAAGTTAATATAATCTTCTTGTTGAACTTGTGATACTATTTGATACATGGTACTTGATGATTTGAGCATGGATACTAAGAGGGCAGGAAATACCGTCACGTACAGATATATGGAAAGGCACATATGTGACCTAGATTATAGCTCGTGGTCCGAGGTTCGTTTGGAAAATGAGGGATATATTGATATGGCCCGCGTCCGAGGTTCTTTCCGGAGCGGAGGTTTGTGCTTGAGTCCGAGGAGTGAATCTAAAACGAGTGGTACATGGACACCATGGGTCCCCTGCAGGTCATGACTACTGAGCAATGATATCAGTTAGCATGTGTGTACAGTTCGAGTGATTGGCCTGTGCATTGCATTGCATTGCACATTATCATATTTTTCATTACACATCCTTACATTTTATTCTGCATTATTATATGCTCGCTTGGTTCTGATTTTGATATGGATGTTGAATGCCTATTGTGATATCAATATGACCATTGACTGAGTTTAATTGTGGATTAGTGACTCTACCTAGGGACGAAACTTGGACTTATGATTATCAGGTGAGATTATTGAAACTTGACAGACTTGTGGTTTAGAGGCTTTATCTTAGGCTGTGACTCTGTTATGAGAGGTTCTGTGACTTGGATTTGAGTATTGAGTGTCTATCTATTTTTCTTGTTGATTTTATACTTATATGCGTGAACTAATCTTAGTCGGCCTATGATGCTTACCGGTACATAGTGTTTGTCTTGACTACTACTTTCTTTGCACCCTTTTTGAGTGCAGATTGTGTTCCAGAGGTTTCATCCAGGCTACATCTCTAGCTTGAAGCTAGTTTGCTCGATCAGATCCGAGGGTGAGCTTCTACCCATGCCACCTGAAGATCTCTCTTTCCAGATGTCTAATTTTATTCTAGACATTATTTGCTATTATATTTGAGATACACTTCATTCTTTAGACATTGTTGGTTAGAGTCCTTATACGATGACTTTCAAATTCTGGGGGTGTAATAGTTAAGACTTCCGCATTTATATTATCTATTAATTATGACTTGTTTTATTTATTCATTCATTTACTTATCTATTGACTGTTAATAAATGATTAAAAAAGTTGAAATTGGCTAATGATTAATGGATTAATGGGCAAGGGTTCGCCTGCTAGTGATAATAAGGTAGGTGCCCGCACGATCGGTAACTTGGGTCGTGACAATATGTTCTTGATGTTCTTATGATACTGTTGATCCTTATCTCATGATTATTGGTTATTAATCTCATATTATGGTTATTGATCTTATTTTTGATGTTGATCTCATCTTATGATTATTGTTCCTTCAAGGTGAGATATGTCCATGATAATAGTTCCATAATAATAATCGGAGGTTTACCAACCTCACGTCACTCCGATAGAGTCATAGCTTTTATTTGGGCTCTCATGCATGCTTATATATATATATATATATATGTATGTATGTATGTATGTATTTTCTCACACCGAGCCGCACTATAGTCAGCCGGGTACGACACCTATTGTGCATACCACTGCAGTGGGCAGGTTATCATGATACCCCGAACTCGGGATGATATGATATATGGATCGGGCTGCACTTTCCGTAGCACTAACATTTATATTATATATGTACGAAAATGTTTTTTTTTAAAGCTAAGCATGCATGACATCCGCCTTAAGAGGCATTCAGAGGTACATGTTGATCTTTCTAATCTTATGTTATCCTTATATTTTCATTATGTTGCTATTCATGCCTTATATACTCAGTACATTATTCGTACTAATATCCTTTTGTTTGGGGACGCTGCGTTCATGCCCGCAGGTAGATAGGGAGACGGTTTAGACTCATAGCCTGCCTTCTCAGTGAACGTACTGAGGCACTCCACTTGTTTCAGAGTTGCAGTCCAGTTGGTATGATCCTTTTGTGTACGGATAGGTACGGCGGGGTCCTGTCCCGTCCTTATTATGTTATGTACTCCAGTAGAGGCTCGTAGACAGATATGCACAGTTAGATATTCTATGACCTTCTCGGTCCTTATTTTGTTGTTTCATAGTTTGATAGCCTTGCCGGCATGTATACTTGGATCAGCTTAATGATGTATGTATACTATCTTTGGGCTTATGTCCCATACAGTTATGATATTTATGAGTTAGCATGATGGCCCACTCAGGTATGGATATGAGATGTATGTATGTATGTGGTGCTCGGTGGGTTAGGGCCGGGTGCCCATCATGGCCCTTCGGTTGGGTCGTGACATTACATATATTCAGAGTGCGGCCTTGTCGACTTTGTTGGTATTGTCTGTTTGCAGGTAGCCCTGTCGGCCTAAGTTGAGGGTTACCCCTCCAGAGTTACAGATTCAAAGGGGTTCGTTCAGGCCGAGTGTGGCACCGGGTGCTGGCCACGCCTCTCCAGATTTGGGGTGTGACAAACACAACATTCATATGGTACGTGCGTTTTTGGGCTCGATAATGGCATAGCCCAAGGGAAAAATTTGTGAGATTTATTGGACCAAAATGAACAATACGTGTCATGATCAACTTGGATAATGACAATTTGTCTTGTTGTAGAGCAACCAATGACTTTTATATTTATATATTCTTAACTAGTGAATTTGTCAGCGCTTCGCGCGGTCTTAAGAATATCATAAAAATTATAAAAAAAAATCTAATTGAGATATAAGAGATGATCTTTTTCATGTATATGCATGCAAAATTTAATTCTATACGTAGATTAAATCACAAAAGAGAGTTATCATAATAGAGCTTAAAAATGTGAGTCGTCACAATAACAATAGGACCCTATAATATATATGTATATACATCACTCACGAATCAATTACCCTATTACTTTGCATTTTTTATGCAATATTTTTTAAATTAAATTCAACTAAATAGGCAATCCCCTTGAATTTCTGAGCATTAAACTAAATATGAAATCCCCTTGAATTTCTATGCAATGCTCCACTAAACTTCTTCTCGAGGAAAAGATGGCTTTAAGAGTATATATATACACGTCAAAACTTTCTCTTATATTTGTAATACCAGCTTCTCTCCAATTAAGGTTAAAAAAATCTATCGGTTTCAACAACATGACATAAATCAATATTTATTTAATTGTAATCGCAAAAAATTGAATTATCATCGTAATAAAATAATAAGAAAATAACTCTAGAGAACAAAGTAGGAAAACTGATAATACCCTTTATATACCTATCCTCCATAAAAATCTATGTTGTTTAGTTCCGACGAATTATTAATTCCCTTGTACTGTATCTCTCTGATAGTTTTACCTGAATTTATCCACGTTATTTATGTTACTTTACGTTTATAACCACCTGCAAATTAAAGAAAATGAAGATCAATGGGAGGAAATTATTATGAACAATGAAAGTTAATAAGTTCTAAAAACATTTAAATGATTGATGAAAAAAGAAGAAGCTAAACGTTGCATAATCATTATGAGCATTTAACCGGGAAGAATAACCTAACATGGGGGAGGTGAAGAGTTTCCACCTCCCTTTGATTAACATGGAATATGTAAAGGATGGAAAGAGAAAAGTATCAACATAATAAATATCTATGGAATTTTTAGAATAAAGCGAGTTAAAAGATTTTTTTTTAAAAAAAAAGCCAAAAAAAGATTAAAAAATAAGTAATGTTTTTTGGCTAAAAAAAGATGCAGAGTAGTTTTTTATATCAAGATTCACACTTCACAAAAACACTAATAAATTATGAGAAACAAATTAGTATCACTAGAGATTTATGGGATAAAAGAATCAACTTCACTGTGAAATAAAAACGTAAAAAAATTCTAAACATTGCTACTGATTTTCTCTGAAACTCAAATGAAAGAATTAATTTGTCTAAATTTTAAAAATTAAATAAAAACTAATTACCTACCATCTAATCTACAATTTTATTTTCTTTTTTCCTTGTACCAACATGATTCAATGTACACAATAAGAAATCACATAATCAATCCAATCGACCAATTTATGTGGATATCCGTGATACCATCTTTAACCAGATTATTAAGTAAGGTTCATTCTAACTAACCAGAAAATTATGAGTAGCTGATTAATTAAACCAGAATACATCTAGAATAGATTTAGGCTGCCACAGAAGATGTCATAATAAGTCTAAATAATTAGCTTGATACTAAGTAATATAAATAGATTTAAAAAATTAATTGATTTACAGTAAATTATATATATAATTGCGGTTTGTGAGTTTTGCTTGGAATGATAGTATTTGCGGGTTCCGTGCTGAACAATATGACGACTTCGATTCGTGCAAGAAAATTTGTCAATGAAATTATCCAGTTAAGATAATTTAAAATTACCCAATGGAATGTAATGTCATGAGATTATCACCAGTTGCTTAGTTGCGCAACCTTTCAGATCCTTTTTTCTTCTTCATTATTTCTGTATCACCACTAATCAAGATACATGAAATACATATATAGTTGGGGAGAAGAAAAGGAAAAATGAAAAGGATGAAATTAAAATAAAAAGGAAAGTAAAAAATAAAAGAATGCCACATAACAATACATGGTCGAAAATAAAAAATTAAGAAATATTAAGAAATGGATACATTGTAAATATGGGAGGAACTAATTAAATTTAAGTAGATTGTATATTTGCAGAATTCATTTGCCAAATATTGACTGTGCTAGTAATGCTAACATCTGTAGCATTGTCGAATAAATAGAGCTTAAGGTCTTCATATATTGCTTTTGTTGGATATATTGTTGATGTGATAGCTGCCCTTCCACCTTGTGCAATGTTTTCTACGATTGAATGATCCACCAGTGTTCTTAGAGTAAGCTTCTCTCCTTGTAAGAATGGAACTTTATAGAATAGTTTGTGAACATCTTTTTTTGTCTAAGCCTCTAGGATTTTATTGAGCGCAAGAATTTAAGTAGTGCAACATTAATACCTCAATATTAATACCTATCAATAACAATTAATTATAGGGAATGGAAAGAGATACCAATTGAGATGAGTTTTCTAATAAACAAAGAATGTTAGAAGACATGAAGTAACATTTTCCAACGTTAGATGACAAAGAAAGTGCTCATAAATTTGCACATTAAGTCATTTGGGGTTATAACATGAAAGGCTTGGGAGTTATGAAAACCACTAATTATATTATATTAATTAAAAATAGAAGTTATGAAGATTAATGGATGTGAGTTATGGAGATGGTTTTTTAAAATAAAATAAATAACAAAAATGAGAGAAAAGGGCAAAAAACGGAGAAAAAAGATAAATATGATTTTAGGCCATAGAGAGATGCCACATCACCTCGTCTATGCCTAGATTTATATTATATACACATTTAGGAATCAAACACTTGAAAGCAGCATATATTTATGTGTTATGGTATTGGTCAATTGGAGAATATTGTGTCACATGAAGCGATTCGAGCACTTTGTTAAAACAATGCTTGATATTGAAGGGAAGAACCAATTGAGTTTAATTAGGATCTATGGCAAGTAAGAGCTTTGTGGTTGATTTAAGCTTTAAGGTATGTGACCATAAGCTTTCTCCTTTTTTTCTTTTGTGTTTTTGGCGCATAATTTCTCAAAATGTATATGTGAAATTTTGAGAGTTTTGACCCTTTTGCAAATTTTAAGTTGTGTGAATGTAGTTAAATTCAAATGATGGAATTGAAGTGGAACTTGTTCATCTTCCTACTCGATCTCCAATTTTTTTCCTCGATTTTTCTTGTCAACGACTTCATTTTTGAGGATATATGCTGCACCCTTGAAGATGCTTTCACCACAAACCTTAGCTTTAGTTAGTCATTTCACTTCAAGTTATTTTATTGGGTTGGACATTTGGAATATTGAAGTTCCTCCCACTACTTGATTATATTGGCCGATTTAAAAACACAACTATCTAGCTGGTCTCGCACTTAATTACAATTTCTCTTTGCCATCTTGAAATAAAATAGAAATGTAATTAGAACAAATGCTTCAAAATCTGCTTTATTACTGATTTATTTCTAATAGATATAATTACATCTCTGTGATGGACATCATAGGCATATAATGACATCACTTGTCCCAGGCAATAATAATATTTCCACTAACTTGTCCTTGTAAGTAGTCCAAGTTTGGCCAAAATAAGAATACAGTGATATTGATGTGAAAACTGACTGTCTTTTGATCTTTTCCTTTATTTAAAAACTTATTTGGAAGGGGACGTAAGGAGTGAGAATAGGAGCAAAGCAGTTGGATGTGGTACAATGACACAAGAAGTGGATCATGAGAGATGGAAAATGTTTCACTTTAGGCATAAAATGTCCATGAACAAATAGAAACTGAAGAATGGTCCCCTAAAGGCATTTGTTTTTCCAATATTTGTAGGATAGGAAAAATTTATTATGTTTACTCCAAATTAATGAAGGCTTGACATTTATCTTCACATATATTTTTATCACTTAATTATAGTTATTTAATATGTAAAGTACTCACCTCTAATAACCACTTTACCATGATAAAATAATATATTTTGGAATTAATATCAGGTGTGACTTTGTGAGTATGTATCTTTCGGAACATATAGTAAAGGAATTAAATTATTGGAGGACAGGATGAGTGTTTACATTCCTCCCCGTCAACCCCACTGGGTACGCCAAAATAACCAATTTGATAAGAAAAAAGAAACTGATTGGAAACGGTTTGGCCATGTTTTTTTAACAATTAGCAGCCTTGTACATTTTTCACGGTAATACATCGGCACTAATACTATGACTATAGTGACTATGCAGTACTGAATACTGATGGCATCTTGGCAGTGTCAAGACTAAGCTGGAAATATTGTTGCTCCCTCTGTCCCAATTTATGTAATACACTTTCTTTTTTAGTTTGTCCCAAAAATGAATGATACATTTTCTTATTTGGCAACAATTTAACTTTGAACTTTACATTTTACGCTTAACGAGATGATCTATAACCACACAAATATCTTTTGCTTATTTTAGACCGCAAGATTCAAAAGTCTTCCTTTATCTCTTAAACTGCGTGCCTAGTCAAACTATATCACATAAATTGGGACGGAGGGAGTATTATACACATAGTAGGGAGGCAAATAAACGTGCTGATCCTTCGGCTAATGAAAAACATAAACGTGAAAAAGGCTTGTTAATCTAGGAAGATACTATCACGATCCAAGTCCATGACACGTATTGTCCGTTTTGGCCCAACAGGCCTCAAAAAATTGTTCTTTGGGCTACCGTATAAACCTCTTCACTTTTATCTCTCATTCTGATGTGAATTTACCTGAGGTATCATGTGCACATCTTCTTCATAAGCTTATCAGCCTATTTGTCCTCTTTGACACCCTTCGTCGTCCCGCCCTCCGTCATAGGTGTCACAGATAATACAATTAAGGAAATAAATTTTTTACTCCCGACGAATTTAAATCATATAAGTTACGAAAGATATTAAGAATTTTAGTTTTTTTAGTGTACCAAAAAAAGTGACTGCAATTAGCACACATACTTGTAGGTCTATGCTGTGTATCACTACACCAAAGAGGCTTTTAGTGGCAATATATTTTCCTTTTAGCGGCAATAGTTATTGCCACAAAAACATTTACCAAATAGGTTGGTTAATGCCATTAGATCCAAGGTCGGTAAAGCCTTTAGCGGCATTTATTGTTAGGGCTGAAGTTTGGTATTGCCGGTAATAATTGATTCTAGAATATAATTAAATTAATTGCCGCTAAAAGCATATTTTGTTGTAGTGTGTAACTCCACATGATCAATTGTCCTGGCTTTTCATATCATAAAAAGTTGAATGTCTTGACACCAAATATGGCATTCTCAACCAAAGAGACAAAGGAAAAGATGACAAGCCACATATTATAAGCTGATAATCTTACATAATCTCTATAAGCTAGCTGCTCAACTCATATAGGTACGTCGTATACTACAACAAGACTCTCTTTGGACAGCTATAATTGCTCTTCTCTTCTAGCTAAAGTTCAAAACCTTAGCAGTACAAATAGAAATAAAAATGAAAGGACATATATTAAATTGATATGTAGTTGTAATTATCTCTTTAGCAGGTTTTGTGTAGAAGCCAATGCACAAAGGCATCAAGAGTTCTTTCGTCAGCTCTGTAATGTTTCTGAGTGAATTCAAGAAAAACCGGCCATGTGAAATCAGGGTACCTCCTTGGTGGATTCCCAGTAATCAACTCTACTGGTGGGCTTACTATCTTGTCCTTCTTTGGACATAGGAAAAATGCCAATGACTTCCTTGATCTTCTACAGTTTACAACTGCTCTGTGCAAGCAACTCTTGTATGTCCCATTTGACATTGCCTGAGAGATATAATTTACCTTCCAATTAGCTTCTTGAAAATAATTATGACACAATTGACATCACAGTGATGTCATATTACCCAGAGTTAGGACCAATCTATAGTCGACACACACTACACCAAAAGAGGCTTTTAGTGGCAATATATTTTCCTTTTAGCGGCAATAGTTATTGTCACAAAAATAATTACTAGCGATTGGTTAATGTCATTAGATCCAAGGTCGCTAAAGCCTTTAAAGCGCATTTATTATTAGGGCTAAAGTTTGATATTGCAAGTAATTATTGATTCTAATATAATTAAGAATACTAAGTTATCGCCGCAAATTAATTGCCGCTAAAAGCATATTTTATTGTAGTGACATGGGATTGGTTTGGGGGGGGGGGGGGGAAGGGGAGAGTCACATTCCCATGCCTTTGTCTCTCATGTTGTTCTTTTGGGACCATAAGTTTTATGTACTTTCATGCTTGTTGTGTCAAGGTTTTTGAATTACCTACCACCAATATAGGTAAAAGTTCTTTATGTTGACAGTGTATTCAAGCTAAATCATTTACTTTCTCTATCTCAATTTATGTAATGTACTTTCCGTTTTAGTCTCTCTTAAAATGAATGATTCTATTCTATAGTGAGAAATAGTTTAACTTTAAACTTCTCATTTATCTTTAATGAGATGATTTTCGACCACAAATTTTAAGAGTCTTACTTTATTTCTTAAACTTTATCCCCAGTTAAAGTGTTATCACATAAATTGGGAAGGAGCAAGAACTTATTTATTTATTTTCCATGACAGAGATATTTGTTGATAGTTATAAAAGAGTTGGACTTACCATGAATGTATCACCAATGTTGACCACAAAAGCATTAGTATTTGGAGGAACACAGTGCCATTTGTCATCCACAAAGACTTCAAGGCCACCAACATCGTCTTGATGAAGGATGGTTAAGGAAGTAGGATCACAGTGAGGTCCTGTCCCTAGAGTCAAATCAGGCTTTTGGCAAAGAGGGTAATAGTTCAATCTCATTATTGAATCATTCCCTTCAAAAAATTCTCTGAAATATGCTCTTCCCACTCCAAGGCTCTCCCCTAGAAGCTCCATGACACTAAGGGAAAGCTTGCTCATTTCTTCACAGTATTTTTGGTACACATCCCTACAAGTAACAAACATGTAGTATTAAGCAAAGACTAGTTATACCAAAAATAGATTTCACTAAAAGTTGAAGGAAGTGACATATTTACTATGTCACGTATAACTTTAAACCAACATGAAAATGTGACACAACAATAATTTTGACCATTTGTCCTATTCCCCGACACTCAAAAGTTTGTATTTAGAAAAACTCTTTGTCGCACACCATTAACGCAAGTTTTCATATCGCACCATACACATGACATGCATAGTTTAAAGTGATCTATTAAAAGGTAATTCTTGAGATATTTGTATGTTCTAACAATTGTGCTCATTTATAAATTAGAACTATAGAATAATATGCATATCATCAAATATATAAGACCATTTTGGCTAATATTAATGCACCAAATTATCTTACCCAAAATGAGTGTACTCTTGGCCCATGACGTTCAAGATGTAGCTTTGGACTACATGTTCTGAATAGGGAAACTCAGCAGAGTATCTAAAAGAAAGTGTTTCTTTCCAAGGAAGATTGCAAGAGAACCTACTAGTAAAGCTGCTAGCATAACCACAAGAGTCACCAACTTTTCTCTTAGCTCTTTCCTTTTCAACAAGAGGCTTTTCAAAGAAGAAATCCATATTCTTATGAGCTTCATTGATGAGCTTCGAATCGATGCCATGGTTAACGACGAGGAAGAATCCATGCTTTCGACATGCCTCATTGACAAGGCGAGTGGCGTTGGAGACGGCGAGGGGGTCACCGGAGAGATAGTCATTTAAGTCTATTGGAGGAACATGTAATGGTGGTGGTGGCTGATGGCATGGCTTTTCATCATCAGGCCATAAGAATTGTTGAGGAATGTTTGAATTGTTTTTAAGGAAATCAAAGACAAGAGATGATTCTTGATCAACTTGTGTTTCCTCATGCATTGTTGCTGTTGCATATGATGAAGAAATCATTGGAAGAGTGTTTGTTAAAATGGACCTTTTAGTATACCGTCTTGTAACTACTATATATAGAGATGAGGGGTTCTGACAGTTGGCTTTGAAGGCTTAGCTAGGGAAGGGGTAGTACAATCTTGTTAGAATTATGCACAAGTATATGGAGCATTTGGTTAGGATTTAAATCATATAGGGTCTAACTTCTATATAATCACAGTATTAAGAAAATTACACTATAATGTCATTTATTATTGGTGAAAATAGTGTAGCTAAGAATGTGGCCTAGTAATCAATAAGGTGGATTTAAAATAAGAGATCTCAGGTTCAATTTTCAACGGAGGCAAAAAATGCTAGGTGATGCTGTGGACAGAGTTGTTGAATAGCCCAAATACCTTGGTTAGCCTGGATACCTCAGTTAATAAAAAAGATCGATGAAATTAGTCAACTCAAAAATAAAGAAAACAATCTTCGAGAAGATTTTAAGTTGCACTAACTATATAAAACTTTATTTATATATTCAGACGTCAGTGAATATAAGATAAATCCACTTTGTTTTGACAAAGTAAAAG
Organism: Lycium ferocissimum; assembly: GCF_029784015.1. NCBI lineage: Eukaryota > Viridiplantae > Streptophyta > Magnoliopsida > Solanales > Solanaceae > Lycium > Lycium ferocissimum. Next base: position 24,491,616 of record NC_081348.1, read on the forward strand.
TTACTCTACTTTTCTCCAAAAACATACACTTTTAATGTTAAAAAAGGGTAATATATCTTTTTCCTTGAAATGGTATTATCTTGGCACTCTTAACTCAAAGTGTTAGGTAAAATGGATTGGGAAAAAGCCAAGTGAGTTTCATTGGAGAAGTCGGCAAAGTGAAAAGTTGGAATCTTAATGTATGTCACTGTTGCGTCGTTCTCACTAACTTGAATCTTGAGTTGTCCATTCCTTCACTTTTTAAGATTCCCATTGCCTTTTTTTCCCTATATACCACTAGATAGTTTCCTAACGTTGTCGAATAGTACTAAATCTACCCCTTTCATGCTCTTTCCATACCTTTGTTGTTTATGAACGTATTAACATTTGCGTTCCAAAGAACATTAGCTACTCATCTAATTAATACTTTCTAGCTTGTTGTACAAAATTGTTTGTACTTGACAGCAAAAATGGTTACATAGTGAATGTATGACAATTAATATTTTCATGAAAGTACTAATAGATTGGGATGGCAAATCGGTGGTTTGAGTTGAATTTGGGAATGAAGTTCTCATTATATTACAGATTTATTATTTATAGATTCAAGTCTCTATGACCACTCATTCGAATTGTATTTATACACTCTAAATCTAGAGGATAGATAGGATCCAGCAACATGGCATGTGTTGCGAGGGATTGTATCTGTTATGGTATGAGGTGCAATGTGTGGAGGTAGAAGGTGTTGTGAGGGACTGCGTAGGAAGGATTATCTTGGCTTACTCGTTCCAGGATCCAGCAATATGGCTGAAGCTAAGTCACTTTGTTTGCTTTACCGTGGCTAAAATCCATTGAAATGTACAAAAAAAGAACTGCATTATCCGCGTATATTATTTAATCGTTTTAAAAAAAAAAAAAAAAAAACCAACACCTATCAATGTCCTCTTTGTTAGGGTTTTGCCCTGATTTTCTTACCATTTTGAGTTTTACTTTTCTCTTGAAGAAAAGTCAAAATATAATCATAATTGCTTTACTTTTCCTGAAAGGAAAATATAATTCTCTTTCATATTTGGCTATTCCTTTTCTTGGAGCAAAAGATTTTTGACCTCTATATATTGAAGACTTCCTCTCATACAAAAAAAAAAAAAACACAGAAAAATATCCACAATGTAGTCCTTCGGAGAATAAGGGGAGACTTATTCTCCCAATAGCTTTAGAATAGTTTTTATATTAGTTTTATCATATGTATGTCAATTGGCCAAACCATATCATATTATAAAGTCTTTTTTAATAGTTTTTATTTGTTGTCTGATTTAGCGTCATTCAAGGTTTGCAATTGTTAACTTTCGCATGACGCCCTGGTTATTTCGACCCCAACAAGTGGTATTAGAGTCAATGGTTCAACAAAGTTGAAGACAGGTTCAAGGTGGATCAATTGAAGTTGCAATCAACTCGACGATAATGAAGTTTTTTGTCCAAAATAAAAAAGATATCTAGGGTACTACATGTGGAGACAATTTTCAATCATATTTTCAATAATCATGCTGCTGCACGTCTTTAAAAACAAAAACAAAAAAAAATTAACCCATGTTTACTTTTTTAACGCAAGAGCTCAAATTTTCAACCCTTGCTTACTTTTAACGCTTCGCCCAATTTCAACCCATGTTTACTTTTAAAGCATGGGCTCTACTTTGAATGCACAAGGCTCAAATTTTTAACCCATGCCTACTTTTAACCATAGCAAGCAACAGTGGTGAAGATTATGTGAAGAGGACGGATCAACTTTTGTCAAGAAAATTCAGGCCAAAAAGGGGAGATTTGTTAGGGTTTTGCCCTAATTTTCTTACCATATTTTAGTTTTACTTTTCTCTTAAAGAAAAGTCAAAGTATAACCATAATTTCTTTACTTTTCCTAAAAGGAAAATATAATTCTCTTCCATATTTGGCAATTCCTTTTCTTGGAGCAAAAGGTTTTGGACTTCTATATATTGAAGACTCCCTCTCATACAACAAAAACACAGAAAAATATCCACAATGTAGTCCTTTAGAGAGTTTTACAAAGGGGGACTTATTCTCCGAATAGCTTTAGAATAGTTTTTATATTAGTTTTATCATATGTGTGTCAATTGGCCAAACCATATCATATTATAAAGTCTTTTTTAATAGTTTTCTTTGTTGTCTGATTTAGCGTCGTCAAGGTTTCCAATTGTTAACTTCCACATGACGCCTTGATTATTTCGACCCCAACAAGTGGTATCAGCGCCAATGGTTCAACGAAGTTGATAAGATTCAACCTATGAAACTCTAAAAACTTAAAGAATAAGAAAATGGAACATAGGGATGAGGAAGATTAGGAATAGAAGAAAGGTAGATGGGTAAATACTAGACCTGATTGATAAGAAATCTATAGGCAAACTTAGGTATTTGAAACCTAAGCCCTCCTAATGGGATTTCAATCAATGAAATTTAGCAATTTGGAATTCAAGAAGTTACCCAATTTTGGAAGATCACAAATGAGCAACTCAATATGATTCCAATGGAAATAAACAATTCACTTTGCAACTAAGAATCACACTTAGAATTACGCAACCAAACAAACTATATTATGATTAATAACCTAACAAACTATTACACTCAAGTTCTTCAATATTCAAGCTAGGGATGAAAACAAGACAAGTCTTCTATTTATAGTCTAGGGTTTTACACCAAAGGCCCAAACATGGGTCTTCATTCATCCAATGGTCATAAACTTGCAAATGTGGCCTCCAATTTGAACCCTTGGCCTAGAATTGCATTCTTGGCTAAGATTTGCATCCAACGCCCACAGTTTGCAAAACTGCCCCTCTTTAACATCTAGCCACTTTGAGAGAAGGTCATCTCTTGGTCTTCTAGGCCTTCCCAAGCTATTTCCCAAACATTGTAAGCTTTGGCCATCTTCTCTGTCACGACCCAACCCGCCATGACTGGCACCCAACTAAACCCTAGTGGGCAAACCAACACACAAGATATCTATTCATTCAAGTCTGATTTTATATTAACCAAGTTAAGCAATTATACTCATTCACGCATCAAATAAACTAAATAAGTCATGCCATAAAATACTGAAATACGTGCGGAAGTTCTAACTATTACAAAATCCCCAAAATCTGAAAGTCATCGTACAAGACTCTAATCTAAAATATGTCTAAGAAATGCAATCTAAATAATAAATAGCCATAATGTCCAGAATACGAAAAGACATCATAGAAGGAAGATCTTCGGGCGGCCTGGCATAGGAAGAAGCTCACCTAAAATCTGTCAGTGTCCTCCAAGCTAAATGTGAGGGCGGGTAGTAGTCTCTGTATCACAATCTACACTCAAAAGAATGCAGCAAGGTAGTATCAGTACAAACACTATGTATCGGTAGATATCATAGGCCGACTAAGATTAGTATCATGCATATTTCATAAAATCAATAGAATAAAACACGCCAGTCAACAGACTGAATATCAAATAACCACAGCAAGTCAACCAAAGATAATCACAATCAAATCACCAAGATATTAAGAATCACAATCAACGGAAACCACAAAGGAAATAAGTTTATCACAACACCCACACTCATTATACGCATATACTAACTAATGTCATTGCTCAGTAGTCATGACCTGCTGGGGACCTATGGTGTCCATGTACCACTAGTTCCAGAATACTCCTCGGACCCGAGCACAAACCTCTGCTCCGAAACGAACCTCAAACGTGGGACATATAAATGTACCTCTCGTTTTTGGAACTATCCTCGAGCCACGAGCCCATAATCTAGGTCACCTATGTGCCTTTCTATACCTCCTACAGAACAGTGTTTCTTACCTATCAGTATCAATACTCAACTTATCATTTCATGTCACAATACCATCGAGAAGGTTATATTAGCTTCTCATCACAATACATCCACTATAGATCCAATCACACAGGAATACTGGCACGAAGCCTACACAAACACTCAATTCGCATTCACATAGGAGTTTAACCACACAATATCATGCATGAAAACTAGACATGCTTTCTCCTAAGGAAATCACAAAACATACAAATAACTAACCAAAGTCTAACTCAAGTAGAATCGTAACCTACCCTTGTAGTAGCCGGAACAACGCAGTCACTCGCACAACCTTTCCTTTCCTCAAAGCCTCAGTACGCTCACGGTCTAGAAATAGAAGGCTCCATGTGTCACAATATTCAATTCACAAGTACCAAAGCAAGAATACCCTTCCCTTACCCCATTCCAAGGGGTGGATGATTTTCTAGGTGATAAACAACCTATCAAGGCCCTTAGTAATCATTAATCATTAATTCATAACTATATTCTATCAAAGATTCCCATTACAAATAGTTTTTATGGTAAAGATACCATTTTTATAGAACCCTAGGTCTCCAATCACTTAGTTTATGTCTCTAAATGTTCAATTTATGATCAAGAGTAACTAACCAATGCATTTAGATGATAACTAAGCAATAATAACCATAACCCATCAAGTTTAGAAGGTTTATTAACATTCTAGGGTTTCTATTTCAATTTCAACATTAAACACCCATGAAGAGGATTACAATAATAAAGGAGAATGGAATGATAAAATGGAAATCAAAGGAACTTACCTCTCAAAGTATCTTGCCCTAGCTTGAAAATTCACCCTAGGTGTTTGTTGGGAAGTGTATTGGTGTTTTGTGAAAAGAGAAAATAAAACTGAGTATATAAAATTCGGGCTACTGTTTTACGTCGATCTTGCCACAAATGGCATCACGTTGTCTTCATAGCCGGTACCGTAGAATGTTAAGACCGCTATAGCGGCCCACTACAAAATCACTGTCACCGTTGTGGCGGTCTATCCACCGCTATAGCGGTGCCGCCATAGCGGTACCCTGTCCGCCACAGCGGCCACAGAGGAAAATTGATGGCCGCTGGAAGCGATCCAAGTACCTCTACAGCAGTACTCCCACCGCCGCAGCGGTACTCCCACCGCCACAGCGGTACATTTTGGGCAGTGAGCTCGATTTTTATCCAGTTTTTCCCCCTATCACCCCACATTTTATCCAAGACCTCAAAAACACAAAACAAACATACACATATACAAAAAACGCCCTACGAATCCACCCGTGGCCTCAGAATTTCCAATGGAGTTCTAATTTTCCATAACGATTGGAAGAGTCGTTACAATAGATACCAATAAAAATAAGGTTCATCCCCGAACGGACAAGGGTGAGAAATCTAAGGAGGGGTTACCTGACTCGGCAAGTGCGAGGGTATTTTCTAAGCATATCAGATTCTGTTTCCCAATTAGCTTCTTCCACTAGGCGATTCTTCCACTGAACTTTCACAGAAGCTATTTTCTTGGACCTCAACTTGCGAACATCCCTGTCTAAGATAGCAACAGGATCTTCCTCATACGACAAATTCTCATTTGACAAAACCGAATCCCAACGGATTATATAGGAACTATCGTCATGGTACCTCTTCAATATTGACACATGGAACACTAGATGAACACCTGATAGACCCTGAGGTAAAGCCAACTTATAAGCCACTTCTCCCACACGTTTGACAATCTCAAACGGACAAATGTACCTCGGGCTAAGCTTGACCTTCTTCCGAAACCTCATCACACCCTTCATGGGTGAGACCTTCAATAACACTTGATCTCTTTCCTCAAACTCAAGATCTCAGACCTTGCAGTCTGCATACTCCTTCTGCCTACTATGCGCTGCTAGAAGTTTGGCTTGAATCACCTTCACCTTCTCTAGGGACTCTCTCAGAAGATCGATACCCTAAGGCCTCACCTCGAACGCATCAAACCATCCAATCGGAGACCTACACCTCCTTCCATACAAAGCCTCAAATAGGGCCATATCAATACTCGAGTGATAGCTATTATTATAGGCAAATTCAGCCAAAGCAAGAATTGATCCCAATGTCTACCGAAGTCTATCACACACGCACGAAGCATATCCTCAAGAACCTGAATAGTCCGCTCAGACTGCCCGTCAGTCTAAGGGTGGAAGGCTGTGCTAAGATCTAACTTTGTACCCAACTCCTCGTACAAACACTCCCAAAACCTGGATGTGAACGTAGTTCCCCTGTCGGACACGATGGAGATAAGAACCCCGTGGAGTCTAAGCACCTTACGAATATAGACTTTAGCCAATTTCTCCGCATCATAAGTTATCTTCACCGGAATAAAGTGGACAGACTTAGTCAACCTGTCAACAATAACCCAGATAGTGTCAAACTTCCCTAATGTCTTCGGAAGACCCACCGTGAAATCCATGGCTATTCTTTCCCACTTCCACTCAGAAATGGGCAACCTCTGCAATGTACCCCCAGGTTTCTGATGTTCATACTTCATCTGTTAGCAATTCAGACACTGAGCAACAAACCCTACTATATTACGCTTCATCCCAGTCCACCAGTAATGTTGCCTCAAATCACGATACATTTTAGTGGCACCAGGATGGATAGAATACCTCGAACTATGAGCCTCTGTCAGAATGGTCTTGATCAAGTCGCCCACCCGTGGTACATACACTCACCCTTTGATTCGCAGCACGCCTTCCTCATCAATCACGGCCTCTTTGGCCTCACCAAGCAATACTTTATCATGTATTTTACACAACTTAGCATCCTCAAACTGCTTAGCCTTAATCTACTCTAAAAATGACGACCGAGCCTCAACACAACCCAACACCTTGCCTGTGTTAAAAATATCCAGTCTCATAAAACTATTAGCTAGAGTCTGAACTTCTCTAGCCAATGGATGCTCAGAAGAGATCAAACGAGCCAGACTTCCTGCTCAATGCGTCAGCTACCACATTTGCCTTACCAGGGTGATACAAGATGGTGATGTCATAGTCTTTCAGCAGCTCCATCCATCTCCGCTGTCTAGAGTTCAGATCCTTCTGAGTGAACACATATCTTTCAAACTGCGATGTTACGTGTACACCTCACAATGGACACCATATAAGTAGTGCCTCCAGATTTTCAACGCCAACACCACCGCTGCCAACTCTAGATCATGCGTAGGATAGTTCTTCTCATGCACCTTCATTTGCCGAGAAGCATAAGCAATCACCTTCCTTTCCTGCATCAAAACAACACTTATACCAGAACGTGAAGCATCACAATAAATAACAAAATCCTTGCCCTCCACGGACAATGCCAGAATCGGTGTTGTAGTCAACAATGTTTTGAGCTTTTGAAAGCTGTCCTCACACTCGTCGGACCACTGAAACGATACCTCTTTCTGAGTCAAACGGGTCAAATGAGAAGCAATAGAGGCAAACCCTTTCACAAACCGACGATAGTAGCTAGCCAGACCCACAAAACTACGGATCTCGGTCACTGATGTGGGCCTAGCCCATTCCCTGACTGCCTGAATTTTCTGAGGATCCACCATAATACCCTCATTCGAAATAACATGCCCCAAGAAAAACACAGAAGACAACCAGAATTCACACTTGGAGAATTTAGCATACAACTCCTTCTCTCGCAATACCCCAAGAGCAATTCTCAAATGTTTCTCATGCTCTTCCTTACTCCTAGAGTACACCAGGATATCATCAATGAACACTATTATGAATGAGTCTAAATAGGGCTTAAACACACTGCTCATCAAATCCATGAACGCAGCTAGGGCGTTTATAAGCCCAAAAGGCATAACCAAGAACTCATAGTGCCCATACCTGGTCCGAAAAGCGGTTTTAGGAACATCCTCTGCCCGAATCTTTAACTGATGGTACCCTGACCTTAAATCGATTTTAGAGAACACTGAGGCTCCCTGTAACTAATCAAACAAGTCATCAATATGGGGAATGGGATACTTGTTTCGGACAGTTACCTTATTTAGTTGACGGTAATTAATACACATACACATAGACCCATCCTTCTTTTTAACGAACAACACGGGAGCACCCCACGGAGAGGCACTCGGGCGAATAAACCTCTTACTTAGAAGATCTTGCAACTGCTCTTTCAACTCCATAGGACGAGTCCCTGGGTCTAAATCGATCCTGAAGTCAATGACACGATCTGGTGGCATACCAGGCAAGTCCGCGGAGAACACATCCGCAAACTCGCGTACCACTGGAACCGAATCAAGGGACGGAGTATATGCACTGGTGTCACGGATATATGCCAGATAAGCCAGGCAACCCTTCTCTACTAGCTTCCTAGCACGAACAAAGTGTATTACCTCCTCATGGAGGGGACTAAGGTTACCCTTCCACTCGAGTATAGGTGTCCCAGGCATGGCTAGTGTAACGGTCTTAGAATGACAATCAAGTATAGCATAATGCGGGGACAACTAATTCATACCCAAATAACATCGAAGTCTACTATGTCTAAGATCATCAAATCCGCCCAAGTACTATACCCCATAAAATTAATTGCACACGTGGGGTAAATGCTATCCACCACCACAGAGTCCCCAACAGGAGTAGATACATAAATAAGGGTGTCAAGGGTATCACACATCATATCCAGACCCACAGCAAAATAGGTAGATACATAGGAAAAAGTAGAGCCCGGATCAAACAAAACAGAAGCCATACGATCATAGACTGAGATAGTACCTGTAATAACCGCATCAGAGGCCTCAGCCTCGAGTTCACCTGGAAAGGCGTACAAATGACCGCGCCTTCCCGTCGCCTGTGAACCACCGCAATTACCATTACCAGTCTGAGCCCCGCCACTTGCCATCGGTGCCGTCCTACCTGCCGAAGACCGCCTCGGTTAGGCTGGGCACCACCCCTTCTCACCGTGTGGCTGCCCCACCCCGCTGGTGCGCGATCCTTACCTCTACGATCTGGTGCAAACCTAACTCGGGGAGCCTGATATTGAGTACCTTGCCCACTCTGTCTAAGTCTGGGGCAATACCTCTTAATATGCCCTATCTCACCACATTTGAAGCAAGTACGGTCCAGCGTAGGCCGGCCGAAACGAAGGTCGATGAAACCGTGTAGCCTCCATGCGACCGGAAGCTCGATAATTTTCCCCGATGGGGCCCTACACACCGCATCGCGGAGGCGAACCGGACGCCCTAAATATACCTGCGAACTCTGACCCCTCAAGAAGGAGTTGCTGAAAATTCCACCCCTACGAGCCTTCTTCTCTACATGCTTCGAATGACTTTCACCTTAATACCCTCAACAATACAGACATGCTCCACTATCTCCTGCATTGAAGCCCCAGTGGCTACAAGCTAAAGAGTCGATAATTGAAGCTCAGTGTTCAACCCCTTCACGAACCGCCGTATCCTCTCCCCCTCAGTGGGTAGCAACTGAAGAGCATATCGGGACAGAAAGTGGAAACGGGGTTCATACACAGTAACCGAGTTCCCCTGATCAATAGTAACGAACTCATCCTTCCTTCGGTCCCTCAGAGTACGCGGAACGTACTTATGCAGAAACACAGAGTAAAACTGAACTCAATTCAATAGAGGAGACCCGGCTGACCTACACTCTACATATGCCTCCATCATAGCTTGGCATCACCTAAGAACTAGAAGATCATAAACTCTACCCCGTACTTGTCCATTGCCCCCATCTTATGGAGCCTCTCATGACAGTCGATGATGAACTCATATGCGTCCTCTGACTCAGTACCATAGAATACAGGAGGCTTCATTTTAGTGAACCTCCAAAATAGATCATGCTCTTCACCAGTCATCACCGGCCCTGCAACTGTCTCGGAAAGGCCTTAAAACTCGAAAGTTCCTCCAAACGAGAGGCCACTGCTGCTGCATGCTGAACCCCCGGAGCTTGTGCTCTGTCCGGACCTGGGGCTGCTACTCCTGCGCCCCTACCTGCTGGACCAGCTGGTATAGCCCCGGCCTGTGCTAACCCATGCAACCAATTCAGCACCTGTGCCATCGCGTCTGGTATACCCTGAGCAGCTGCAGCTCCTGGTGGAACTGGTACTGCTGCTGGCTGGGCTGGTGCGGCTGCATCTCCCGCTGCCTCGTTAGGAACCACTGGAGGCACGGGGTCAACCACTGGGACGCCACCCCCGCTGGGGCCGCCCCTCTTCCAGCTCCTCTGCCTCCACCTCTACCTCTAGCTACTGTCGCGAGTGTTCTCGCCATCTGCGAGAGAATGAAGGATAGTCAGATACCAATTTGAATCAGCAGATACCAATTGGAATCAAGTAGCACGAAAGAAAGAAAGAAAGAAAATGGAGTTTTCCTAGTGTCCGGCAGCCCCTCGAAGATAAGTACAGACGTCTCGTTACCGATCCGCAAGACTCTGCTAGACATGTCCTTGTATGATGAGATCAACGAACCTAAAGCTCTGATACCAACTTTGTCACTACCCAACCAGCCAGGACTGGCACCCAAATAAACGCTAGTGGGCGAACCAACACACAAGATATATATTCATTCAAGTTTGATTTTATATTAACCAAGTTAAGAAATTATACTCATTCACACATCAAATAAACTAAATAACTCATGCCATAAAATACTAAAATACGTGCGGAAGTTCTAACCATTATAAAATCCCCAAAATTCGAAAGTCATCGTACAGGACTCTAATCTAAAATATGTCTAAGAAATGCAATCTGACTAATAAATAGTCATAATGTCCAGAATACGAAAAGATATCATAGAAGGAGGATCTAAGTTCACAATAACATCACTAAACAAGGGGGTTAAGGTTAAAGGAATCAATGGGTTAAAACCATAGCAAACTTCAAATGGGGTCATGCCAATAGAAGTGTGAAGAGAACGATTATAAGCAAATTCTATTAAAGGCAAACAATCCTCCCAAGAAGTAGGCTTTTCCTAATCATACATCTAAGCATGCTTTCAAGAGTCCTATTGACTACTTCAGTTTGCCCATCCATTTGAGGGTGGCAAGAAGTAGAGAATAAAAGCTTGGTGCTAAGTGCACTCCATAGACTCTTCCAAAAATGACTAAGGAATTTAGAATCCCTATCACTAACAATAGTTTTAAGAACTCTATGAAATTTAAGCACATGATTCATAAACAAAGATGCTACATGAGATGCATCATCACATTTATGGCATGGTATAAAATGAGACATTTTTGAGAACCTATCTACCACAACGAAAATGCTATCATGACCCCTTTTGGTTCTTGGAAGACCCAACACAAAATCCATAGAATTGTCTATCCAAGGACCAATAGGAGTAGGAAGGGGAGTAAACATACCTTGGGGTTGATTCTTGGACTTGGCTTGCTTGCATTCCAAACATTAACCATATAGCTTCTCAATATCATGCCGCATCTTGGGCTAATAGAATTGCTCACCCAAAATGTCAAGTGTCTTGGCCATTCCAAAATGGCCCATCATTCTACCACTATGTGTTTCCTTGACGAACAACTCTCTCCATGAGCTCATTGGAACACAAACTCTACAATCCTTAAATAGGAACCCATCAACAAGTTGGAATCGATCAACCCTCCTCCTTGGGTCAACTCCTCACAAATTGCCTTAAAGTCGGGATCTTGAGAATAGAATCCCTTAAGGCTTTCAAAACCCATCATTCTAGAACTCATTGTATTGAGCAAGACATACCTTCTAGACAAAGCATCCACCACCACATTATCTTTACCCTTTTTGTAATGGATCACATAAGGGAAAGCTTATATCAATTCTACCCACTTGGCATGTCTTTTGTTGAGCTTGGATTGACCCTTCAAATGCTTCAAGGATTCATGATCCGAACGAATCACAAATTCTTTGTGCCACAAATAATGTTACCAATGGGTCAAAACCCTCACAAGTGCATACAACTCCTTGTCATAGGTTGAGTAGTTCAAAGACGCCCCGTTAAGCTTCTCACTAAAATAGGCCAACGGTTTGCCCTCTTGCATCAAGACACCACCTATGCCAACTCCGGAAGCATCACACTCTACTTCAAAGGTCTTCTCGAAATTTGGCAATTGTAACAAAGGTGCCGAACTCAACAAAGATTTCAATTCTTAGAATGCCTTTTCTTGCTTATCCCCTTACACAAAAGGAACCTCCTTTTTAATCAATTCGGTCATTGGAGAGGCACTTGTATTAAAGCCCTTTACAAATCTTCTATAGAAACTTGCCAACCCATGGAAACTCCTCACATCGGTTGCATTTTTGGGAGTTGGCCAAGTTCTAATGGATTCCACCTTTTCTTCATCAACCTCAACACCATGGACACTCACCACAAAACCCGAGAACACCACTTTGTCAACCCCAAAAGCACAATTCTGCATGTTAGCAAACAACTTCTCATGCATTAAGACATCAAACACTAGCCTTAAATGGCTCACATGTTCTTCCATAGATTTGTTATACACAAGAATATCATCAAACTAGACAACAACAAAGTTATTGATAAAGGGTTTCAAAACATAGTTCATTAGGCGCATGAAAGTGCTAGGTGCATTGGTTAGGCCAAATGGCATAACAAGCCATTCATATAGACCAAACTTGGTCTTGAAGGCCGTTTTCCATTTATCACCCAGATTCATACGAATTTGGTGATAGCTACTTCTAAGATCAATTTTTGAAAACACATTAGCAAAGTTCATCTCACATATCATTGAGTCTACGAATGGGATGTCGATACTTTATCGTGATTTTGTTGACGGCTCTACAATCGATGCACACCCTCTAAGTGCCATCATTTTTTGGAACAAGAATCACCGGTACGGCACATGGGCTAAGGCTTTCCTTAACTAGATCCTTCTTGAGTAGCTCTTCAACTTGTCTTCGCAACTCTTTTGTTTCCTCCGAATTGCTCCTACATGTCGGCTAATTCGGGATTTGAGAACCCGGTATAAAATCAATTTGGTGCTCAATACCTCTCAAGGGAGGTAAGCCATATGGCATTTATTTCGGAACAATGCTTCATATTCCTGCAAAAGAGAAGATATACTACTAGGCAAAGTGCTAGTATCTTGGTTAGCATTTAAGAGAAGGTCCTTGTTGACAAGACACACCATGAAGTGCCTCTCATCAAGCCCCTTTAAGCAATTACTTGTTTTGGCCAACAAACATTTCTTGGAACCATCTTGAGATGTTCCCTCTCCACTTATGACCAACAAAGTCTCCCTCTTACTCTTCTCCTTCTCTTCCTTTTGATACTTTTCCCGAAGCTCCCTCATTACTCTATAATCCTCACTCACTTGGTAAGGGGTTAGTGGGTTAAGAATATACCTTTTCCCCTTGACCACAAATGAGTACTTGTTAGTTCTCCCAATATGTTGGAATCAACATCAAATTGTCAAGGTCTTCCAAGCAATAAATGGCAAGCTTGCATTGGCACCACTCATACAAAATCTCATCTTGGTACTTGCCAATGCTAAATTTGATGACGGCTTGCTTGTTGACCCTTATTTCTCCACATTCATTAAACCATTAGAGTTTATAGGGACTAGTATGCTTGCGGGTGGGGAATTTCATACTTTCAACCAAAAATTAGCTAACAGCGTTCGTACAACTCCAACCATCAATAATCGAGGAATACACTTTGTCCACAATTTTACACCTTGCATGGAACAAATTCTCCCTTTGGTCACTCTCTTCCCTAGCTAGAGCCCTCATGGCTCTTCTAGCCACAATAACATGATTCAAGGCTTCTTCATACCTTATCTCAACCTCTTCATCGGAATCACCCTCACACTCAATTATTTCTCCCTCGTCATCATTACCATTCCCACTCTTATCTTCATCATCGGTTCGGTACTCTCCCCTCACAATAGTAATTGTCCTCCGATTGGGACAACCACTTGCATAGTGCCCTCTTCCTTGGCACTTAAAGCATTAGACGGTAGAAGGACGATTATAGTTGGGTTTAGAGTTGTTACCTCCTTTAGCCTTATCATCACCCTTGGCTTTGTAGTCGAACTTGGCTTGAGGTGTTGGAGTGTTGGTCTTGGGCTTTTCCCAAGTGGAAGTTTTCCACTTTTCTTTGCCGTTGCTCTAAGTTGAAGAAGATTTGCCCTTGTCTTTATAAGATTTCTCCTCCTTTAGATCCGCTTCAACCTTGGATGCATTGTGGAATGCCTCTTCTAGACTATTATAAGTCTTGAGCCTCATAGGTTTAGCAAAGTCACGGTTCAAGTAGGCTACGAACCTTTTAATAGTGCACTCCTCATGTTCTTCTAGCTTGGCTTTCATCCGCAAGTCCTCAAACTCATCAAAGTACTCTTCCACGCTTTTCCACCCTTATTTCAACAAGTACACCCTGTTGATTGCATCTTGACGATATGTGGGTGGAAGCCACCTTGTTTCCATAAGCTCAATCAAGTCGTTCTAAGTTGGAAGATCATACATGTGTTGTTGAGCCCTTTGTAACTTCTTAGATTCCCACCACATGGAAGCGTATCCCTTAAATTGAGTGAGGACATAATTTGTTTTTAAGGCCTCGGACACATTGTTGGTGAGGAAGATGCGTTCACTTTGTAGCTTCCACTCAAGGAACTCTTCTGGGTTGTTACCTCCTTGGAAAGTAGGGAGGTTGACCTTGATTGTGTTCAAAGTCCAGTCATTGTCTTGCCATCTCTCTCGGTCTTCATACCCTTGCGCCCTTTCTTGGTCGACATGACCTTGGAACCTGGCGTCATGGCCCGAAAATCTCCCAAAGCCTCTTTGTCTCCCTCTACCCCGGTTGTTCATCTCTCCTCGCCTTCCTCCTTGACGGTTCTCATCCCACCAACGCTCTTTATAGTCTACTTTCACCCATTGGTTTGGATATTGGTTTTGGTATTGATTTTGGTATTAGTTTTGGTATTGGTTTTGGTTAAGAAAGGGATCTTGTATTTGGGCTTGGGGTGCTTGTTGTAAGATTACTTGAGGGATTGCCTCATTCGGGTTGTTTTGGTAAACTTGGGGATAGGTTTTTCGATTGGTGTTTTGGAATGTTGAGTTTAGCGTGGAAGGTTGGTTGTTTGGGGTGGTTGAGCTCTTTGGGTGGAGATAGTTGTGGTGTTGGGGTTATACAAGGTATGTGCTTGTCCCGGGGTAATGGTTGGTGTGGTATCTTGTGTTTTATCCCCATCACTCTCATTCCTAGAACGGGGAGTGCCCATTCTACTCGAACCATCAGCTTGAACTTTCTCAATACTCACCATTCGCTCATGCATACCATGCAATTTCCCATCCATAACATCTATCTTAGCTTCTAATTTGGATTTCATCGCCGCCTTTCTTTGGAGAATCAATTCTATCCCCTCCATGTTAGGGAAATCTTGCGTATTTTGAACCGACATTTAAACCTGCAAAACTAGCAAACAACATTAGTAATAAAAGCCTCACCTCACTCGTATTCAACTCTCGAAGTTGTTGATGAATCTCTTAACCAATCGAATTCACACGGTTGCTTATACTTTGTGGTAGAATGGATTCTTGTTAAGATGAAGCAAGGATGACTCAAAGCAAACGAACAAGAGCCAAAGAACTTTCAACGAAATAAATGGAAAAAACTTAAGAAGAATTAGCACGAAGTGAATTTGGACTCAAGAAATAGTTAACAACTAATACAAGCGATTACTAGTTGTTAATTAGTTGTAAGAATCAAATAAAAGAGATTAGGAAAATTCAAACCGTTTTGGACACTTAGAAAAAATTTTGAATTTTTTTTTTGATCAGGTGTTGGCCATGCGTCGCGGGCCCAACACGCAAAATTTAGCCTCTGAAGTTGCGCTACACGAGTGTTGAAGGCGCGCTACACGAGCGTTGAAGGCGCGTTGCGGGTGTGGCATGTGACTATCCATGCGCATTGCTCACGCGACACACGCACCCCTGAAATGTTTTTCTCGAAGTTTGTGCGGATTATTCTGATTTTTTTGATGCTGTGGGACCCTTCCAAACTTAGTATTTTCCCTTTTTGGTCCTATTTAACACCTTTTGACCCTTTGACTAAAAATTTGAAGATCAAACACCTTTCTGAGGTCACCTTCTTCCTTTGAAGATATGAACAACCTCAAGAACACAAGAATAATTTAAAATTTCATCTACCTTCAATTCAACTCCGAATTCCCTCAAATTTCGGATCTAGGCTCCCTTTGACACGGAGAACAAAGCCCACTATATTTAGCCTTCAATTTCAACCGAATCACAAGACCCACTTTTCAATTTCTTGAGTTTTTCAAAGCTTCAAAGCTCAACAATGGTGATTCACTCCAAACTTAACCAAAAAACTCAAATCTTGGGTTTACGGGTTTTGGATATCAACAAACTCAACTATAACTTTAATTTATTTTTTGGATTTTCTTTGAACTAAGGATTGAAGAATGTAAGAACACTCTTCTAAACTAGCTCTTGATACCAAATGATAAGATGCAACCTATGAAACTCTAAAAACTTAAAGAACAAGAAAATGGAAAATATGGATGGGGAAGATTAGGAATAGAAGAAAGGTAGATGGATAAATATTAGACCCAATTGATAAGAAATCTATAGGCAAACTTAGGTATTTGAAACCTAAACCCTCCTAATGGGATTTCAATCAATGAACCTTAGCAATTTGGAATTCAAGAAGTTACCCAATTTTGGAATACCACAAATGAGCAACTCAATATGATTCCAATGGAAATAAAAAATTCACTTTGCAACTAAGAATCACACTTAGAATTACGCAACCAAACTAACTATATTATGATTAATAACCTAACAAATTATTACACTCAAGTTCTTTAATATTCAAGCTAGGGATGAAAATAAGACAAGTATTTTATCTATAGTCTAGGGCTTTACACCAAAGGCCCAAAAGTGGCACTTTGCAAAATTACCCTCAAACATGGGTCTTCATTCATCCAATGGTCATAAACTTGCAAATGTGGCCTGCAATTTGAACCCTTGGCCTAGAATTGCATTCTTGGCCAAGATATGGATCCAACGCCCACAGTTTGCAAAAATGTCCTTCTTTAACATCTAGCCACTTTGAGAGGAGGTCATCTCTTGGTCTTCTAGGCCTTTCCAAGCTATTTCCCAAACATTGTAAGCTTTGGCCATCTTCTCTCCAAGCTCTTCCAAGGCTCCTTTCTTCATGAACATGGCTTGTATCTCTTGGAGCTCCCTTGCTTGACTTCTAGTGAATGGACTTGAGCTAGAGCGGATGCACATGTTGTTGAGGGTGTTCACCCAAAACCTTGAAAATACCGGTATATATAGGGTAAATTTTCAATGTGCATGTATTAACTTTTGAACACCCCGAATAAATTATATTTAGCTTCTTTTTACCGAATACCAACTGGATCCGACTTGATAATGAAGTTTTTCAAGGCGGATCCCCCCCGATAATGAAGTTTTTTTGTCCCCCCCCCCCCCCCAACCCCCAAAAAAAAGAAAAGATATCTGGAGTACTACATGTGGAGACAATTTTTAATCATATTTCAACAATCTTGCTGCTGCATATTTTTAAAACAAAAGTAATTTTAACTCATGCTTACTTTAACGCATGAGCTTCAATTTTAAACTCATGTTTACTTTTAACATATGAGCTCAAATTTTTAACCCTTGCTTATTTTAAACGCTTGGGCCAATTTCAACCCATGTTCACTTTTAACGCATGGGCTCCAATTTCAACCTGTGCTCACTTTTAAAGCACGAGGCTCAAATTTTCAACCTTACCTAGTTTTAACAATGACAAGAAGCTGTGATGAAGCTTATATGAAGATGGATAATCAATATTATTTAGCCAAAAAATTCAGGCCAAGGGGAGATTTGTTTGGGTTTGTCCTGAATTTCCTACCTTATTTGAATTCTACCATAATTGTGTTTTATTTCAAAAACTTGGTGGAAAAGGTTTCCTTGGTGGAAAAGATCTCTTCCATATTTGAATAATCCTTTCTTGGAGGAGAAGTTTTAGACTTCTATAAATAAAGATCTTTTCTTCTCATTCAATAATACAATAGCATCCACAATGTAGTCATTAACAGAGTCTTGTTTAGGGGGAGGTTTTTCTCTCAAAAAATTTATGATTTTATATTAGCTTTTCATATGTAGATCAATTGATCAAACCATATTAGAATATTATGTCGCTTTTAGTATGTTTTTCTTTCTCGTCCGATTTATCGTTCTTTAAGGTTTACAATTGTAAGCTTCCGCATGACGCCTAATGATTTCGATCCCAACACTCTTGTATATGCCACGAGGTCCCTTTTTTTCCATTTACCATTTTGAAGATGGTAAGCTTTAATTTTATCATAATCCTCTTGCATCCGTTAGCTGTTAGCACTCCTCCTGTGCATTCTTATTGCTGCTTCTATCACAATTATTGGGTTAACTGTTGTTGGTTTTCTATATGTTACTATTATTGTGGCTTTCATTTTTTCCCCCATCCATTCCACTCCATTGTAAAGTTATTGTCCAATCTGTGTACGAAGTGTTATGAGGTGTTGAGCATAACGCATAACGATTTTTGGGGACATGTTGGACTTCCTCATAAGTAAGTCGTAGCGCGGTTTGAGATCACATAATTCAAATGATTATACAAATATAGTGCCTTTATTTGATTCAACTCATGCAGGTACATATCATCAATCAATCAGCGCATCAGTCATAATATTTGATGCACCACAGCCATCATGCATCTAGTGCCTTTTCATTTCCATTCACGTGCCTATATACAGTTTTAACTTTATATATACCTACAGTGTAAGTTTGTTTTACACTATATATTATTAGGTCACCGAAAATGTATTTTTATAGGTAAACTTCCATAAATAATAGATTTTTAATCTTGAAGCTACGGTATATTACATGTTACAACAGATATATTCGGATTTTAATAGAGCCCAACTTCAAACCTGAAGTTTGTCCAATTGATTAAACTTTAAATCCTTAAAAATTGGTGGCTACCTGGTGTCATTTCTGACATATGATGCCTAAGGCTATAACCTCCTCCATACGTGTGTTAGGAATGAACTTATATATCCTCATTATATGACAATATTTATACTTTTAAGTCCATGATCAGTAGTCATCATTCTGATTGCATGTATTCGGAGATATATATAACATTCCATATATAGATCACTTAAACCTCGTCATCTCACTAATAGCTTGTTTGGTCAAGCTTCTAAAAACAGCTTATTTTCAAAAGTACTTTTTTCAAAAGTACTTTTGGCTAAAAGCAGTTTGTGTTTGGCCAATTAATTTAAAAAGTACTTTTGAGCAACAATTAGTATTTGGCCAAGCTTTTAAAAAGTGCTTCTATGTGTATTTTTCTCAAAAGTACTTTTCAAAAAAGTGTTTTTGGGCAAAAGCTATTTTTTTAGCTTCTGAAAAACTGCTTCTGCTACTCTCCAAAAGCACTTATTTTCTCCTAAAAGCTTGGCCAAACACCTCGCTTTTTTTAAAATAAGCACTTTTGGGGGAAAAATAAGCTTGGCCAAACAGGCTATAATTCCGTATGGCAGGGTTGGATTCGTGCTCTTGTTTGAGACAATATATACTATAGTAATCAGTAATCACACGTCTGACTTTCTCGATGGATTTGAGTTATATATTATAGTAAAAGATTTTATTATACGTTTAATCCGATGGTTTGACCAATGTGTACAAAGCCTTATGCGAGTCGACTAGTTCTTGGGCGTGTTATGTATAGCTAGGATCCTCACTATATATATCATGCAAAATAATTGTCAACACGTTGGAGCTTTTTGAAAAAATAAGGTTCTCAGATATAACAAACGTTGGACTTCCTCGTTGAGTCTGAGCAATACTTGAGAACACAATTACTATCACTACAAAAAAATGGATAATTTGCAGAGGTTGAAAATTGCAATACGCGGAGGTTTTAGCCTCTTCTAGCAGCTAGTGGAGGCTAAAACCTCCGCGAATTGCAACTTTCAACCTCCGCAAATTACCCTCTTTTTTTTTTTGTAGTGCTAATTCCAATTCTTAGAGCGCTTTCTTTAATTGAAATCATCCTCGGACGTATAATCAAGTCAATCAGGGAGAACCTAGTTCATTATATACGAGTTCGTCCAAACTCTTTAACTTTGGTTCAAATTTTATGTATGCATGTGTTTAGAAAGTCTACTAAATTAGTATTAAAATAGACTTCAAACTCGAACCCATAAAATTCAAATCTCATATCCGACTCTGGGGGCAATTAGCTACATTTGATCTATCATATAGTCCTTGTCCATCATGGTTTTTTATTTTCATGGACGTGCTTATATCTAGCCTTCCTCTTGCATCATATTAATGAGTAGGGTAACCTGTAGGACAGTTTGATTTTGTCCACTTAGATTTGAGAAAGCTTTTGGAAAAGCAATTTTGAGAATACTCTGGGGACAATATAATACTTGTACCACCGGGATATGAAGATAAATTGTATTGCCAAAATAGAAACAAATACAAAGATTGCAATGACATCATATTCGCTCCATATTTTCATTTTATATGTTTGAAGAAAAACAAAAGACAGAAAGTTAAATATAGTATATATTGACATGACATATATCAACATCAAGCTAATTAAGACACCTCACCTTCTTCTAATTTGAGTCGCCTTTTTTCGATTTAAGACATCTCACCTTATTCTCAAACTCGATTACTGTACGTTCTGCACGCTTGGTTATATAATTATATATACAAACAAGGGAGCTTTTCAGAAATGTACGGTCCACTTTTACACTTGATAACGAAATGTATGTTGGGCGTAACTCAACCTTTTTTCGAATTAAGACACCTCACCTTATTCTCAATTACTGTATGTCCTGCACACTTGGTTAAATAATTATATATACAAACAAGGGAGCTTTTCAGAAACGTACGGTCCACTATTTCACTTGATAACGAAACGGGTGTTGCGCATAACTCAACTCAAAAGCTAGTTCATGAGGAGATGATTGTCCCAGACCATATAAGGAGTCCACGAGGTCCATATTATTAAGCAGGTTCCATCTCGATTATTGTAACTCGATGTTAGGCCCCCATATTAAAAGCTATCCACGCTCATAGATGTTCAGCCCTAGATGTGTGTGTGTGTGTGTGGTGGTGGTGGGGGGGGGGGTTGAAGAGTCCCATGTGGGGCTCTCAGGGAATGAGTGGTCTCTTTATATGTCTTGGATAATCCTCCCTTCTTAAGCTAGGTTTTGAAGTTGAGTTAGCCTGAAGTTCCATATCTAAACAACATTGTATTTCATCTGCATAGCCAATAATTAAAACAGCATGCAACCAAACAAAATATAGCTTAGATGCACAAAACACTATTTTTTCCAGCTAGTTCTTGAAATATCTCTCGGGGATATGCCATTGTCACCCTACCCTAGCCAAATGAAACAAAAAACGTTATATACCTATTTTAGCATTTGTGTTAAGGACAGATACATTTTCATGGAGGAGATAGATCAGTGATTCAGTGAATCGTACCAAGCAGAAATGGGGCAACAGCCCATGTTAACTCCCTCCCATTGCCATAGGATGATGTGAGATATATGCAAATATATCACATGGGCAAATATGTGCCGACAATGCAAAACTCTATTTTGCACTTGATAGGGAAAAGTTTTAGCTTTCAAGAAATAGACTAATTTGTCTTGCATTTTGTTCACCACGAAAACACAAGAGATAGATAACCATTGGTATCGCATATTCGAAGGATAAGAAAATCCGACACTGCACGTAAAATTAGTTGCCTACTATTCTTACCTTATCCTCACATGATGATCACACTGACCTTGGCTTTGTTAAGTTTGTAAAAGAAACCATATTTGCATTCCTTACTAACCAACCAATAAATTAAAATTGAAATAAAGAATTCCGAGAGCATGTATTCTACAAACAGCTTTTACGCCTCGTAAATTAAATAAAGTTTTTAAAATTCCCCCACTAGAATTCCGAGAGCATGTATTCTACAAGAAGCAACTTGCCTTAATTTTTTGATACAATTTATATTCACTATTAATGTGATGAAAGTTTTAAACTATTATTATTATATATAATTACCTTTCAACTAAACTACTGTGCTGACATGGAACAAGGGGAGATCGAGTTATTATGCCACGGAGAGACGAGAGTTGAGATGCCATGGAAAAACAAAAGATTAGTGGACTGAAACTCTGTACCTAAATGATATAATACATGGTGGGGTTACAACTATTAGATTACAAAATCAGTCTTTTATACATTAATGAGTGCATTTGGCAACTATTCTTTTTATTTTTTTTATGCTTCTGTATTCAGCCTTTGTCACTCTGATCCATCAAATAAAAAATGGAAATGAAAAAACCCTCTACTAGAATCCTGCCTATTTCTATTCAACATGCCATCCCCTGTTTGGTCAAACTTATTTTTATCCAAAAGTGAGGTGTTTGGCCAAGCTTTTGGAAGAAAATAAGTGTTTGTGAGTAGTAGCAGAAGCATTTTTTAAAAGATAAGAAAAATAGTTTTTGCCCAAAAGTACATTTTTGAAAAGCACTTTTAAAAAAAATACACTTACAAGCACTTTTTAAAAGCTTGGTCAAACACTAATTGCTGCACAAAAGTGCTTTTTTAACGTAATTGGCCTAACACAAACATTTTTTCATCAAAAATGCTTTTTTGAAAAGCACTTTCAAAATAAACTAATTTTACAAGCTTGGCCAAACATAACCATCCTTCAACTTCTACAATGAAAAACCCTACTCTGCATCGCCATATGATTGTTTGGTCTTTCAAGAAAACATCTCTACCATCACGTACAAAATGCATAAGAGCTAAGGCCCAAGAGACACACGTCAGCTCAATTCTAACCTGTCTCAGGTCCAGTTTAATGTCATTTGTGTTTGGAAAGAAAAAAAAAAAAGGTGGTATAAAACAATAAAACTAAAGCAAGAATATTTGTAGAGAAACAGAGAAGCAATGAAGGGAACATCTCTATTTATAAGAGAATATTGACTTGATCCCAAAGTTATTAGATCTAATATTTCTCCTAAAGATAGACATCCACAAGATATGATAATATCTATAACACTCTCCCTTAGATGTCTCTTTTGATAGATAATATGCCTCATTAAAATCTTACTAGAAAAAACCCCGTGGGAAAAATTTTAGTGAAGGAAAAAGAGTACACATTTCTAATAATACACATTTTGGTTGCCTCATTAAAAACCTTACAAGAAAATCCCAGTGGGACAAAACCTCGTATGGAAAAAAGAGTACAACATGTATTAACTCCCCCTGATGAGAACTTCAGTCCAAGTGCTTGAGTCTTCGCATTCCAATCTTGTGCACCATCTTCTCGAAAGTTACAGTTGGTAGAGACTTAGTGAACAAATCAGCCATATTATCACACGAACGAATCTGTTGCACATTGATATCACCATTCTTTTAAAGCTCGTGTGTGAAAAACAACTTTGGTAAAATGTGCCTTGTCCTATCTCCTTTTATGAATCCTCCCTTCAATTGAGCAATGCATGTTGCATTATCTTCATATATGATTGTGGATATTTTATCACATTTCAAACCACACTTTTCTCGAATGAGATGTATCATTGACCTCAGCCACACAACTTCTCAGCTTGCTTCGTGAATTGCTATTATTTCAGCATAATTTGATGAGGTAGCTATGATAGACTGCTTTGTGGATCGCCAAGATATGGCAGCACCCCCACATATAAACACATAGCCTGTTTGAGATCTAGCTTTGTGTGGCTCAGATAAATACCCTGCATCGGCATAACCAACAAGATCAGGATTGCAATTGTTAGAATAAAATAAGCCCAAATCGATAGTCCCTTTTAGATACCTCAATATGTGTTTAATTCCGTTCCAATGTCACTTTGTAGGAGCACAACTATATCTTGCTAACACATTAACTGAAAATGCTACGTCAGGCCTTGTTGTATTGGCAAGATACATTAGCGCACCAATTGCACTAAGATATGGTACTTCAGGACCAAGAATTTCCTCATTCTTTTCTTAAGGTCGGAACAGATCTTTATTCACATCAATTGATCGAACAATCATCGGAGTACTTAATGGATGTGCTTCATCCATATAAAATCGTTTCAACACTTTCTCTGTATAGGCAGATTGATGGACAAAGATACCATTTGTCAAATGTTCAATTTGCAAACCAAGACATAGTTTTGTCTTTCCAAGATCTTTCATCCCAAATTCCTTCTGTAAATAATCAGTTGCCTTTTTGAGCTCTGCAGGAGTTCCAATAAGGTTTATATCGTCAACATAAACAGCAAATACAACAAACTCCGATATTGTGTTCTTTATAAAAACACATGGGCAAATGGCATCATTTGTATAGCCTTCTTTCAACAAATACTCACTAAGGCGGTTATACCACATGCGTCCGGATTGCTTCAGACCATATAATGCTCTTTTGCAACGATTAAATACATTTCCCAAGACTTTGAACTACATCTTGGGCATCTTAAATCCTTCGAGAATTTTCATGTATATTTCATTTTCAAGTGATCCATAGAGATGGTGTAACCACATCCATTAAATGCATCTCAAGTCTTTTATGGACAGCGAAACTAATGAGATAACGTAACGTTATTGCATCCATAACGGGTGAATACGTTTCTTCATAATCGACACCAGGCCTTTGTGAAAATCCTTGTGCAACAAGGCGTGCCTTATATCTTTGTATCTCATTTTTCTCATTTCTTTTCATTGATGCCTGATAAAGCTCAACCAAGTGCTTTGCAGTACGACAGGTACGTGCCCAGTGTCCACTTCCACCACATCGATATCATTTATTTTCTGAGCCACGTGCTTCTGGCACTTCATGCCTATCATCCTTCTTTTTCCCTCTCTAGTAGTGATTCTTCTTTGATGAATGATTAACACCAAGGGAAGAATTTCTTCCTTGACCATCATCACGACTACGACCACTATCACTACCACGACCATGACCACGACTAGGGCCACGACCTTTTCCACGTCTAGAGTAGTGAGCGTACACCTCATTCACTTCGGGGAGTGGTGCAGCGCAAATAGGCCGATTCTCGTGATTTTTCATTAGTAAATCATTATTTTGTTCAGCCACAAGAAGATGAGCAATCAAATCACAATACTTTGTGAAACCTTTCTCTCAATATTGTTGCTGCAGGAGCACATTCGAGGCATGAAAGGTGGAGAACGTCTTTTCCAGCTTATCAGAATCACTAATCGTTTCTTCACATAGTGTCAATATAGAATTAATTTTGAACATCTCAGAATTGTACTTCATAACTGATTTGAAATCTTGTAGCCTTCGATTGATCCATTCGTGTCGTGTTTTTGGGAGGAAGACCATCTGCAGGTGGTCATATCTTTCTTTCAAGTTTCTCCATAAAACGAACGGATCCTTAATAGT
The DNA here is from genome assembly GCF_029784015.1 of Lycium ferocissimum. Lineage (NCBI taxonomy): Eukaryota > Viridiplantae > Streptophyta > Magnoliopsida > Solanales > Solanaceae > Lycium > Lycium ferocissimum. The sequence continues at coordinate 24,516,881 of NC_081348.1, forward strand.
AAGATATTCAACCTTCAGGGCCTTATCAAGGTGATGACGCAAGAATATCATAGCCTTGGCATTTTCTTGGTTGGATGCTTTATTTTTTTCTTCAATGGTGTCTCCAAGACCCATAGCATCAAGATGGATTTCAGCATCTAGAACCCATGATAGGTAGTTCTTGCCCGAAATATCGAGGGCAACGAACTCAAGTTTTGTAAGGTTAGCCATTAAATAGAGAGAATAAAAAATAGTACTTTAGCCTTCGAAAATTTCTTGAGACGGTAGAGTCCCGTGCTGATAACGTGGTATAAAACAATGAAACTAAAGCAAGAATATTTGTACGGAAACAGAGAAGCAAGTTCTTATTTCTTTTGAGGGATGGAACAACTCTATTTATAGGAGAATATTGACTTGGTCCCAAAATTATTAGACCTAATATTTCTCCTAAAGATAGACATCTACAATAATATCTATAACAAAAAGGAACTAGTACGGTAGGATTACAATCCATCTTTTATTTAAGTAATAATATAAATACCAGCATCAATGGCCTCAACACCATTTATGGAACAGCTATCAGCTTAAACTTATGCCAGGAAGTAGTAAATCCAAAGCCGGTTTCAGAAATGTACCAATGGACATGCTAGCAACAATGGCACTAGCACTTTTAATTCAACAGAGAAACTATATTTCATTGAACACTAAAGAAAGAGACACACCCGTTCAAGTGGTTAAAACTCAGATTTAATTCTAGAATAAAAGTTAGTTTCTGTTCAAAGAATACACTGGAGTTAATAAAATTACAAACACTTTCTTACCCAAATAATTGAGCATAGGTCCAAGCAGAGGGGACTTGGTACAGAGAGCGGAAACTGAAAAATGAGTATATTTGACTCACAGGGAAGAATAAAGAATTAGGTGGCATTGCACGAAGAAGACAAGAAAAATGCGGTATAGAAGAGCTCATTGGTCACAATCAGATTATAGATATGTGACCAGTCTGTCGCACAGAAGGCAAGATAAAAAGAGTAGATCAACTGTACGGCTGCTTTCGTTGAACCTTCATTCACTTAGTTTACAGCTGCGCATGTATGGATGGTCAAACTTTATATATTTGGTCCAGTATGGCCTGTACTTTGTCATTGCCAACTCCAGCCATGGTTTCATGTTACCATTGTAATGTACGACAGCTGCATTCTCGATATCTGCCCGATCAATGCTAGGATTGTATCCCAAACCTAGGACATGCCAGGACTTCTCTAGTGGATGTGTGAGCCCGTAAAATGTGATCAGCCCTGGAGGTAGAGTCCCCAGTTTCCACAGGACCCTGTCTTCATTCTAATGCAAAGGTACAAGACAAATCCAACTTAGTAACAACTCAAATATCAAGTACAGTTCTATATTAGGGATATATTGGGTTCTGGGAATAAATATCTTCTTTTTTTCTTTTTGGGGGGAAGCAAATATCTACATGGGCGTAATAACAATTTTGGAAAGAGAAACACAAAGCTTTTAGTCCATACGTTACACAGATACAAAACCAGTTAGAACCAAAATCAAAAAAATAACCAAGTAAAACTAAGATGGATGGAAAGGTAAAGAATTCTTACCATGTTTTGCCACTTGTGATAAATGCCCGTTATATCTCTCTTCTTCCACTCCTTAAGATCAAACATGTTCATGCCATATGCCCACCCACAGGCATTTGGATCAAAGTTTCTAGCAATATGGGGATTTGAGAAGTTTAGGTACTTGTCAAAACGGTGAAAACTCTGACCACAGGTTTCAACTGCACCATTCACTTTCCCATGAAGGTCAACCGACCACAATCCTGTCAAGTCTTTCTGAACAACAATGTCATCATCAAGAAAAAGGATTTTATTCAACTTTGGATAAACCTGGGGGAGATAAAACCTAAGGTGATTGAGCATTGAAAGATATTTGGGGTTCCGGTACTTCAAATTAGAAGAACCAGCAGATAGGGTGTTGGGATGAGCTGCCTTGAAATAGTACTCCTTCATAGCAGCAGATTCTAGCTGCCGCAAAACAGGACAATATGAAGAATTAAGCCACTTGAACTCATCAACATTTTCAACATGGATTGTTGCTTTTCCAGGAGGGTTCAACAAAAACCACATGTTCATAGCTGCAAAGTTCAATTTATCACTGACTAGATGAAATACATGTTTCTCTGGTTCCTGCAAAATATCAACTCACGTCTTCAGAAACCCACTAGAAACATAGTGCTAATTTCGTTAAAGCCAACATAATAGTTGATGAACAACAGAAACATGCAAGGGAGTGGAATATATTCAAGGGTACCCTACTGTAGCATGTTTTTTTTAATGTTTGGCGATTGTTATCATGGATTGGATGTGCGACTGAGAGTGCACCGGCAAGTAACAACCCAGAAAGTAAAATAGAGTTTCTCAGAGACACAAAGCAATCTTTAAAGGCAAATGTGGATGATGGTCTGAAAAAATATCAAACAGAACTCCTCACCTTAGCATTCACAATAGTTGAGTTGACAACGACTGAAGCAGCCAAAACGTTATCGGAAAATAGGGCATAATGGAAAAGATCAGGATTTTCCAGATTCTCACTTCTTGGGAACTTTCTTTTTTCAGGAGGAAGAAGGTAATAATCAATAGTCAAACGCATGGACAAGCAGTGAATCCCATTCGGTATAGTCTTTGCAGCTAATTGGCTCAAGAAAGTGCTCTGCCTCTTCAAACTTCTGACTTGCTCATCTGCAGATTGCAGCATTGCTCTCAGTTTTGTAGTCACAAGCTTGCAGTCATAGAGCTGCTCTCTGGCTTTAGATAGCACTTGGCCCATAGCTTTCATTTTCTCATGTGCACTATTGAACAGGGGAACATGAATGTGTTACTCTTCACTATATGAAGCAAAGACAATAGCAATGTGATCAAGCAGCATGCGGAAAAGTCAAGAAATATCACCTGCGTGTTAAATCAGCATCAGAGCCTGCATCACCTAACGCACGCTGACTTTCTTTAAGCCGAGTCTGTAACTCATGGGCCAAGTCCGGCTTTTTCTTCGTTGTTGCAATGCTTATGTACACTCTTGCCATAATCATTTGATCTCGCATCAAGCGTACTGTTGAATCAGTGTTCTCATTGTCATTTTCTTTCCTCCATATGCTGTACTTCCCCAACACAGAAGAGTCAACTGACTTGGAGCGCTCGATGGCAGCGTTTTCAAGCTTCACATTCACATCATCATCTCGTTTCAGTAAATCAGCAGCACGCTTTTCACGTCTTCTCTCTCGCAATTGCTACAGAGCAGGTGAAAAATAGCTATACTCAGTCATTCGTAGACACAAAACAAGTCTGCAAATGCAAAAATCAGAAGTAAATAAAGTCGATGCGAGTCTAAATCATAATCATACATACCCTTCTGGCCAACTTAGCGGGTGAATCTAGAAATTGGGAATGATCCCCTGGAAAATAAGATAGTCCTCAATTATTCATATGTGCGCGGGGCAATAAATTTATTACCAAGAACTGTAATAAACTATTTACCATCAACAGGACCATCGTGTTTGCCTCTGGTGATTTTTGGTTTGGAATCTGCAGCGGCTATCTGATTTGGCTTATTTACCTGTGATACATCAAAAAAGATATTTAAAAAAAAAAAAAAAAAAAAGTATATTGCTGATCACATGATTTTTCAGGACAAAAAAAAAATGGTTACAAAAATCCAAACATAGCCTGACTTTAACCCAGACCTCTGCATCAGTTGCACTTTTCTTGGCTTCAATTTCTTGCCCAACAAATTTCCACGAGGCAGACAAATTGTTCTTTCTAAAAGAATCAAGACTGAGAGGTCCTAAATCCTCTGTACTGGCTTTGATGACATCAATCACCTAAAAGTTATGCATAATTACTTTGAGTAAGAAATTATCCTCATTGTAGAGTGCAGATCAAAAGGAGAGTGCTAAACTTAATAACAAAATTCGAAAAAAAAGGACTTGCCTCTTTTGTTAACAAAGGTTTAATTTGCTGCAGAGCAAGCCTCTCCCTCCAATCTAGACCCTGCAACAGAATGAAAAATTTCCTTATTCAACTATACTCAGCATCCTGGAAATCTAATCAATGGGCAATACATAGCAAAACCCGAGACCTGTTTACTTGAAGTGGTTGAAGAATCATTATGATCTGCAGAAGTACAACAAGTTGAGTTATAACAACTTACACAATAGGGAGGATAATATGTGAGACAACAGCGTTAGTCGTAACAAATACATCATCATGAGTATTTCAACCCACAAGTACAACAATAAATAACCATTTAGAAATTAGAACAGCCACTCATGCAGCTGTTATCTTAGCTTTTCTCTGCCAATCAACGACAATCAAACTAGTGCTGGTTACCTCAAGCCCTCCAACAAGAACAACCCTCTCCTTCCAGCAAAATAATGTAAGTGACCAACTTTCTCTTTAAGGAGTCCAATGAAGTAGTTTTAAAATTCTTAACATTCTAAGACACCATTAGTAGTTAGTAATATCCGAGATTCAGTTTCTCAATCTAAAAATGTTAATTTAAAATATAATAGATATCTGATATGATTTTCAAGAATGTTAGAGTCAACCATCTAATTGACTGAACTGATCTCATGAAATGGATAGACAATATTTACCAGTTAAAAAAACTAGTGTCCAGAAAAACAAAATGAGTACAGAATAGCAGAATGCAAACCTAAAAAGCTGAGCTAAAATATACAAAAATATATCTATGCAAGAAAATGTAATTGACCATTGATCAAGAACAAAGACATCACATTACGAACCTTTCCCAAGTTCAAGCTAGCCATTAAGCTCATCGATGGTTACAGTTTAAAACATGACAAGTATACTTTTTTTGTTTTTTAATAAGCACAACATGGCAAGCATACAAAAAACATCATCTCTTTTGCTATCACCATCTTGGTGTATACTAATGAAAACCTTGAATTTATCAAAAGAAAAGGAACTCCAGCTCATCTCCGTAAAGGGAAGCTCAATGCACTATGTGTGCGGATTCTGGGGAAGGGACTACTGACCACTTTGGATCTTATCGTACGCAGCCTTACCTCACATTTCTATTTCCACAGCTTGAACCTCTGACCTCCAAATCACACGACATCAGCTATTATATTTGCGACATCAGCTATTATATTATTTGCACACACGATCCATCTTTTAGCGAATTTTTATCACTTTCAAACTTCTATTCCGGTATTATATAGCATGGAGCTAAAAATCAGAACTGCAAATTTGACCTTAGCAAGACCTCAGAATGCCAGTGAATGGAGATAGCACAAAATGAGTAAGATGAGGAAGCAGAAGAAGGCAGAAAGTGGGTTTTACCTAGACTTTACAATGCTAGAGATCGACAAGGAAGTTTGTGATGGAGCAAGATGGATGCACATCTTGATAACGGAGGATAATACTTAAAATACAAGCCTGTGAGGTATTTTATCCAAATTCCAAAAATGTGGTATCAGTCTCTCCTTCATGGATCACCGTTCCTAGTAGAGCAGAATAACCAATAACTTATTTGTTTTCTTGACTAAATCTACCTTGTCCAAGGACCCAGCGTTAACGTGGGATGCTCTGGCAAACCTCTACTAGCATGTTAATATCCAAAAATAAAATACATGGAGGAGAGAAACATAGTTCAGTACTTTCTTAAAGTAATGGCGTAACCTAATAGAGGCACATCTTTTTTGTTCATTTGTTACTCTGTTCCAGTGCAGGTTTTGCTATGGGTGAACCTCTAAGTTCTAATGCATTGTCTAAAGGATAAGGAGGTTTTCATTTAGAACATGTATGATAGTTCACGCACTCAAGTAAGATTATTTTGAGGAGTATAAAGTCCATTCCACTTATTATCACTTCTGAAACATACTACTGTTTCAACAAAAAACAAAAAAAAATACATACTACTGTTTCTATCCCAAACTATTTGTCCTTTTTATCTTGGACTGTTGCGAAAGTGAATCTAATTTGCTAAGAGGGAAGCGTTTATCCAAGAATCTCCAGAAATTCTTTGAAGATAAACCATCAAAAGAGTAGAAAAAAAAAAACCATCAAAAGAGTAGAAAAAAAAAAATACCATCTCCATTCCAAGTAGTACACTAAAATTGGATGGAGTGTTAGAACTTCGGAGGAAAATCGCCAGCCTGACTGAAGATGATGATGATCAGGAGGGTAAGGACAACAATGAGTAGGGCGAGGGCAATGATATTGATAACAAAAAAGAGGGAGGAGGATGGTAATAATAACGACACGAATGATGGTCCTAAAGCTCATTTCTAAAACTAACTACATAGAAACTATGACCTATGGCCATTTCGGTAAGGGCAAGGTCAGGTCAAAGAAACAATCGTGAGAGATTGTTTTGGTTTGGGTGTTTGGGGGGGGGGGGGGGGGGGGGGGGGGGGGGGGGGGGGGTTGAGAGGGAGAATACAAAGTGAAAACTAGAGGCACTCCCAGCTTGAACCTACTTCACAAGAGAGTCATTAAGAGCCAAAACACTGCCCAGACATACACAGAATCCAAGCTAAAAGTAAGAACTGGAAAAGAAAGACAAAGAAGAGAAGATCACCACTACATATATCATACACCATCAACACCTTTGGGGAACTTTAGCCAGCAATTTAGCAGGACTCCCTCCATAGTCAAGTAAGCGATTTAGCATGACTCCCTCCATAGTCAAGTACCAATGTATATGACATTCTCCATTTTGATACATACCCAAACATTCCACTAATAATGATACTCTAAACAACTCCTCACACTTTTCAAAAAAAATTCATTAACTATCCAAATTTTAAACTTGATATGATATTTTTCCTATCAAAAATAAGATAAAAGAGAGGGGGAGAGGGGGGGTGTGGAGCCCGGTGCACAAAGCATCCCATGTTAGCAGGGTCCTGGGAAGGGCCGCACCCCAAAGGGGTGTGATCTGTTACTTTAATATTTGCTTCCACTTTCTAATACAATATAAATGTACCACACTGTATAAGCATGTTGATTTCCCAAATCAACATGCTTACATAATTGGTCGATATCCATAGATGGTTGATAAACATGGACAAGTATATGATATTCTTCAATCAAAGAGTGAGTTATCCCTATGAAGGAAAATAACCTTGTGTCCCATTTACGTTAAATGGTCTCCAACTAGAAGCAACAAAACTTAGTAACCCTCCCAACATCAAAATTGATGGATTCAATTAGAAGAGTTCAGCAAACTTTTTAGCCTTAAATAAAATGTATCCCCACGTGTTTAACAAAGAACACAAATTTTTAAGAGAAAGGGATTACATTATAAAAGCACTATGGAGGTGTTGTAGTATTTACAAGTGAGCAAAAAACAACAAGAGATCTTTTTCCAATCTTAAAGGGATTCTAAGAAGCTAAAGTGTTGAAACTGCTTTATTTACTAGTTCCTCTTTACACCAAAAAGAAAGCAAAAGTATGTAATTAAACTTGGGATTGAGACGTGGTTGAATACATATAATCAAAGTCTGCAGTTACAAATGAAACATATAATCAACCCCATCTAATTTGGGACTGACACAGATTGACCAATTTAACCAAGTAGACATAATACAGTTACATAGTTACATTAGGTCAGAAGTTTAACATGAATCTCTTTATTTTACTTAGAGATACACATTACAATGTATAAATAAGCTAGAGATTAAGAGAACCTATAGTTTTGAGCAAGCTGATTTATCTTGAAATCTAAGTTGCGTGGACTCTTCACTTTCAATGCTGCACCCATGTCGGATTCTCCAAAAATACACTAGTTTTGGAGAATCCGACACGCACCCATTAAACATTTTTGAAGAGTCCGAGCAACATAGCTTGAAATACAAATTATTGGTAATTGGAATGAAACGTGCCTGAATAGGGGTACGTTTGCGCACTCTTCTCCATTATGTATACTGTATTTTCCTCTACATACTTGATTGTATTATGCTTTACTTGAGCCGAGGTCTATTGGAAACAGCCTTCTCTACCCCACAAAGGTAGGGTCAAGGTTTGCTTACATCCTACCCTCCCCATACCCCACTTGTGGGATTACATTGGGTATGTTGTTGTTGTTGTTGTTTGGAATGAAACGTGCCCAAATAGAACCGAATGGATGTAGATGCTTCGTTAGGCAATCCCAACTAGATTGGAATCGGGACGTTGTTGTGGTTGTAGTTGTAATACATCACACTCAATCTGTACTAACTAGGTCGAATCACACACTATGTTCAGTAATGAGATAAACAGCAGATAATGAAAACGCAGAAATATACATGCATTGGATTCAATGAGAGAATATAAACTAACCAATTGAAGTAGAGGTGTAGAGACCCCGTCCAACAAAGAAAATCAAGGGAGCAAGGAAAGAACAGAAGATGAGAATGACAATAGGGAAGCTAGATCCAGTGCTTCTGTTCCTTTGGCTGCCTAAACCTGATGATCCCCTCTTCAATGCCATTTCCTGTTCCCATACATTCAACACTCACATAACTAAGAATGCCCCATCAAACATTATATCCACAAACATGAGCACAAATTACTCCCTCCGTCTCAATTTATTTGTTTTACTTTCCTTTTTAGTCCGTTTAAAAAAATAGACCTTTACTCTTTTTTTTTTTTTTTTTAGCAACTCTACATTTTGGAACATTTTACATATCTTTAGTTGTAACCACAAGATTTAACTTTCGTGTCAAGTCAAAACCAGATAAATAAATTATAAATTGCTAATAACCCACAAATTTAATCACAAAGAAAGTTGAAAAATAGGAATGAACAGCCAAAGATCATGCCCAGAAAGAGAAAAAAAAAAAAAAAGGAAACCAACAGCAGAGATATATATAAGCAAAATATTAAGGAAACAAGAATGACCCATCCCATAAAAGAAGAAATAAAAGAGAAAGAGAGAGATTACATTAGGTACTTTCAAGATACTTCTCTTGCTAGCACAACTTCATTACCCCTAAAAAGAAAAGAGTGGATATATTGGCTGATTACTGAAATCACAATGTGATTAGAGAATAATGGTCTGATGAATGAATGAAAGAAACAAGATGAGAATATGAAGAAAGAGATCTGAGATATTCCAGTTTGAAATTTAAAAAAAAAAATGTAAAATTCTTTTTGCTTTTTCTGTTGTTGTAATGTCTTCTGTTTTCTCTCTCTCTCTTTCAATTTTTTTTTTTTTCTGGTTTAAGAAATATAACCAGAAATAATAATCCGTAGTAGAGGGATTAACGACGTCGTTGTTGCGCCGACACTTTGCAACTTGTAATTATTTAGTTTTTAGGAAAGTCGTAGACTTGTGATTCTCTTTCATTTTTAGTATGGCTAAACATATATTTTATATTTAAAATTAACTTAATTTAAGAGTTTTCACCATGATTTAATTAGATGATTATAATCATTAAAGTTTATATATGCAATATTTTAAATTATAAATTTTCTTATATTTAGTCCAACATCAACATATATAAATTGAAATGATGATGTTACCAAACTCCCTCATTCAAGTAGATGTTTGAACATGCGACTTGGAATCGTGATTTAGTATTTTGATTTCAAATCAGTATTTATTTATGAAATTTGCACAAATTCAACTTCAACTTTATATCATGATTTTAAATCTCAAAATTCTCCAAAAAATAGGATTTGTGATTCCAAATCATGATTTCAATTTTATTTTTTTTAAAATGTAAAACTTGACCTATAAGTTTATATTTTGTAAAAAAAAAAAAAACTATCATTTTAAATTTTTCAAAAAAGTACTCATACTCGACATGAAAAAATTATCCACATCATGTGGAAAGATTATATTAAAGAATAGTTGGTTGCTACATAGCAACCAACTATGAATCTACCATTGCTTTATTGGATCAATGAATCTTTGTCAAATTATGTGTATTTAAATGTTTGTAATAGCATGTAATTGCAAGCATTTATTTATAAGAGGAACGTGGAGATATGCAATTTTGTAATGCGGCGTCTTACGATATTTTGATACCTTGTTAATAATATGATTTATCAATTTGGTAAGATTGTATAAGTGTTGAAAGTTTGGATAGTTTTCACAAATTGTGGAGTTTTCATATTTATGAAGAAAAGTACAACACACATGTCCAAACGAAAATTCAACTTCAAATAGACGTGATTTCAAATCATGTCCAAACGGTAAGATCCTTTACGCGTCCTCGAGATGTCTAGCCTAAAAGTTGTATCATATGGACTCAATTGTAATTCTATTCAATTAACAACTATCTTCAAGGCTTTAACTTCTATATGAATCGAATTTTTTCTTAAAATTGTATAAGGTAGTCATTTTAGAATTGATTTTTGAAAAAAAGTCGGTTTTGAAAATTATTGAAAAGTAATTATTTTTAATGTGGGAACTGGGGAACACAAAGATAGTACCATGAGTTTGAACTTAATTATGTGAAAATTCATGATATTATTCTGATTTTGAAATCCATGACACATGCATTCCAAATATTGGCTATTTTTCAATTACAACATCATCATCAAGCACAACATACCTAATGTAATCCCTATTTTCCAATTACAGATACAGAAAATGGTTATTTTTGAATTTTCCCCAAAATCACACAATTACTATTGTACTCAATAACTCAATATTTTTCAGTTTCTTAAATTTCACATCTCAGTGCCGAATAGTTATACCTTTAGCTAATGAGAGTTAATTACTCAACCCATAGACCCAAATATATTTTGTCCTTAAATGCGGGTGTTATTCCAAATCACCGCAACATTCAATAATCTCTAATCTGAAAACAAGTAGGAATTCCATATGCAATCATCGGTTCAATAAAATATTTCACGATTGTTGTAAATCGCCATTTTAGATTATGGGTTTTGGAAAAGATATCAATTTGATAATTATCTTTCTGGTATGCCTTCAGGACCATATCATAAGTGTTTTTAAGTTGCAAAAATTAAATTTTGTAACACAATCCTAAAATTTCAGCTTCTAGAACTATAAGATAAGAAGAAGCAATGTGTGTTAGATTTGTTGAGGGATATTATTATTCAGAAATTATTTACTTATTAGAAATGTCAATTTCAATTTCTTTTAAAATGATGGCTGATTTTGAATCAGTATAAAAGTGGCTATATGATAAGATCACCCAAAATAAATGATGCTCGTCCTAATTGGACCAGTTGTAAATTTGAGTATGGGGAGGGGTTATTCGCACATTTTTTTGCCTTTCGCTTAAAAAAGTGGCTGAAAATATCTTGAGATTTAGAGCTCGAACTCCCGCTCAGTCAAAAAAAAAAAATTCACAAGGCAAGGCTTTAGGAAAAGTATGTCTTATGCGACATAAGTTGCCTTAAGACATAACTAAAGTTATGTCGGATCCGGTATATGTTGCCTTAAGGCATAACTAAAAGTCTACCTTATAAGATAACCTATGTCGGATCCGGCATAACTTTAGTTATGCCTTAAGACAACCTATGCCGTCTCCAGCAGAGGTTGCCTTGGCATAACTAAAACTCTGCCTTATAAGGCAACCTCTGTAGGATCCGATAGAACTTTAATTATGCCTTAAGGCAACCTATGCCGCATAAGGCAGACTTTTCCAAAGCCTTGCCTTAAGATTTATTTTTAATTTTTATGCCTGGACCGGGGTTCGAACCCAGAATCTCAGGGTATTCTAGGCGAAGGGCAAAAATTAAAGACCAGCAATTTAAGGGGCATTCCAGCGAATTGCCCTTATTGGCACAAATCCCCTATTTCGGGGTGGTCTTTGATTTTTGCGATGTAATTGCACGGTTTGTCCTTCAAATGGATTGGTCCTTAATTTTTGCCCTTCAAATGGGTTGGTCTTTAATTTTTACCCTATAAAATCGAACTTAAGTTAGGCATCATAATATCCACAAGTTATGTTAACGCCCTCAAAGATCTTATGCTTCTATAGGCATAAGTTCGATTTGAAGGGCAAAATTTAAAGACCAGCCCGTTTGAAGGATAGAAATTAAAGACCAGCACAAAATAGGAACAAAAGTGGAAATGACCCAATTTTTGCCTCTCAAATTTGTGGTCTTTAATTTTTGCCTTCAGCACTTTTGGCGCAGCATAAACTAAATTTCGGCTGGCATAGTTAGCGTTTAGCTTCGGCATATGTATCATAACATTCCACAAGTTGCGGAAAAGGCAAAACTTTCAACATTCAACATAATGTGAAAAAAGACATAAGTTTAGATTTCGCTTGGCATAGTTAGCGTTTAGCTTCGGCATATGTATCATCGCATCGACACAAGTTATGCTAGAAAAAAAGGCAAAACTTTCAACACTCAACACAATCTGAAAAATACTACACAACTTATGCCGCATAACTTAATTTTAACAGGACTTGTGCCGAGAGAGGCAAAAGTTCAATTTCTAGACAAAATAGGTTACTTCTACCTCAAACTGGTAAATTTTAGTAGATTTCAATCTTTTTCTTAGCTGAGCCATTGATTTAAGAATTAATTACTGTACTTTTGTATATCAAATACTCCTTGAATTCTTCAAAAATTATTTTTATCCAAGAAAAAACGATTAAAATAAAATTCCAGGCAAATTAGATTGTTCATGCATTAAAAAGCTACAAGTGTTTGTGCTGTCAGTGAAAAAAAGACAGGCATGAAAATGCATGTTATAGACCTTTTTCGTAGTCCTTATTTTTATATTTCTTATTTTTTCAGTTAAGTATAATAACTGAAGATATGTATGCAGGGCTGCGTATCGAGTGGTTCGGTTCGGGTATGAAAATTATCGGTTATCAGTTTGTAAATATGTTAAACCGTTAAAGAAACGTTAAGATATCGGTTACTGAGTTATTGGTTAATCGGTTGTTGATCGTTATCGGTTCGGTTATCGGTTCAACCGTTAAGATTTCACACAAAATATTTTCAAGAACAAAGAACACATTTTCAAAACTGAAAGTAGCTTGGAAAAAAAATTATCATTACACAACACAATAGTCCATCCAATTGAGGCAAGAATCTAAAGCACATGATGAAGCAGAGAACTCTTAAAGGTACCAATATGTGAAATTCAAGCAGGAGAACCTGACCAGTTTTAATGGATTCAAGAGGAATGGAAAAAGAGTAAAACAGTGAAAAGTGTTAGGAAGAAACAAGCAATAACCAAATTACACGACGAGGTAACAGCGGAAGAAATACCCAAGTCGAAACTTCCCACACTATTTGAACCAAGAGAAGACAATAAACACTAGCACAAATGGAAATGCGGCGGCTATACCAACAATAAAATAGCAAAGCAAGCAAAAATAAATCGAATAGAAGAGACACCAAATTTACGTGGTAAAACCCCTTCAACGTGAAGAGGAAACATCCACGGGACCTCCGGCCCACAAAAGCTTCACTATAAACAACAAGAGTTACAACAATGTTCTCCAAATGGCTACAACAACAAAGCCGAACACGGAGCCACAATACATAAAAGATAGCACCAAAACTAGTGAAGAAAAGAGAGAAATCACCCCCAAAAACGAGCTACTGTTCGTACTCGAAAACTGGAGCTACAGACCACAAAATCCGATCTCCACCGTTGAAATCTAAGAACCAGATGTTGAGAACCCCCAGTTCAAATTTCAGCACAATCCAACGGTTAACGAATCAGGAAACGCAATTTAAAGTGGACTGCTGTTACACCTCGGCAATTTCATGTCGTTGCGTCGTGAATAGACTGACGTCGGTTAAGGCGGACATGAGTCCTTCACAACTACAAGAGGGTGATTGGCAGCCTTAACGTATATACGATAAGAATTTTAAGTCATAGGGCTTGGTGAAACTAGGCTCGTCAAAGGAAGCGGAGTATAAGTTATGTTTGGGGAAGATTTTATGGGTGTCGAACTAACGAATATTTAGTAAGGTCTTGAGGGCGAGTTATAATGTCCGTTAGATCGTTAAGTATGTGTTACACAAGTACCAAGAAGGTTCCATAAGGATTCGAGATCAAACGAAACGACGAGAACGAATTCGGAAAAACTGGGGATTATATGGCCATATATACGGACCGTATATTTTATATGGCCCGTATACCTGACTGTAGAACCCTTCCAGTGAAGGGTGTTTTTTTGGAGGAAACATACGTTCCAATATACGGACCGTATAAATTGTACGGTCCGTATAGTGAACCGTAGGTTTCGAGTCGGGTCCGAGTTTAATTTTTATATATGCACGGTTTTCTCTTTTTTTTCTCACTTTTCACTTCTCCAACCTTCGTAAAACCTCTAGAAACTTCTCCATATCACACTAACACATATCCAAGAAGGGAAATCAAGGTTTAAACATCAAAGGTTGGTAGAATCAAGGGTGTGAATGCTTCCTAAGGGTTAATAGAAGTTGAAAATCTCTTGGGTATTGAAGTGGAGTTCTTTTCAAGTGGAGTATTCTCATCCAAAGATTATTTCTACATAAACAAAGGTGAGTTTTACAATTATTTCATGTTAATAATGGTGTTGAGTAGTTGAAGAACTTGTATTAGGGGCAAGTATGGAATATGAGCTTAAGTATGCAAATAATGGTATGTTGGTTGGAAAGGTAGTTAAATTATGATTCATGGCATTATGAGTATCGTTGTGTTGTTGGGAGTTGTTTTATCATATGAGGAAAAGTTGTCGAAACAAAGGAAATGCTGCCCAATTTTCGTTAGCCTTATTCGCTTTAGTTCAGGCCTAAGTATACCTTCAACAATCTAACCTTCGTTCGAATTAAGGAGAGCTTTTAGTTGACATCGTTAAGGAGATACAAAGGTATGTAAGGTCGTTCCCTTCTTTCAAGGCATGACTCCGTATTACAATTTCTTCTCTATATTTTCGTGACCCTCTCACATCTCTAAAAATGAAAGTTAAAGGTCTTCAAGAGCTTCTTATGAGACATGCTATAACAGTGATGATGTTTTCATGATGCCGATGTTTCTATGTTTATGATTTCATTGATGCTATTCTTCGTTGTTGTCCCACCTCATGATATTGGTTCCTTCGAGGTGAGACAGAGCGATGATGATGATGTCATAATATAATCAGAGGTTCACGACCTTACGTCACTCCGATAAAGCGTACTTTTATTTGGGCTCTCATGCATGCTACGTATATTATATGTATATATGATATGTATATGTATATAGGGGATATGGGAAAGGTGAGGCGCTATAGACGCATAGCCACCTGATCAGTTGGTATCTTATGATATCATCCCGGACACGGGCTATATAGGCAATGGATCGGGCCGTACGTTCCACGGCAATGTATGGATATATGATGATATATGGATCGGGCTGCACGTTCCGCAGCAATACGTGATATGATGATATTTTCATGAGTATGCATGCATGACTCCGCCTTAAGAGGCAAGCAGTTACTGGTCATCTTCTTATCTTTATTTTATCTTCTTATTCTCTCCTTATTTCATGATGCATGCCTTACATACTCGGTACATTGTTCGTACTGACATCTTTTTTCTTCTTGGATGTTGTGCTCATGCCCACAGGTAGACAGGGAGACGATCCAGCTTCCTAGGAGTCAGATCAGCTTGTGCAGGAGCACTTCCATAGATCGGAGGTGCAGTTTTCGATATCTTCTTTTGTGTACATACTCGGGCACGGCGGGGTCCTTTCCTGTCTTCATGATTCCAGTATTTCATTTAGAGGCTCGTAGATACTCGTATGTGGGTAGCAGATGTTATGTGACTCTCGACGTATATTTTGTATATTATTCGTATATTTTGTATACATATGTGTACATGTTTTATGGAGTTTATATGTGTATAGGTTAAGACGACAGTAATATGGAAGGTGGTGCTCGGTAGTCAGCTCCGGGTACCCGTCACGGCCCACTAGGCGGGTCGTGACAACTGCTGTAGCAGAAAATTTCTAGACGAAAATCTGCTTTCTCTCTCACGTTTTTCTCTCTATATGGCTGCTATAAATTCACTCTTGTGTTCTCAAAATAAGACCTAAATTGATTCTATATATAGAGGAAATTTTGGGCAAAATTGGCCTGGTCCAAATTGGATTGGGTTTTATTAATCCAATTCCACATAGGAAGGGAAAACCCAAAAAACCTAATTGGATTGGGTTTTATTAATACAATTCAGGAAGGGAAAACCCAAAAACCTAATTGGATTGGGTTTTATTAATCCAATTCCACATAGTAAGGGAAAACTCAAAAACCTAACAATTCTCCCCCTCCCGACTATGTGGAGAAACCGTCATCCCAGCGATCAAGCAACGCTTTAAATCTAGACTCGCAGCCAAGCCTAGGACAACCTGAATAGATGACATCTTCATAAATGGAGAAACGATTTCATCAAAATCAACTCCCTTCTTCTGATTAAAGCCCTTGACAACCAATCTAGCCTTGTACCGTGGAACTGGGTTACCATCGTCATGTCTCACCCTAAAAGCCCACCCGTTTTTCAAAGCTTTTCTGTCTCTAGGAAGCTTAACCATATCAAATGTATGATTACCATGCAAGGATTTAATCTTATCTTGCATATCATCAAACCACCTTTCTTTTTCTTCACTATCCATGGCCTCATCAAAACTTTCAGGTTCTCCCCCATCAGTCAAGAGTACAAACTCATTGGGAGAATAACGAGATGAAGGTACTTTCTCTCTAATAGATCTTCTGAGAGAACTCTCTGGAACATCAATAGTAACTGGTTGCTGGCCAACCACATCATCTTCCACTGGAGCATCAACAACATCATGCTGGTCATTATGAACATGATCACTATCTTCATTATCAACTTGATCTTCATTATTTTGAAGATTTTCTTCAGGTGCAATAGTCACAGGAACTGGGTCAACATCAACTAAGCTCTTATTGCTCTGAGAATCAACCTTCTCAGCTTTGTCAAAATCTTCAATTGTCTGGTCTTCAAAGAACACAACATCACGGCTTCTAACAAGTTTCTTCTCAACTGGATCATAGAAACGATAGCCAAATTCGTCTTGACCATAACCAATGAAGATACACTACCTAGTTTTAACTTCCAGCTTTGACCTCTCATCCTTAGGAACATGCACAAAGGCTTTACACCCGAAGACTCTCAGATGAACATAAGATACATCCTTACCAAACCAAACTCGTCGTGGACATCACCATCCAAAGCAACAAAGAGAGATAAATTGATAACATAAGCAGCAGTATTAAGTGCTTCTGCCCAAAATGAATCTGGCAACTTAGCATCTGAAAGCAAACATCTAACCCTCTCAACTAGAGTTCTGTTCATCCTCTCTGCTAAACCATTTAACTGAGGAGTCTTTGGAGGAGTTTTCTGATGCCGAATACCCTGCTGTCTACAATAATTATCAAATGGACCAATGTATTCACCATCATTGTCTGAGCGGATGCATTTTAGTTTCTTCCCTGTCTATCTCTCAACCAAGGCCTGAAAAGTCTTGAACACATCAAGTACTTGATCCTTGGACTTCAAAGGAAATACCCAGAGTTTGCGAGAATGATCATCAATAAAAGTTACAAAGTAAAATGCACCACCACGAAAGCTTACTTTAAAAGGACCACACAAATCAGAATGTACCAGCTCCAACAAATCCAGCTTTCTTGAAGGCGAATGACTGTGAAAAGAAACTTTTTTCTGTTTCCCGGCTAAGCAATGAACACATCTCTTTAACTTTGCGTGTTTCACTCCAGAAAGCAAATTCTTCTTAGCCAAGTTATCAATCCCCTTCTCGCTCATATGACTCAACCTTCTATGCCATAACTCTAATGAAGTATCATTCTCCACCAAATTTACTGAGTCACTACAAATGGAGCCCTAAAATAAGTACAAGTCAGATATCTTGTTACCTCGAGCCACAACCATTGAACCTTTAAGAAGCTTCCATTGGCCACCACCAATGGTTTGATCATAACCATCATCATCAAGTTTTCCTACAGAAATTAAATTCAGCCGAACATCTGGAGCATGCTTGACATTGTTAAGAACCAACCTCGAACCATTATTACTTTTCAAGCAAATCGTGCAATACCAAGTACCTCAACCTCACTATCATTGCCTATTCGTAAATTTTTAAAAATTACCGGAGTATAAGAAGAAAATAATTCCTTCTTTGGCGTGACATGAGAAGTGGCACCTGAATCCACAAACCAGGTTGACCCATTACAAACAAGATTGATATCATTTTTACCACAAGCAACAAGAAGATCATTTTCAGCAACAACAGCAACACGATTTTCATTATCGCCTTCTTTCGTTTGCCTTTTTCTGGTCTCCCTTAAACTTGTAGCAATGTTTCTTGATGTGCCTTTTCAAGTGATAATAGTCACATGTAAGATTCTTGTACCTGGAGGATCTTGACTTGCTTCTACTTTTGCCTTTGTCATTCTGACCTCTGAATTTACTTCTGCCCCTGTCTTCAGTAACCAAAATATTGGAGTGTGAAGTTGAAGAAGACGAAGCTTGAGATCTTCTTCTCATCTCTTCATTCAAAACACCACTCTTAGCATATTCCATAGTTACACCATCACCGGGCAGGCGATTAGTCAAAGAAACTCGAAGAGTTTCCCAGTCCGCAGTAAGAAGCCAAAGTCCCCGTATTTCTTCATCAAACTTGACACCCATTCCGTATACCGATCAAGAACACCCTAAAAATCATTGATATGATCGTAAATAGGGCCTTTCTTTGTATCTAATATTCATCAATTGTTTCAGTAGGAACAACTTATTATTGCCAGTCTTTGAAGCATAAAGCGTCTCGAGCTTTTTCCACAAGCTTTTAGCATTTTTCTCATTCACAATATGATTTTGAACATTATCTTCAACCCATTGCCTAATATAGCCACAAAACTGTATGTGCTCAAATTCCCAATCCTCATCTTTAATAGATTCGGGTTTCTTAGAAGCAAACACAGGTAAATGCAATTTCTTGACAAATAGAAGATCTTTCATCTTGCTTTTCCAAATATGGTAATTACTGCCATTTAAACAAACCATCTTGCTCATATTTGCCTCCATCATTTAAATAGACAATCAACACAACCAAATACAACCACAAGCTCTGATACCACTTTGTCGGGAAGAAACCAGCAATAACCAAATTGCACGACGAGGTAACAACGGAAGAAATACCCAAGTCGAAACTTCCCACACTATTTGAACCAAGAGAAGACAATAAACACTAGCACAAATGGAAATCTAGGCAGCAGCTATACCAACAATAAAATAACAAAGCAAGCAAAAATAAATCGAATAGAAGAGACACCAAATTTACGTGGTAAAACCCCTTCAACGTGAAGAGGAAACATCCACGAGACCTCCGGCCCATAAAAGCTCCACTATAAACAACAAGAGTTACAACAATGTTCTCCAAATGGCTACAACAACAAAGCCAAACACGGAGCAACAATACATAAAAGATAGCACCAAAACTAGTGAAGAAAAGAGAGAAATCACCCCAAAAAATGAGCTACTGTTCGTACTCGAAAACTGGAGCTACAGACCACAAAATTCGATCTCCACCGTTGAAATCTAAGAACCAGATGTTGAGAACCCCTAGTTCAAATTTCAGCACGATCCAACGGTTAACGAATCGGAAAACGCAATTTAAAGTGGACTGCTGTAGCAGAAAATTTCTGGACGAAAATCTATTTTCTCTCTCACTCGTTTTTCTCTCTATGTAAATATCTATAAATTCACTCTTGTGTTCTCAAAATAAGACCTAAATTGATCCTATATATAGAGGAAATTTTGGGCAAAATTGGCCTAGTCCAAATTAGATTGGGTTTTATTAATCCAATTCTACATAGGAAGGGAAAACCCAAAAACTTAATTAGATTGAGTTTTATTAATCCAATTCCACATAGGAAGGGAAAACCCAAAAATCTAACAAAAAGAACTTCAAATGACTCAAATAAGTAAATATTACTTCTACATCTTTCACACGAGATGCTCTGAGAAATAAAGTAAGCCCTAAATCTTGTCAAGTGACTTTATATATGGGGTATAATTAGCCCTATGTGTATGTGCATAGATCCTAATCTAGACCAGCAACATGGAGTTGTCCCAGGAGGATAAGCATTCAAGAAACCATTCAACTGTTCCATCTCAAATCCCGGTGTTTATCCTATGCAGGATAAAGAATGATAAGATATTATCTGAATTTTTGGGAGATAATGTCACGGATGGTCATCGAATTAGAGACAATTCTAGAACATCAAAAGTGTAACGAATTAAATGGGAAGACTTATTAAATTGATTTTTTAAAATGTAAATTGGTCAACACATGCGACATGACTGGAAGTCGAATTTAATATGTATATTGATGAAGTCAGGATAACTATATTGCAATTTTATCTTATGTCGTAGTTTAGTGGTCATTTTGAAGCCACTATAAGAAAAAATATATTTGGTAATAAAATTATTTTTGTTATCATAGATTAATTATTATTGTAAAAAGTATTTTTGGCAATAATTTTTTTTTGTTGCATAGACTTTTCCCAACGGCTGTTATTGCAACAACGTGCAATAATTTTTTTTTTTTTTGTCAAAAATACTTTTTGCAACAATAATCAATACTATGACAACAAAATTAAATTCTTTGGCAACAAAAAAGTTCTTTGCCAACAATAAAATAAGTTGTTGCCAAATATTAAATTTTTTGTTGTCATTTCTATACTTTCTTGCAGTGAGCGTCGATCTAATGGAATTTCGATAATTTTTATTTTGTGCGAAATATATAAGTATAGCCGGTGATGTAAGTTTAGTTACAAAATACATAACAAATGTTGTTGTATCGGGCAAAAAGTGTACCCGGAGTTAGCACAACTGGCCTCCACACTCACTAACTCGAGTCACATCCGTCAACCTCGATCAGAGCGCTACTGTACGTACGAACGTTAGAGTTATAGAGAGGTCACATCACCCGTACTTTAGGGGTTGAAAAGTCTAATCTTGTCTTGTTTTTTAGGGTAAAAGGAAGCCATGATCTTGGCTTATATAAGGGAAGCTTAGGGTAGAAGGAAGACATCATCTTGTTCCTACCATTGTAACTCTATCTTTTTCTCTTTCGAAGGCAATATACAAGTTTATCTATTTTTTCTCAGATAGAGGATTATTACTCACTCTCTTGCATGTTTATCTATTGGTAAAGCTTTATTTACACATATCACCACTCCGAACCGAGCTCGTAAAAGAGTTTTCGAGATTGGATACGGCTCACTTGTCTTCAAACCCTATAAAAATAAATCTTTGACTGATTTTTTGGTTAAATCTAATTTCACCGAAAAACAGTTGTAGCCGCCACTTCCTTGGTGGCCGAGTTGGTTGAGCAGGAGATCTCCTAAATGGGGAGTCTTGAGTTCGATACCACCTGCATGCGTTTCTCGGTCGAGCCAGTCTCACGAAGCTTGCCTAATAAGGTTTACATCTCCTGTATGGATTGCGAGCAATTACACTGAAGCGGGAGTTTACACAGTGCAAACCCTAAGAATGGCGGCCGCGGATTCCGTCGTTGTATAAAAAAAAATGGTGTAGCCTTGTAGGGTGTTATTTGGGTCACAACTAGTATCATCGTACAGTAGAGAGGTTTTGGTCCCGGCCTCCCTGTTCACATGAGCTGCATTGGGCCATAAGCCATTGCCCGTGAAAAGCTCATTTCATAAAGGATGTTTCAAGGGTATTGGTGATTAAATTCTAATTTTTTGAGATAATTGTTACTTTCACTGTTAAAGCATTTTAATTCAACCAAGATATTTATAAGGAAAAGAAATATTAGAAAAAAGGTTCAACATTTACTTTTCTTCAATTCTATTACAAAAGGACAAAAGTATAATGATCGATTCAATTTGACAATTTTCACAATAAAAAGATAAATTTGCAATATTCTAACAGCAACAGATCAAACAATATCTTAATGATCGATGTCTGTGACAAAGAAAAAAGAGAGAGCTTTCCTGAAATCTAGGGGTGTACATGGATCGGATTTATTCGGATTTTTTAAATAACAAACCAAATCAATTGCGTCGGGTTTTTAAATTTATACACCAAACCAAACCAATAAAATTCGGGTTTTTTAACCTCGGATTTTCTCGAGTTATTCGATTTTCTCGGGTTTTTCAGATTTTTTTTCTGGAAAGGTTTTCATACGACTTTTACTTTAAATATTTCTTTAGTCCTAGTAAGCTACAACTATATAATTAAGGTGTTTCTTAAGAAAATAACATAACATGTGAGATGAGTGATGACATTGTATTAAAATATTTAACAAAAAAAGTATAAAATCAGTTAAAATAAATATTGCTAATTAATAAGCCATAAAGAAAATGACCATAATCTAAAAATACTAAGTCATGCTAAAATAAGTACGGCTAATAAATATTAATGACATGACAAAGAAAAAAAAGTAAGTTATGTATTTTCACTCTCTAAACCAATTACGCAAAACTAAAGAATAGATATCCAACATTATTGTCATTCATAGTGGAAGAATTGAATTTCTTTTATTAGCATTAGTGTGATATAAAACTTCTTGACGTTCAAAATTCTAAGTTCAAGCTTGAATAATATGATAAAGGACAAAAAACTACGAAAAAATTTAAGAAATATTTATAAATTACATTGAAAATAAATATTTTTATGTATAAAATATTTTAAAAATTGAATACACGTAATGTCGGGTTGGTTTGGTTCGGTTTGACTTTTTTTTAGCTAAAACCAAACCAATTATGGTCGGTTTTTTTTTTTCCAACACCAAACCAAGTCAAATCAAACTACTAGTCAGATTTTTTTCTCGATTTGATTCGATTTATCATTTAGTGCGATTTGTTGGTTTACTTTGTACACCCTACTGAAATCTAATGGCTAATGGCTAATGGCTAATGTCTTCTGGTAACTTAGGATTAGTGGGTTCTATATGCACTTGGATTTTGACATGTGGAACTATTCAATTTGGTCCCCACTAGTTCACTAGCTAGATGATGAAAATTTAAAGCAAGGGTACAAAATGATGCCTTGAAAGCTCAGCTGCTAAAGAAGGTTTGGTAACAAATGGAAATTGGACATTGAAATGCTAGCACTCCAACCACTAAAACCTTCTAAAAAGGGAAAGATCTAACCACCACCACTGACTAGCAACTTGCCTCCACTGTTCTACTACTCCTATTACCTTTTTCTAATAACCATTCGGTATTGAATCTATCAATTTAACTAATCTGAATTTGCATCGCGCAGAACTTATCGAAGGGAAAATGCTTCCTACTAGAAAAAATTTCATTCACATAATCTCATCAATTCCACCACAATCCCAAAACGTTTATTACTTACATAAGGCTCTATGTTTGAGTTTAAGTATTATCCACATGGTTACACTCGGGGGCGGAGGGAGGAAGGGCCAAGGGGGTTCGTCCAAACCTTCTTCGGCGGCAAAATTATACTATTTGTACATGATTAAAATTATTTTTTATGTATATATAATAGACGTTGAACCCCCTTTGGCTTTTTCGTGTGTTTACCTTTTTTATATTTTGAACCTCCTTAGTGAAAATCTTGGCTCCGCTACGGGTTACACTTTCAAATTATTTAAGAAATCAAAATTGTATGTAAGTGTCTACACTAAGCATAGTTGTAAGTATGGATGACATAATCAGTCCATAAAAATATAGCCTGTCCGTTTATTAATTCATCCAATCCAATTTTGACAATTTTTTTGCCTGGACTGTCCTTCAAACTTTCTATCTTTAATTTTTGGCCCTCATATATGTAGTCTTTAATTTTTGGCCCTCATATATGTGGTCTTTAAGTTTTGTCCCTGCTATTTATTTATTGAAAATATCCAGACCTACTTCGCTAGGCATACTTTAACATTTTTATGTTCGAAAACTGAACTTTTGCCTCGCTCGACATAAATTCTATAGGAATTAAGTTATGCGGGATTACGTTTGTAGTATTTTTCAGATAATGTTGAGTGTTGAAAGTTTTGCCTTGTCCGACATATGTGTGGATGTTATGATACATATGCCGAAGTTAAACGTGAACTATGCCTTGCGAAATCTAAAAATTATGTTTTTTTTCAGATTAAGTTGAGTGTTAAAAGTTTTGCCTTGTCCGACATAAATTGTGTGGATGTTATGATAGATATGTCGACGTTAAACGTAAACTATACCTTGCAAAATCTAAATTATGTCGAGCCAAAAATGCAAAAGGGCAAAAATTGAAGACAACAAATTTGAGGGACAAAAATTAAAGACCATCCCGAAATAGGGACATTTAATGACCCAATTTTGACAGGTCATTGACACTTATGCCCTTATTTTGTGCTGGTCTTTAATTTTTGGGGCCTCTCATAACAAATTTTTTCGCGGGGCATAAGCTTTTATTTTCGCATCATAAGATCTCACAAGTTATGCCCATATGACTAAAGAACTCATGCCAGTAGGCATAAGTTCTATTGTCAGATGGCAAAAATTAATGACCAACCCATTTGAAGGGCAATTCGTGCAATTTCTTCAAATTTGACTACTTAATTTAGCTCATCCAAAATTTTGGTTGATATTTAACCCAAATTGACCATAAAAATTTTGTCATAATATTTTTGCTTATTTCTTATCTTATAGATGGTCATAATAAAGAAAAAAGTATTATTCGGTACTTAAACAAATTAGAAGAAAATAAATAAAAAATTAAAACTTAATAAGAGCGGGTTGGGTTATGACCCATTGTTTAGCGTATTTTGACTCAATCCATTTCAAATCAAGTAACCCTGGAGGGTTAATAACCAGATCGCAGGGCCGACTTTAAAGGGTTAAAAAAGGCAGGTGCCTTAGGCCCCCAAATTTGTGGGGGCCCTTTATTTTAGCAATAATAAGTTATACTCCCTCCGCTTCAATTTATGTGAACTCATTTTCTTATTGGTCTGTGCGAAAAAGAATGACTCTTTTCTATATTTGAAAACAATTTATCTTTATGCAATGAATTATATCCACACAAAATATATGTGACTCATTTAACACCCCCATTTTAAAAAAAAATTTCTACTTTCTTAAATTAAGTGCCCAGTCAAATGGGTTCAAAGAAATTGAAACGGAGGGAGTAGGTTTTTTTGAGGAAAAGAATATTGAGTACTGTTATTAGGAAGAAGTTTGAAACATTTGGGCTACTATGTGTCAAGAAAGATTAAGTAGGCCTTTGGCCATGAAAATCAAATATTTTTTACTTTATTTGGAATTTTGAAGTTAGAGTTGTGTTTGGTTATAGTTTTTGCAAAGAATATTTGATTGTTTGAATGTATTGAAAGTGAAGAATAAGTGGACAAAAAGTGAAAACAAGGTTTTAGGTGTTTTTCAAATTGCCAAACATTGATTTTCAAATAAAGTGAAATAATATTTCAAAAAAAGTGAAAAATTCTCACGGTCAAAATGGATTGACTATGTTATCAATTGGAAAGAATTATAAAAAGAAATCGATTATAAAAAAGTTACAGTGTTAGCAACTTTGCATATCAAAAAGCTTGAAGAATAGACTTCAAAAAAATTAATTTTTTAAAGTTTAAGGCCTCCATTCGATTTTGAAACATTCGATTTTGAATTTAGGCCACTAATGTGCTTGGGCTCCCTGCTCGATCATTTATTGACTCAGGTCATTTTGACCCGTCCAAATTAAGTCAAACCGGTCCATCTGACAACCGTACTTTAGAATGAAGGTGATCAATAAACCTGTTGGAACCAGTTAGGTTATAGGACGTGCAAATATCTTTTCGTTCCAAAACCAAAAACTTAATACTACTGTATTTTGTTTCCCCACCATATAAAGATTATCCTAAGGAAAGATATTATTGTTTTCCACCACATACAGATTATTCTAAGGGGTACTATTGTTTTACTTTAATGCTCGAACCATTCTTTTTGTTGCAAGTTTGCGCTGTTTCAACTTTTCTCCAATTTTGGCAACCTTCTGTAGTAAATTCATTATGGTTTGGTTGTGTTTGTTTATGGGATTTAGATATAAAATGATAAAGGAGTACTTATTCATATTTCATAGTCATGCCAATTCTGTTAAACTTCTTTCATGGTTTCTGAAAGGAGGGTGTGATTTTGTACTACAGAGTACAGAGTTGCTTTTCCCTCTAATTAAGATAGCCATAATGCCCATGTAAATTAAGAACATACTAATAAAGAGAAATAAGAGAGTACTGTTAATTAAGGAAGGTACTATGGATAATACAAAGTGAAGGTCTAAAGTCATATCAATATTGAGTGAAAGGGAAAGGGATATATAGACTCATAGACTGTGCACTTGACGTAGAATGTGATGTGCCCTAAGTCGATGCAGAAAATAAAGGACATCTGTATCATTATATAGGGTCCCCATTGATCACTATATATATATATATATATATATATATATATATTATATACTCCATTAAAGTACTCTTAGCTAAGAATAGAACATAATTAAAGATAGCAAAGGATCCATATAAGCGTCACTAACTAGTTAGGATTATGGCTTAGATGTGTAATATATATCCCTAATTGTCACATTTAATTGATCCAATGTTTGTCAAGAGCTTTTCTAGCTTTGTTAGAGACTTGATGTTGTTAGTTGTAGGGATAAATTTGAGATATATAGAATTTATAATAAGGGATACCTTGGTTTTTTATAATGACATACTCTATTTTTTAATCAATATATTGAAACGAAATCGGTCCAAATTAAATAGAAATCAATGATTAATATATAACCAACCCTAGGTAGTATAGGATCACGATTCACGCCAAACTAAAATGCATCATCATTGTCTCAAAAAAGTTATAAATGAAAACTACTATGCATTCATTAACTTAAGATAGTTTTATCCACATTTATTTATGTTTTGGTTTTCCATTCAATGTTCGATATTGGATGTGGGGTCCTGACTAATTCAGATTCGCATTGTGTAGGCTAATTAAAAAATGCTCTCTGCTAGGAGCTTTTTCTATTCGTAGAATTCGTACCCGAAACCTCTGGTTAGGGTGAAAAATCATATTTATATCACTACGTTGTCACACCCCAATCCTGATGGGGCATGATGGGCATTCGGCCCTTACTTAGAGCCGAGCGAACCCACTAGTTCTCGTTATACTCATAGTCTCATTGGGCCCTTAAAGCATGGAATGAAATGCATGATGAAAGTTTTTCAGAAAAACATTCAAATGCATGATGAAAGTTTTTCAGAAAAACATTCTTTTCGTCTTTATCAAATCAAGTAAGATTTGCAATCATATGAAATCTGTAAAGTAATGCATGATAATACATACCCTTCTGAGCCGCTTTGCAAAAACGACATACTATATACGTGAGCTACGTACGCAAAGTCTCTAACATAAATCATTATACCATGACATGGATACTCGACTCGGCAACACTCCGGAAAGAAATGGAGCTCGCCAATCAGTGGAACATCTTCTAGCCATATCTCTACTCGTTTGTATACACCGCGTGGCATGAAACGCGGCGTCCACGAAGGGACGTCGGTACGAATAATGTGCGAGTATGTAAGGCATGAATAATAACATAATATAGATATGACAAGTAACAATGAGTAAGAGAGATAACACGAACATTTGGATGCCTCGTAAGGCGGGTGTCATGCATGCTTAGCCTTTTTAAAAAAACATTTCATACATATACGTAGTAACATGCCGACCATAAGGCGGTGTGAAAGGAACATGCAAGGCCATGAAGGCTCGGTGTGATATATAAATAGTATCGTGCCCGGCCATTTAAGGCTCGGTGTTATCATCATTAGCTTTGCGTCCGGGCCTCCCGCGTCGGGGCAATATCATAACATGCCTTGCGGTGGTGTGCATCTCACGTGCTGCCGGCCGACTATAGCGCGGCGCGGTGTGAGAAAATACATACATATATATATATAAAGCATGCATAAGAGCCCAATCAAAAAAGCCACATATTTGTATCGGAGTGACATAAGGTTGGTAGCCTCACGAATATATTATGGAAGACTCATCGTCGCTTTGTCTACCTCAAAGGAAAAATTAATTTAAAAGTGAGACTATCAATGGAGAATAGAACTAAGAGAAAATGTAGAATAAGACCATAAATCTCATAGGGCATCAAGTCATGTACTTTTGGAATCTTAAAAGAAATAGTCATCTTCCATGAACAAAATTGAGACATCAAGAAATAGTTTAACGTTCTCACATCGTCATCGAAAACATAAACTTGAAACCTTTAAACATGAAATCATCTCATCATTTTCATCATAATAACATTCTCATCTTTGACATCATCATTGTTATTGAAAAACATTCCCATCGTTGCCATCATAAGGGCTCGCATAATCCATGACCTTTGGTTTTGGAAGATACAAATATTTTGGAAAACATTTATGGATTATCAGGAAGGAAATCATGCCTCGGAATCTTAGACTTCTTAACTTTTGATAACAAGGAAAAATATGGAAACATTTATGAAATCATAACCTAGAGATCATGCCTTTGAAAGAAAGGGGCGAGCCTTAACATACCTGGAAGATACTTCTCGATTTCCAACTTATTTCCTGTCTTGCAACTCTCTTAAGAATCATTCGTAGCCTCGTAATCTACATATGTAACCATTCGTAATATCATTAGGGTCATCGTCATACGCTCGTCTTAAACACTTAATGAAAGCCCTTTTAAATTACGCCGAAATTCGAGCGATTCCCCATTTATATGCCTAGCCCGAAATTCCAATTCAGCAACCAACAACATCAATAACAATACCAATAGTAATAACATCATTTCTAACAACAACATATGCCATAAAACAGCCCACATGTACTGTTTTCTAAATTTCCCAACTAACCAACTTGGGATGCGACTAATTAATAACTTTATTTCCGTAAGGAAATCGAAATTAATACTAACAACATCAATAACAACATCCTCAACATCGTACAAGACAAATATATGTATTTTCATCCAAATTTCTCTTCAACCCTCAATCCATAAATCAACAACATCAACACAACACACCATAACCACTATTCTTGAAATTATTCCTTAATTCATATTGATAGAGAAAGAGATTTAACAATTCATACCTTATTTTTAGGAAGGTAGCAAAATCTTCATCATTTTCTTGTCCCCAAGATAACTCCAACACCAAACGAAATTATAATCGCGTCTACGCGTTGCCCGGACCTCGATTGATATTCCGTAGCTTGAAATTTCACTCAAAATCCTCAATTTTTGTGATGTATAATGCTCCCTTTGTTGCTGAATTTTCTGGGAAATTTTTGGATGAAAAAATGAGATTTTAACCCTTTATATAGGGGCTGGGAGGCGGCGTCATCTTTGATCTTATGCGCCGATCTATGTCTAGTAGCGCCGCCGTTGCGGTCCCGATGCGGCTTTGTTTTCTGCTTCATCAACTCAGTTTGTAACGTCTATAATTCTCTACTCCGATGTCCTATCAACGAGCGGTTTATTGCATCACAAACTAGACTCGATGAACTTCATTTAGGCTCTTAAAACACCTTAAAACTCCATATATACTAGGAGATATGCGCCTCCAAAGTTGACTAAAAATCCATCCAAAGATTTCTCAAATTTTAAATCGAACTTATTTTCTCCAATTTGCTCGATATCAAAATATTTCAAAACTCTCCATACATGATATTTATCAATTATTATACTAATAATGGCCATGTTCTCGGGTTCCAAAATACTCTTTTCCCGATTACGACTTACGAGATCGTAATTCACCCTTTTTCTTCGTTGTTACGTACTTTCCATAGCTTGTGCCTTTCAAAACATCATGGGACGTCTCCGACACTCCATTACTACGGTGAGGTACATGTCATACTCATGCTCTGAAAACGCGGGGTATAACACGTACAATCGTGGGTAATTCAACCTTTGCGGAGATGAAATATATATAGTAACAAATTAGTTATGACCTTTTCATAGCCTCCAAGAAGTAGTGTGAAATTTGGTTGAAAAAAATAAAAGAGAGAAGTTAAACTTGCCAAAATAGGAAGAAGCGTCTAAAAATTGGCTGCTGCTTGAAACAACCAAAATCAGAAATATTTACAGTGTCATCACATGACTTTACACTGTCACCCCCTCCCATAGAAAAAATAAATAAATTAATTTTCGATTTATCTAAGTCTTCCCTCTATTATGTTTGTCCCAAGATTCATGCCCAACTTATGCATACTGTCTTCCCTTTGTAGTCTTTTACTATTATTCTTTTGAACAGATAAAGAAACAGTGATGAAAAGAAGAAAAACAAGATTGGTAAAATATTACTTAATGTACCTAGAAAATCAATTTTCCCAAGCAACCATTTTACATATATATATCTATATATATATATATACTACTGACTCGTTTTTTCATCCCGGAACAGACAAAAACACTTGTCTTTTCCCTTCCTAATGAGTAGCTAGGCTTGTTGATGTTTCTTTCTTCTTTTTTCTTTTGTATTTCAAAGAAGACAAATAAAGAAACAAAATTATTCAAGAAGTGAACCGGATCTAACATGTTGGGCGTCACACTTCATTGGTTACAACTCTTATACTAGTTAATTATGTATTTAAATTTTTTAGCATCTATCCAAACCTTAAGACAACAAGTGGAGTGATTGAAAGACATAAACCTCTTCGAAAACATTTATATAAAATTAATGAGGGGCAAGTAGATTCTCTAACACCCTCTCCACTGTAACCCGGTTCTAGGGCTTTATTAAAATTAGGAATTCCTTCTTTAGTTCTTTATTTTGTCATTTTTAATTAATTAGAATAATGGGTAGTATAGAGAGAGCGCTAGTGCGCGTAGGGTCAAGAGAGTATTTGAAATTTGAAGATTGAAGTTGTGTTTTGCATTAGAAGTTTTATGAGCGAAAACTTGAATTAATGGATTAAATTGATAAACAACTACCATTTGAATCATCTCCTATTATTGTTTCAAAATATTCAAATAAGATCTATGGACAAGCACTTATAATGGCTCAATAGCTAAATTTACAGATAAAATAGATAGAGAGAAATAGTTATGAAATTTGACTTATCAAAGATTGGTTATGATATATCAAATAAAAGAATTTGAGGATTCAACTCAAGGCCTTAAGATATCAGATAAAGCGATCGAGAATATTAAATCCCTTCCACTCCTTTTTATTTTTTATTTTTTAAGTACATGCTCTTATAACTATTGGTTGGAGCTCCCTCACCAACAAAAAAAGAAAAGATATTAGATCTGTGATGGGTAGGAATAGTCAGTCACTATACTACGTACATCAATTTCATTAATTGGTTGGGTGTAGGATTTTAAAAGAATGAGTACTTCGCAACTCTAATACAAAGAACAAAGTTAATTTGTACCTTGGTTAGTAATAATGGATGGTGGCTGTTGATCCCCACCTTGCAGATTCTCAACTTCTCTTTGTACTTTTTTTGCTTTTTCATTTTAACCACAAATATCTTACTTCTTATTCTACCAAATTAATGTTTCCGAGATTTTATAGTTTTAAAGCATGACCATACCCGGTAACGAAGTCAAGAATTTCACTGATTATGCGTATATTTTAGATTTAATTAATAATATGTATTTATGAAAAGTAAGTTTTGATCTATATACACAGTACTATGTAAGTTTTGTATATACACAGTACTATCTCCGCCAAATTAAAAACAGTAAAGAACTTTTTTTTTTTTTTTTTAAAAAGTTACAATAATTACTCTTGACGAGTCATCAAAACAACTCCATTTTAATTCCCGTCTCCTTTTCGTTTTGGATATGCCACTCTTTTTGAAAATTATTAGGCTTCAAAGTCGGTGGTTGGATCCAAAATATAAACTTGATAGGTTCAACTTTTAAAGTTCTTACTAGGAACTAAACTTGTACTTTTTGAAATTATTCGTAATCTGATATTATTGAGGAAATATTGAATTTGGTTGAACTAATTGGAGCCCATGCATGCTCCATAATCCTAATTTGATAGTATAAAAAAAATACTCCATTTATTATCATCTGTAGAGTTAAACTCAATGATTTGATAGATGATGCTAGTCAAATTGACTTAAAAATGAAGTGCAACACGTTAATATAGGAAAAGGCAACACATGCACGACGTAGCAAATATTTCTATTAAGGATACAGCACATGTCCATTTGATTATGATTTAGCCTTCACTAATTGATTACTAATTTCTGGTTAGTTAACCACTACATATTGCCTAGGAATTCCCAAATACTTCCTACTACAAGACAAGTTCTTCATTAACAACCCTTTGCTGTCACTACGCATAAATAGAACAAGCTAGGTTTCTTATATTTTAAAATAATAATTAGGAAGAAGTTCTATACAAATATCCCATTATCATGACCTTATTAATCCATTAAAAGAAATTATGATTGCTGAATTAGCCCATGCATTTTTGAAAATAAAAATATCCTTGACAAATCTAGAATAAACGAGTACATTTGATGTGAGCCATTGTCTCTCAACAATTAATAAAATGGTCCCAAAGTATTAGTTGGCTATTACTATCAAACTTTGTTATGTCTTCACACAAATAAACAGAAACTATCTGAAACTTGGAGATTTTGAATTCATTGAACCTAATTCTTTGGACCACTTATTCACTTTTTTCCATCATGATTTTGAAATTGAAAGGTCCATTCTCATGAAATAAATTACTAGTGGTCTGTGGCCAGGTTTCTTTTACCCCAAAAGAGAAGGTAACAAAGTTTCTTACAACTACAAGAAAAGATTGTTTTAGGAAATAATATAGCAAAATTTTTCTTAGACACTCAATAGAGTATTTTTTATAAAAGAATGAAGCAAAAGAAGAATTATTAGGTTACCATTTTCTTGCAAGAAGAGATCCAAGATCGAGCCTTTCACTCAGCTTCCACATTTATAAGGGAGAAGAAAATTTTGCTGTATTCTTTACTTTATTGCTAACCCCACAACTCTTCTTGTTTGCCTATTCATTACTCATAAAATAATTCTCCTTCATATCCACCACAGCATTAGCTCTTCCATTTTCTTGAAAAAAAAAAAAATGGGGAGAGGGAGAGTGGAACTAAAGAGAATAGAGAACAAAATCAACCGACAAGTGACATTCTCTAAGAGAAGGAATGGTTTGTTGAAGAAAGCTTATGAACTTTCAGTGCTTTGTGATGCTGAAGTTGCTCTCATCATCTTCTCTAGTCGTGGAAAGCTTTATGAGTTTGGTAGTGCAGGGTATATATACTAAGCTTTTATTTTTATTTTTTATATATATATATATGTGTGTCAAGTTTACTTTGTTTGGCTCTTAATGGCTAATTCTTGACATGGGGTTCTTCTAAATCACAAAAGTTTACAACTTTATGTTTGTTTTCATATGGGGTTCATCACATATATATAAAGAAAGATAAACACACACACACAGAGCCTAATTACTCTTGACCTTTTTTTTTTTTTTGTGTGTGGAGAACTACACTTGCTAAATTGGTATGGGCTTTTGTAGTGCTTTACACAAGCACCAACTTTATTTTATCTATTGTCTGTTAAGTGGAGTTTTCAGATTTGGATCTCTCTTGAGTCATCTTTCTTCTCTCAGTTATTTGTTTGATCAAAATGTGATGAATGATGATCTATATGAGAAGGGGGTTTTACCAATGGGGAATTGACACGTTTCAATTGTTTGAGTAGAGAGCTTCCCGATCCGCAAATACAAAATTAAAAGATCAGAGTAAGGACTGCAGTGTATGCTCTCACTCAGTCACAGAAACTTCTTTCAACCCTTTTAGACAACTGTGTAAAGATCTAGGGTTTCTCTCTATTTTGTTCCTACTATTCCCTTTCTTCTTTTTCTTTAATTTAATTAATGCTTTTGCAGTTTTTTGGAGCACTTATTAGTCCAACGGTTCTAAACTTTGTCTTCTTACCTTTGCATCCTTAGATCTTGAGGTCTCTTCACTGATTTTTGATACTAATCCATTGTGTAAAAGAGAGCATTGTGCACTGCACACCAAAAAGAGTAGCATGCCTGTGAGAATAAGGGAATTTGTTCATATTTGTGATTTTGCATTTATCAGTTTTGCAGGTAGAATGATCTGGTGCTACTTTCTATGTAAGAAAAGGAGTTCTCTTTTTCAACTCACAATCCCCAAGAACTTATCAAGATTTTTTATTTTTTTTCCTTTCCTATTCGGTGAAACTAATTAGTATTAGATTCTTGAGCTTTTCCATATATTAGCAACTTTGCTTCTAGCTCATGCTCTTTGAGCAAGTGATGAAGCTGAGTACTTTTATTCCCATCCATAGACATAAAGTTCTTACTACAGGTCCTTTTTTTCATCCTTTTGTTTATGTTTCCTTCACTCTTCTTTTCTGTTTGCAGGTTTTCTTTGCAAATGTTATGTATGTACATATGTTCTTTTCATTTTTTTTTTCAATTTTTTGACATCATTTTATTAAAGAAAGGTTTCTTCTTTGTTTTTGACATCTTTGATAATATCTCTGACTTTCTAATTACTCACCCAAGAGTTTCATCAATATCTTGGGGCAATATCATCGTTTTGAAGAGGACACGTCTTTTGCATAATTTCTTTTGTAATCTTTCAAAAAAATTACAAGAAAAAATGTAGTGGCCAACTGCAAAGTACTTGTAATCACATATTTGTACTCCCATGTAGTACCTTTGTTTAGAATTAGGGTTTTATATGGAGAAATGTGATCATTGTTTTTGAAGACAAAAATAAAACCTGATTGGCGGTTTAAATCCTTGAATTGAATGTGTAAATGGTTTTGCTTATGTTTCTAATTATGCTTAAGGAATTGCCAAAATGAATTTCTTTTTCCACTTTCCAAATATGGAAGGTTGGAAGAAGGAAAAAGACAACCTCCTGCTGTACTTATGGCCAATAAAATAAAATGGAGTAAATGAATAGAAATAACAAGACTTTTGCTATTTTAACCCTTTGGCATGTCAACATGTTTCCTTCACTCCTTCCCCTTCTCTCCCAATTCCTTATGTACTCTTCCAGCTTTTGCCTTTACTGTTTTTTTCTTCTGTTGTATCATGTATGCTCCTTTTTCATATTATATATTCAATAGTTTTCTTTTCTTCTAATTTCTTGTGTTTTTATTCTTTCAGTATTCATCTAATTATCTTTTATCTCTCCTTAAATGTCTCACTTAATTAATTGAAACATTAAGAATAAATTGGAAAGAAAAGTCAATAAATTAATGACTTCTTGTTTTGATAAAACGTCAAATATTTTGGAACAAATTTTGTTTGCCAAAATGACTAATATTTGGGATAAGATGTTCTAGTTTACTTTTAAGGAGTTGTAGCTGCTGATCAGATTGTAACTTTGTATCAATGTGTTAGCTGGTACTTTCTTGGAGTTTGTCAAGTCTTATATATAGTTTTTTGTGAAACTTAAATATCTTTTTATAAATTCCAATATGTCTG
>NC_081348.1:25283868-25298616 GCF_029784015.1 Lycium ferocissimum
TTCAGGTAACCTTTTTCCCCGATGGGTTCATTATATCGCATTGATTTGTCGGGTTTAAAACAAAACTATTTTAAAAAATGCCATCCATACTTTCTTGAACCGTTTTTCAATTTTAACTTATCTTATCTTTATTGTTATTACTCTATTTTGTTTGTCGATTTTGTTCTTCTTAACGTGACCCTCAATAATTTTCCAACACCAAAATGCAAGAAGAAGCATTAGAAAATAAACAAATTGCAGGAGACTACAATTAGATAGATGTATGCATATTTAAGGAGTGCTAATTGTTGGGATAAACGATCAAAAATACTTTAAAATATTGTCCACTTTATTCAAGCAGAAATTTTTCCCCAAAAATGCGAGAGTTAAAGTGACACAGGAAAATCTTGGAATTTGGATGAGAGTTTTTATCCAAAGAGAGCCCAAACTTTATGTTGTTCCAATTTCGGTTGTTTTTGGGGTTGATTCGTAAAAAAATGTTTAGTGATACCTTTGAAATTTAAACCATCTGCAACTTGAAGAACGATGATTTTCCACGAGTATGAGAGTGAGTTGTATCACTTATGAAGGGGTAACTTTTTGCTACTACTATCTTTCAACTTTATAATGTGACAGGAGGGCAAAAGGGGGTTTTCCCGGGAAGTTTCTTTGTCTTTCATTTGTTGTTTAACTCTTCCATTTCACATGATTTGCTGTTTATTCACTTTTTCTTTTCCCTTGTGTTTGTCTTGATCATTATTTTTATTTGCTCTAACACCTATTGCATGTGAATTAGAAATTAGATTCTTTCCAATCATGCATGGAATCTGCTATTATTGGGAAGGAAAATTCTCTTTTCCGATTACTCATCATGAGTCTGTACAAATAATGCAAATGCAATCTTCAGTGTCTTCAAAGACAAAAAGGTTTAAAAACAAAAACACGACATTTAAAGACCAAAAGTATTTGAAATATGAGTTTTAACAAAGAAAAAAGTAGAAAAGAAAATAAAGATATGTGTCGGATAGTTCTTACCCTAAACCCCTTTCATCAAAAAATAATTTTTCATGGTTTAAAATTTAATGAAGTGAATTTAATTAACTAATCATAATTAATATAGTTATATATATTAAACACATGTCATACATTTATTGATTTTACATAGAATTTTATGACTATACATTCAAAAGGGGGAATTAAAAGAATTAAAAAGAAGAGTTCAAAGTGAATATTTTCTAACTATAAAAAAACCGTGGCTCACTTTTTGGCCCCTTTCCTTTAAAAAAAAAAATTGGCCCCCTATTAAACACCCCAACATTAAAAAAAAAAAAAAAAGTAACCCCCTCCCCAAAATAAAAAAAAAATTTTACCATATTAACAAAAATCAAGAATATTAAAAAAAAAAAAAAAACCCATTTTAAAAAAAACAAACAAGTCAAAAAAAAGGCCCCCTATTAAAAAATCAAAAATATTCTTTAAATTTTTCAAAGTATCTTATTAAATAATAAATTTGTTTCTTTCCACGCGTATCAACCCATTAAAAAAGAAAGAAATTATAGAAAAAAAACTTAAAATACTTATATATTTAAATAAGATATAACAATTATTTTTTCATTTTTTTTTTCTCTAATAAATGTGAAAAGAGATTAATGTAAAAAAGGAAAATAATATTAAATGGAGATCAAATAATTAATAAGGTAAATTAGTGAAATTATAATTAATTGGCGTTTTCGCTTAAAAAATCGTGCAAAAGACAACATGACGATAAAAATGAGTTAAACCAAAATATTTACCAAAAATTAAAAAATGAAGTTCTTCATTTAAATAGAAATCAATCTCTATTTAAATAGAAAATTAAATTTCTACTTTGTTTCATTTTAAACATGTAAAATTAATATAATAATTTGAATTAAAATTATCCAAATCAAAATTTGATAAAAAAATAATAGGTATTGTTTAGGCCCAATCTACATACATTAACAATAGAATATTTGACACCTTTAAATTAATCGAATCAAAATTCAAAGTATCAGCGTGCTTAAATATTACTTTGTTTTATCTCGAAGAGAGAAAAATAGTTTCGCTTTTAAATAAGTGTATATTTTAAAAAAGTATTAATAAATTTACATTGTCAACTTTGTATTCGTACCAAACACTAATATAATAAAAAGTTTTGGATACGAGTACAAAACTACAATGATATATATATATATATAGAAGAGCGTTTATAAACAAGATCGTCGTCCGTCCTTTTGGTCCCGCTTTTTTTTTATTTAAGGCAAAAAAATCCTTTGTGGTCCCACCCACTTTTTTATTTAAGGGCAAAAAAATGACATTTTATACTTTATATTACCAACTCTTCTAAAAAGTAGATAGACATATTTATTATATTTCTATTTTTCTACTATAACATCGATTTACCCATTTTTCGTCGTCGGTCATTCTTAAAAAAAAAAAAAAAATTGGACATCATACTAAAAATGCCAAGCAATATTAAAAAAAAAAAAAAAGGAAAAAAAAGTGAACCCCACCCTCTCCAAACTCATGAAAAAAAAAAGTGAATCCCATATTAAAAAAAAAATAAGCAATGTCAAAAAAAAAAAAAAAAAAAAAACGTGCACCCATATATTAAAAAATTAAACAATATTCAATGTAATTAAAAGTATCCTTATCAAGTCAATAATAGTGGATTCATTGCCACGTACGTATTAACCCGTTAGTGGGAACAAATGAAATTATTGCGCGTTAAAAAAAATTGACCCCATATTATTACTTTTTTTCTTCAAAAGGTTAAGTAGCCAAATACATACAATTTCCTTTCTTTTCTTATATATAGCATGAGATTTAATCTATATTTAATTGTCGTATTTGCTATTAAAAGCTTATGTCATTTATTTGTTATGTTTACTAAAATAAATATACTTATTTTAAAATAAGATAGAATTTAATTACTTTTTCATTTTTATTCTTACTCTAATAAATGTGAAAAGAGATTAATATCAAATGGAGATTAAATAATGAATAAGGTAAATTAGTCAAATTATAATTCTAATTCACGTTTCCAAAAACCATGCAAAAGACAACATGACAATTAAAATGAGCTAAACCGAGAATATTTTAAAAAATTAAAAAAAAATGGCATTTCTTCGTTTAAATAGAAAATTAATTTCTACTTTGTTTCGTT
Source organism: Lycium ferocissimum (assembly GCF_029784015.1). Classification (NCBI taxonomy): domain Eukaryota; kingdom Viridiplantae; phylum Streptophyta; class Magnoliopsida; order Solanales; family Solanaceae; genus Lycium; species Lycium ferocissimum. The sequence continues at coordinate 25,287,032 of NC_081348.1, forward strand.
TTAAGCATGTAAAATTAATTTAATAATTTGAATTAGAATTATCCAAATCAAAATTTGATAAAAAATAATAAGTATTTTACACCTTTAAATTAAACGAATTAAAATTGAAAGTATCAATGGTCTTAATTATTCTTTGTTTTTATCTCGAAAGAGAAAATAGTTTTCGTTTAAACAAGTCTTTTTTTTTAAAAAGTATTAATAAATTTTTATATATGAACACGAATATAATAAAAGGCTTTAGATACGGATGTGAACATAGTATAGATATATATCCATAAAAACGAGACAAACTTATGTATGTTTATTATCATAAAAACGAAGTACAAACTTATATATATATATATATATATATATATATATATATATATATATATATATATATATATAATCACTATCCGAACATAACCATATATCATAATCTGTATAATTGACGTTGAAACCGTGCGCGCCACGGGCATAGGCCATCTAGTTTCCTAATATATTGAAGAGACCTAAAGCTACTCAAGGTCGTCATGCCTGCTTAGGCATTTCATAGGCAGTTTGGTCATTCGGTCAAAACAAAATAATATGATGGGCCTCAATACTTTTTAATTGTAGCTGCCGACGTTCTGAGTGTTCTGACTAAATTAGCCTTTGCTTATACATCACTTTTCGTTTCATTTTTGCCCCTGCTTTGTACTTATATTGTATGGTTTGCCCGTCCTCTTTTGGTAAATACCGAAAAGTTAAAAGACAATTATATTCTAAAAAGCAACAGGAGAGCCATGTCCGGCAGCTTTTTGCCCTTGGTTCTTTCTTTATTTCATTAAGTAGCCGTTTGGCCATAAAAATGATTCACTTTTTTCTTAAAATATATTTCACTTTTTTTACTTTTAGGCGATTGGACATAATGTATTCCGGAATATCAAAAATAAGAAAAACTTATTTTTTAAATTTTTTTTTTTTTTTACACTATATTTCACCAAAAATTATAATTTTAAAAAGCGTAGTACAAACACAACTTCTAGCTTCAAAATTTCAAAAAAAGTGAATTTATTTTTTGATATTTATGACCAAAACGAAGACCTAAATGTATTCATGGTTTTTGGTCAATATTGCCAAGTTTGAATGAACACTTCTAAATGCTTAAAAAGGTCCAGGAGTCCACACATGCACAAAACTGTTGGAGCCGGCTCCCCTCTAGTACGTAATCTGTCCATTTCATCCAATGGGGTCTTGAATTGTCGACACGTGTCTCCTATATAATTTAAGGGACAAGATTCTTTTAGTTAATTAAAGGTTTTAACCCAGGTTAAGTTTATTATCTCTCTTCCCCATCCTCTCCTAAATTTATTGTCTCTCTTTCCCCACCCTCTCCCATCGGCTGTCAAACATTGTCCATCTTCTGTCCCAAATCATCCAACCATGAAGCAGCGGTGTCTTATGTTAGCATGGTTAACGGCAATAGTAATAGAAGAATTTTGTGTTTTCATGTTCAAAATTATAATGGCTAAGTTGGAAGTAATAGTACAATATTCAACTTGGTATTTCTCAAAATTGTGTAGATTTCTGATTCCGCTATAAATATAATAGATGGAAAAGTTAGAGACTTGGTATTACTTACAAGTTGAAGCATCTTTACTTGTAAATTGGAAAAGAAAAAATTGATTGATACACTTTTAGTTTAGACGAAAAATTTGGGGTTCCTGATAATATCCTCTATGTTTTGCCGTATTTTCTTAATTACTTGTTCTTTCCATGGTTATGGAATCTATCCTAGACCTTGCTCTATTTTTTTTAATTTTTTTTTTTTTTTTTAAGTTTTTCCCTTCGGTATGCACTTCTAAAAGCTTCGTTCTACCAAGTACTGCTGAAATTGTAATTGTTTTAGACCTTTCTTTATTTCTCTCAATTGAAAGCAGGGAGGGGGGGGGGGCGCCGCGTGGGGGGCGGGGGGCGTAGGGCGTGGGAAGGGAAAGGCAGAGCTAAGGGATAACTAATGTGAATCTGACTTTTACTTTGAGGATGAGGAAGAGAGAGAATAAATTTAATCGGGACTTTTAATTAAAAGTGACAAAAAAATTTAAAAATTGAGTTGGGTAACTCTAATTTTTTAATTAAATAGGGGTGATAAACTTTGGATTAGTGATTAGGGAATTTTGACTTGCCTCAAAGTTATATTTTCAACACTTTAACTCCAAGCTTTGTTTTTTACACTTTGCCTTTAAATTTTGTTTTTAACACTTTGATTCAACTCATATAAATCATAAAATACCTCCTGCACCCGCCCCCACGCCCTCGCAGCCCCCAGGCCCCCACCCCGCTCCTGCCCTTGCCCGCACCCCCAAATCCCACAAAAAAAAAATGTTTTTTTAAAAAAGATTTTAAAAGTTTTTTTTTTTAGGTTTTTTTGTACCACCCCCCACCCCACCCCTCCCAAAAAAATTAATTTTATTTTTATTTAAATTTTTGAAAAGATTTTGTTTTGATTTTTGTACCACCCCAACCCATCCACCCCTCCCCCCGCCCTTGTCACACCCCACAAAAAAAAATATTTTGAAAAGTTTTTTTGTTTGTTTTTTGTACCACCCACCCCCCCCCCCCGCCGCCCCACCAACCCCGTCCTCCCGAAAAAATTAATTTTATTTTAAAAAAAAGTTTTGAAAGGTTTTTGTTTTGTTTTTTGCACCACCCTCTCTCCCTTGCTTCCTTGCCCCCCACCCCCACCCCCACGAAAAAAATGTTTTTTTAAAAAAGAGTTTGAAAAGTTTTTTTTGTTCTTTTTTAGAATGATAATTTATGTTCTTGGTGTTTGTGAACTTGGTTTATATGAATGTTGATCGTGTTCAAATCACAAATGTGTGTATTCTTGTTAATAAATTGTGAACGAGGTTTTCAATAAGTAATGAATCTGTTGCAACAGCTCTGTAGCTTATTGGATTTTATCCAACAAGTAACAAGACTTGTTGCAGCAACTAGTATCTTGTTGGAACAAGTATCTCACTTGCTACAACAGATACTACAGTTATTACAACAGATATTACACTTGCTGCAACAGATATTACAGTTGTTGCAACAGATATTACTTGATTCACCCATATTTAGTGATAAACAGAGAAAATCAACGATATTTAGTGATCAATGTATAATACTTAATCAATTTGATGTATTTTGAATCAGGACAGATGATCTACTAAGTCAGTATGCACTAAATCGAGTGATCATTAGAGTGAATTGATGTGAACTACTTGATTCACCCATATTTAGTGATAAACAGAGGAGATCAACGATATTTAGTGATCAATGTATAATACTTAATCAATTTGATGTATTTTGAGTCGAGATATGATGCTACTAAGTCGGTATACCTTAAATCGAGTGATCGTTAGAGTGATTTGATGCGAACTACTTGATTCACCCATATTTAGTGTTAAACAAAGAAAATAAATGGTATGTAGTGATGAATATATATATCTACTAACATCCTTAATGGATTAGATAGTAATTTCATGAATTAGATGGGCAATTCTAAGTGTATTCTTCTTAAATCGAGTGATCATTAGAATGATTTGATGCGAAGTACTTAATTCGACCATATTTAGTGATAAAAAAATGAATTTAATGTAACAAAGGTTCAATGTGATCAATATCGTGAATATGTTGCAATAATTGAGGAGTTGTTGTAACATATGAGATACGTATGCAACGAATATGAGTAAGTTGTTGCAACATATAAGATACCTGCTGCAACATGTGAGTGAGTTGTTGCAATAATTCAAACAAGGTAATCAATCTGTTGCAACAACTACGCAACTTGCTTAAACATCTTATCCATATGTTGAAACAAATTAGTAACTTGTTGCAACTTCTTCAACAAATGTATGATCTGTTGCAACAATTAACTCATCTATTGCGACATATTTTTTAATTTTTGTAATAATTTAAGCAATTGTTTGATTTTTTCCAACAAGGTGAGTAATTTGTTGCAACAACTAAGCAACTTGTTTAAAAAGATCAGTAACTTGTTGAAACAGATTAGTAGCTTGTTAAAATAAATTAGTAACTTGTTGCAACTTCTTCAACAACTGTGTGCATCTGTTGCAACAATTAGTAAGCAAAATAAATAAGTTCATAAACAGAAATTATTCAATAGACACCTTGGCTCCAAATACCACAACTTAAGTAATAATTTGTTCAGCAATTGCCTTCTGGGGTATAGCAGATTTCCTTGATCTACTCCATCTCCTTCGTTTCCATCATTAGTTTCTTCATCTTCTAGTTCTTCTTCACTTTCTTCATTGTATCTACTGCTTCTTGGCTCTGTTCTTCATCTCTTTCTGAGGATTGTCTGTTAGTTTGGCTGTCAATTTGACTGTATCTTTCCTCAACATTTGCCGATTCATAAATAGGTTGTCTACTTATTGCAACAAATGTAAAACTTGCTGCGCTACAATTGTTACAACAACTACAAATCTGTTGGATATCTTCTTACAAACAGAACCAAATAACCGAAGCTTGCTGTCCAACAGATTTGTAGTTATTTACAACGGATTGTCTACTTATTGCAATAAGTGTAGAACTTGTTGCAACAACTACAAATCTGTAGGATATCTTTTACAAACAGAACCAAATAACTGAAGCTATGTCCAACAGATTTGTAATTGTTGCAACAGATTGTCTACTTATTACAACAAGTGTAGAGCTTTTTGCAACAACTGCAAAGTTGTTGGATATCTTCTGAAATAGAAGCAAATAACGGAAGCTATATCTAACAGATTAGCGAGTCGTTACAACATATTGTCTACTTGCTGCAAAAAGTGTAAAACTTGTTGCAACGACTACAAATCTGTTGGTTATCTTCTACAAATAGAACCAGATAAACATCAGAACAAAAATAAAAAACTATATGTTGGATATATTTTCCCAAACCCTAAATCCTACCAGGACAACAATAAAAAAATCATCCATTTCACTACAAACACACAACAACAACCTAAATTTTATCCAAACTCTTTCTAGACCCAAAAAAAATAAAATTAAAACTTTTAAGATTTTTTTTTTTTGTTGTTGGATTGTGTGGGGTGTGCAAAAAACCAAAAATAAAAACTTTTCAAAATCTTTTTTTTTAAAAACAATTTTTTTTTTTTGGTTGGGTGGGGGAAGTAAGAAACAAAAAAAAAAAAAAAAATTCAAAAACTTCTTTTCAAAAAAAAAATTTTTTGGGGGGGGGGGGGGGTGGGTGGGGGATGAGTGGATGGTGGTGCAAAAAAACAAAAACAAAAACTTTACAAAATTTCTTTTTTTTTAAATATTTTTTTTGGGAGGGTGGTGGGTGCAAAAAGAAAAACTTTTCTAACTTTTTTTAAAAAAATAATTTTTTTGGGGGCGGGGTGGGGGATGGCGGGGTGAGGGGTGGGAGGAGGCGGAGTGGGAGTCACATATAAGCATCAAAGAGATGAAATTTCAGTATTACCCGTACGAAGGCCGTACGGACAACAAATCTTTGGTGTTCTCGTTTCTATTTAGTAACTAGATAAGTATTGCCCGTGCTAAGCACGGGCCCACCATTTAAAAATGTGATACTAATTAATGTGGCTACCCTCGACTTGCACAGTTTCATTCAGATGTAACTTAAATCCTAAATGGCAATAACTACTTGAAAATAACCATAATTTCAAAAACTGTAAATAACAATAAATCCTGAAAAAGAGAATACCTATGGGTTTACTAATGCATCAGTGATGCATAATTCCATATCTAAATAGAAATTTTAACATAATTCAAAACAAAAGAAAGAATTTTATAACACGTACATTCGAGTATAGTAAACCTTTGCTCCCTCCCAGACACTATTTTGGGGAAGCAAGCATCTCCAAATCAAACTATAACAATTTATTGATGAGACATCTCTCAGGAGAAAAGGAGGGTATATGAGGAGATTTGTTGCGGGTTGATCCAAACCTATTATCATGGGTTGTTTCCTGTGAAAATGGCTGAATTCTCTATTTCTGTTTTGTTTATTTCTCCATTTCTCTCATTCTCTGTTATGCAAGTCGTACCAGGGTGGCCTGAAATTTAAAACATCAAGGACATGATTTGAATCAAACATATATAGAAAAGATATAAGCCTTTAAATTAACTGCAGTAGCCCAACTGATACATGCCTTCTCTTTGAGAATGATATTGAAATTCCAGAAAAGTTGGAGATATATAATTTCTGTCGGAAATACTAAATAACCAAGCCACAAAATGGGCTCAAACAGATACGGTCGGGAAGCTGCTTATCAGAAGACCATTAGTTAGTTCTATAGTTCAAAAGACCATTAGTTTCATTACATCAATACATAAAGTTCACCTGGCTGAAATATCCTTTCAGATGAACAAAACAAAGATGCATAGAAACTGTATAATACTTTGACATAGACAATTTAGTTGAAACAGTCTACTCGATCAACGTATCTTGGCATAAACAAAGCCATCCCACACACAAAAAAAAAAAAATGATGCATAGTAAAGGGGAGATTGAAATGTCACGTTCAGTGTTTGAAAAATTATGAAGTTAATGGAAAGAACCTTTATTTTGGATAAATAGTGAAAAAACTTATCATCTCTACACGTCTCTAAATGTTCAAGATATAAAGCGTATCCAAGCATTTAATGAGAACTATCAGTCATGAAAACTTACAACTGAACAAAAAAATTCACTGAGATAGTACCTTAAATAGCAAAGTCAGGCCATTAATAATGCTAACATCTACTACCCTCTAAAAGCATACACGATATCCTAAAAAAGATGAAAGTGAAACTAATGGTAGATTCAATGCACTAAAGATAAATATAAAGGTAAGCATCTAATGAGAAATGATAGTTAAATAAACATAATATTACAGGCCAAACTCATAACCAAGGTTCTTCACACAACCTTTTCTAGTGCATCTAAGATATCTTTCAAAGAAATGAGAAGCTCAAGCAAATCTTTGATCAATTCTACAGATATTGCTCTTCCCAAAACCAACTTAAAAAATCGTTCACTTCACAATATTCAAGGATGATTTAAAATATCCGACAATAAGAAAATTATTGCAAGTTATGAGGATATTCTTTCACAATATTAATCCAACAGTAAGAAGATTATAGCAAGTAATGAAGGTAAGATAGTATAAGACAACTAAAAGGTACCTTTAAGTAGAAAATTGTTATGCGCTCATGGATCTTCATTTGATCCTTCATTCCAACTCTTGGCCTTTCTTGACTTCCTTTTTCAACTTCTTGAAATACCTCACAGTAAGGAGTAAAGTCTGCAAGTACACGAAAACGAACAAATAATAACCGAAAATGTATGAAAATATTAGAATTTGGACGATGTATATGCTGGAATATGTAAGTTCTAATGCAATTCCTCAATAAAATTAGTATCTTCTTTTACAAAGATGAAGTTACCTCCAAGGGACATGAAGTCATCAACAAAAAATTTCATAGGCCATCAATTGTTTATACTGGATGATAATTTGATCTTTTCTTTTGGCCTTCCTTTCCCATGGGAGCTTCTCAGACACATGGCCCTGGGAGGACCTGGAGGAGAACATGATTATGAAAGCAACAACTAACACAATCTTCGCATTAGGATTTCCCTGGTTAAATTTCTTCTTGAATTTCTCACAGTAAGATACACTATGAACAGTTGTCAGCCACATAGCTAAGGACCAAGACTACATCATAAGGAACAAAAAGGAAATACTTAAATTTCTCCCAAGTAGCTTGACAAGGAAAAAAAAATGAAGCACTTTTGAAATCAGAGAGAAATGACAAAATAACAGTAAACATCAATAGAATTAAAAATAGAACATAAACGAAGCTTCATCGATCCTAGCTGCTTTTAATTAATTATTTTTTTAAAAAAAAAATCTTAATTTTTGTATCTACCAGAATAACAAATGAAATTACAATTAAAAAAAAACATGAAAATTGACCTTCTCTTTCTTAATTATTTTTCTGTTTGCAAGCTAAAATATTTAATTGAAAATATAAACTTATCCATTACAAATTTGAAAAATATTGTATACTATACAATTTTCTACTAAATATTAGCAGCACATAAACTTATCTTCTGCAAAAATCAAAAAGCCACAACTTGTCGTACGGAAGAATTGTTCAAAAGATTGTACTACATAATACTCTTTCATCACGAATTCTGGAATTACACGGAAGATCGATTTTACATATATAAATGAACAAATAAACCCTAGAAATCACAGTAAAATAGGACTTGGATCGAGCATTAAGGGAGATACGTATTCTATGTTGCGAGTCAAACTCAAACTTCATTGTTGATGGACCAGCAGCAGTTTCCTTTTCTCTATAGATCACCTCTCAGGCATTCGTGTCGAGTAGACCTTGTTGCTGTGAGAAATCTTAATTCATGAGTTATAGGGAGGGATTTATGAATTTAACATAAAAGATACTACTATTGCTTCTTAACAAATTAACTAAAGATAAACCATATTAACAAATGTGTTGTATTTTCTTTCTAGGGAAACAAAGAAGAATGGCTAATGAGTCATAAATTTTGATAGATAACTAAAATTAAAATACCAAAACATTAAGACACCATTTGGCAGACAGGCCATAGAATCAGTCCACATGAGAGGAAGAATGGGATCAAAATGCTACAAAATTGGACAAATAAACAGCAACCAAATCAACGAAAATTCAACTGGTAGCATCGTACCCATTTTATAACTAAACTTTTTTGTGAACCAAATTGAGATGATCTTCAGAGTAACACTTAAAAGACAAAGAATCTCGAATATCCATTATCAAAATAGTATCGAAGTCAAAATCAACACTCAATATGTTTTATCATTCTTTTTCACGAAGAAAACTTCAAAAACAAATACCTCAAAATTGCAGCAACGGTCTGAGCTAGATGATCACTATATTTTTCTACTAAAAGCTTCTTGATTTGCTGATAGATTTTTGGAGAAGAAGGTGAGTATACTGTATTTTCTAAGAAGGCGAGAAGCTTGTGGGTTTGGTTAAAAAGAATACATTGTCGGTTTGGTTATAAAATAAAAAGAAGCTTCTGGGTTTGGTTAAAATGTCATAATTGCCCTTAGGACGGACGACGATCACAACTTTCACTCATGTTTTTATATTAGTAGAAATAATTTCCCATGCTTTGCCATTTTCAATTTATTTCTTCCATTTGAGTTCAACAATACGAACAGTAAAAAGAATTTTTACCGATTAAGTAACAGGAAGTGAAAAAATTAATGTTCTTCAATTCTTGGTTTGGAAGTTATGTTTTTTTTTTTTATCTATCAATCTTTTTCAACTCTTAATCCACAAATAGAAAAGAAAAGTAATTTCACCTCGTGACCTTAAGAACAGAAAAAACTAATGATTGTTTGCTAAGAAATCAACCAACAAAATTATGGTAAATAAAAGAAAACAAAATAAATATCTTAAATTAAAATAGCTGAACATAAGGATTTCACTTATCAAGAGATAAAATTCCAAAATTTGTGAAACAACCAATTTTTTATTTTGCACCATCATTTTCTTATCTTTTTCTCTTATCTCTAAAATTTACATCCCTTTTCCAAATTAGAATAAACTCTTCTAATTCCACAATATCTCATTTCTTGCAAACATAAGAGTAGATCAGGAAAAACGCATTTTTAAAGAGCTAGAAAAAGAAATAGTTAAGAAGAAAAATAAATTATAAAGAAATACAAGGAAGAAGAAGAAATGAAATCATGAGAGGACGAACAAGAGTGGAAAAAATAAGAAAAAGATAGGGAGGCACGGGGAGTCTGCCAATTTTTGTGGCTTTGACAGGTGGGCCTCAAGAAGTCCTTTTGTCAAATGATAAATGCTTCACACAACTATGATGTGGCGTATGAGACACAAAATAAAATTTTCCTCATTAATTGAACAGCCAATACCCTCTGAATTGCTCTTTAAGCAATTAAATCCAAAATGAATTCATTTTGCCTTTTTTGTTTAACACTCTTGCAGGATAAATTATAAAGGATACCTATGATGTCTTTTCTGGAATTGAATTTCACCAAAAAAAGGAGTTGAATTTAACTAAACGATTACATTAGTATTTACATGAAAGAGCTTTTTAATTCAGTCGCTAATAAATTGGCACTTTGGTGACTTTAAAAATGATCGAGAACTTCTCAAAACTTTGTGAATTATAAAAATGTCAATGAGTAAAAGAAAAAGAAAAATATTAGTGTTATTGTAATTTTATTTTAATTTATACATTAATTAGTTTCCGATTCTTAGACTTCCTTTTACCACAATAAAATTCTTCACATTATTTCAGTTATGTAGTTTTAAAAGTCAAAGATTTTTGCGGATATCCCTTAGAAGCAAACTAATTACGCGAGCCTACCCCCATTACTTTCCAACCCCTAAAATATTTACCGCCATACCTCTAAATCCCACAAACTTCAGCATACAAAAACGTGACCAACGCCTAACCAAAAAACAGAGGCTTCATCAAAACAGAACATCGTTCCCCAAAATTCAAGCCAAAAATCCCTAGAAAACATGAAATCAACTACAAAAATTCACCTATCAGATCCATAAATACAAAACCAAACGAAATCGACTCCAAATTACAAATTCGAAGTTTGATCTCACACGCAAATCTACACTTTTTCAACTTTCGAATATCTGCAATTCAATCTTCAGATCTGAAAAACAACTTTTTTTGGGATGGATGATGTTACAGTTTTGGTTCACTACAATGGAATCTGGGATAGCAATAAAAAATACATCAATTTTAAGGTTGACGCAATTCTCGTCAACAGTAGCTGCAAATTCGATGAACTTCTTCTTCGAATCGCAACTCAATTACAGGTTGATACCACTACAATAAAGCTCGAAAGTAAATACGAACTTGCAGAAGGATTTCCAGCTATGAAGATATTCAACGGTATAACAGTCAAAGTGTACTTCGACTTGAAGAAGAAGAAGAACACTGCTAGCATTACTATCCACTATCAATCTCGATGAACACTATCGTCGCACAAATCGCACCACAAATTGATTTCCCTACCGGTTCATCAAACATTAGACAACTGATCAACAATAATGATATCAATATGGTTGTAACTGATGAACAAATTAAGCAAAACATAATTACCGACCCGTGCAACCAAATAATTAAATTTGGACAGGCTTTCATTGACAAAGCCATGCTAATCAAGGTTGTACGACAGTACTCAGTACAAGAGAATTTGAGTATCGAACCAAAAAATCATGTAACAGGAAGTTCGTCTCGATTTTTCACCTGGGTGACACTCTTAAAATAAATTCTTCATGATGCCATCAATAAGATAAAAGATATCGAGATGACGCATGACTTTTCAAATTCTTCAATGAAACACTCTTCAACTGTCCTCCATGATGCCATCGGTGATAAAATATACCTGAGATGAGATTACGAGGATGACGAATTAATGAAATATTCTTTCAAAATTTCAATACATCATGAATAAAAATATAAATTATATTAAAATGGAATGTGGGTTGTGGGCCCTTTAAACCCTTTTCCCCCCGTGATACCCAAAGAAAAAAAATAACAGGGG
>NC_081348.1:25298716-25374889 GCF_029784015.1 Lycium ferocissimum
TTTTCTCCCTTAATTTCTCATTTGTTGTTAAAATTTATCTTATTTTTATTATGTCCGTCTCTTTTTATTTAGTAAGTTGACAATTCAAATATCGTACATGTCAAGTTTATAATCACAAGATTCAAAGGATATTTTATTATATTATACATATTTTTAATTTAAAACCATAAGATTCAAAAGTCTATCTTTATTTTTTATTTTTTTTGAGTTCCACTGAGAAAGTCTTTTCTTATAAAAGACGCCACTCTTAAAGCTACGTAATACACCAAACTTAGACGGATTAAATTGAGAGACGAGAGGAGTATATCTTGCCAAATGAAGGAAATGAAAGAACAATTGAGACACTGCGTTAAATCTAATTAACAAAGAAATTTGTAGAATAAACTCACCAAAATTAATAGCAAATCTCTAATTTAAACAGGAAAAATTAAAACAAAATCTCAAATTCAGAGTACCAACTATATGAACCACCAAGCAGCCCTCCTCAGTGGGTCTCCATATTTTGTTTCTTTTCCTCTTATTTTCCCCTTAATTTCTCAATTGTTGTTAAAATTTGTCTTATTTTGATCATGTCTGCCTCTTTTTATATTTAGTAAGTTGACAATTCAAATATCCTACATGTCAAGTTTATAATCATAAGAGTCAAAGGATATTTTATTATATTATACACATTTTTAATTTAGAACCACAAGATTCAAAAGTCTATCTTTATTTCTTAAACTTCGTATCTAGTCAAACTTAGACACTTAAATTGAGACAGAGGGAGTATATGCCAAATGAAAGGACAATTGAGACACTGCGTTAGATCTAATTAACAAAAAAAATTATAGAATAAACTCACCAAAATTAATAGCAAAACTCTAATTTAAACGGGAAAAATTAAAAGAAAATCTCAAATTTAGAGTACTAAGTACTATATGAACCACCAAGCAGTATTTTGTTTCCTTTCCTCTTATTTTTCCCCTTAATTTCTCAATTATTGTTAAAATTTGTCTTATTTTGTTTATGTCCGCCTCTTTTTATATTTAGTAAGTTGACAATTCAAATATCCTACATGTCAAGTTTATAATCACAAGATTCAAAGGATATTTTATTATATTATACACATTTTTAATTTAGAACCACAAGATTCAAAAGGCTATCTTTATTTCTTAAACTCCATGTCTAGTCAAACTTAGACACTTAAATTGAGACAGAGGGACTATATGCCAGATCAAGGAAATGAAAGGACAATTGAGACACTGCGGACATGCGAGGACTTAAAAAGTAAACACACAAGAGGTAGAATTAATGTTAAACTTCTGAAATGTACACATGTTAGTCCCCGCTAGAGTATAGTTTCATGTATTTCTATAATAGAGTAATAAAATGAAGTGTAAGAAAGAATATGATAACGTAAAAGTGAAATATACGTGTACAGAGAATAGGTGGCAAACCAAGTAATAGTACTTGTTAAATGAAGTGGACCCACAACTAAAAAAAATTAAAGAAACCAAGTACAATTGAAATAAGTCCAAATTTAGTGTACAACTCAGACAGCTTTTTGTACAATTTGTTGTTGCTGTGTTCGCCCCTTTTGGACACTTACATATATTAGAAATTTTTAGTAATGTGGCCAAGTAATATCGGACGGAGGGAGTACTTCATTTATTAATTCTTAAAGAACGTGAAATGTCAAAAGTGAACAAAAAAAATGCACGAGAAAATAAATGTATCGGAGAATTAAAATTGAAGTGCATACGTGTATACGTATGAAAAAAAGAATAAATATTCAAGATCTTATGACATACGTCATGATGATAAAAAAGTAGTTGGTTAAAGTGTACAATTTATATAACTTTTGGTATAAGTATTCATTGTTGTGTTAGTCCATCTTGGACACTTATATATAATAGAAAAATTAGAAAAGTGGAATCTACGTGTCCGTTTATCAATGAATTGGGCTAAATTCATAGTACAAGCTGCAATATTTTTGGTACAAGTCGTTGAAGTTGTGATCGTACTCCTTAACCGCTTATATATAATAGAAAAGAAATATAGCCCAATCAATCTGTTTGCTGGGGCATTGTCAATTTGTTAGGTAATGTTTTGCTAATTACTTTAAGTTTGACAAAATACTTTTAGCTGGCATTCTACTGATCACTAATACATTTATTGCCTTTAGTAGTAACTAACAACCATGTGCGTGATTTATGCTTACAATGACATTAAACGCATAAATTCACAATTCTGATTTGGAGGATCTTGCGATCTAGTTTTCTTGAAGTGTGCCTTTAGAGATGTTGAAAAAAGAAATCGTTTAAAACTAGAGTTGTAAACAGAATTGATCTAAATTGGAGCAAAAACAAAGAAAACACGAAGGAACTAATTGCAATTTTAATTCCCTATATTATGTTCATCCATAATAATCTCAACTAAATTCACAAACAAAGAATTTACATTATGTAATGAATTCCACTTAATATGCATTACTCGTTTAAGGTCCGATTAATTTATCGTAAAAAAAAGTCTCACTTTAAGAGTAAAACACTCCCTAACACGTTGATTTGTTTTTCAGATGTATGTATTGTTCGCAAAATAATCTGTATAAGTTTAAATAAAGTTTCAACACGATCTGTAAAACACTTAGTAAAAGCAGTTACGCGACAAAAGATAAAAATACTTACTTGATGAAATACTTAAAACCAAGAAACTGCGAAACCTAAAAATGAACGTAAACGATGTTGGAAAAATAAAAATATTTTCGAATATAATCGAGCCCACTTAGTTCAAAGTGTGTCCTTAAGGAAATTATTCCCCTCACAAGATCGAGGTTGATGGAATATCCCCTCCCGTGATAGAACGATTATCTTACGATAGTATACTCCAAATTCGTAGGTGCAAAACCACTCAACCTAGGGATCGCGCGAAATAAAACAAGAGAGTTTTGGAGAGAAAGGTTTATCTTTTGTTTTTTAGGAGATAATAGTCAAAATACCCCCCAACGTTTGACCAAAATGCCAACTACACACCTAACCTTTGTGTTGTCCCATTACCCCCCGGGACAAATTTTTCAAAGATCAAAATGCCCTTTTTCTGATGTGGACAAGAGCGTGAGTACACCGCTCGCTGGCGCGTTATAGCTTTTAAAAAATAGCACAAGCGCCAAATGGATACAAATGCCACATAGATAAATTTAAATTCCTCCATTTTTCGGGCTACTTCATCTTCTTCTTCACCCTATTTACTACCCATCTCCATTCTTTTTGCCAAAATAATACCCATTATAAATTTAGAGAGGATAGTGATTATTCTCTAATCACTGTTCCCAAATTTCAAAAAAAAAAAAAAAAAGAAAAAAACGAAAATGCGGAAAAAAAAAAAAGGTTGAAAATCTAATCTTGTTAAAGAAAATCTCGATTGAAAGTTGCTTGTTTGGAGTTGCTACTTGTTGCTTGGTTGGAGTTGTTTAAGACTAATTCTTTGAGTTGATTTGGGAGAAAATTAAACTCGGATTGTTAGGAATTTGGAGAAAGCTATGAAGAACACCAAGTGGGTTTCTTTAAATTCTTGATTGTTTGATCAAATTAATGGATGAACTTTGTTCTACTTGGTGTTAGGAAGCTTCCTTCACATTTGGGTTTTTTTTCCAAATCAAATTCAAAAAAAAAAAAAAAAATCAAGAAAAAAAAACGAAAATACTGAAAAAAAAAAGGTTGAAAATCTAATCTTGTTAAAGAAAATCTGATTGAAAGTTGCTTGTTTGGAGTTGTTACTTGTTCTTGGTTGGAGTTGTTTAAGCACTAATTCTTTGAGTTGATTTGGGGGAGAAAATTAAACTCCATTGTTAGGAATTTGGAGAAAGCTATGAAGAACACCAAGTGGGTTTCTTTAAATTCTTGATTGTTTGATCAAATTAATGGATGAACTTTGTTCTACTTGGTGTTAGGAAGCTTCCTTTCACATTTTAGGTTTTTTGGATCAAATTTGAGGAAGTTGGTGTGATTTTTTTTTCAACTCCTAATGAAGATGATGATGATGATGTTGATGAAGATGAAGAAGAATTGGGTATGAGTTTTGGATCCTCATACCGAAAATGGAGTATGGAAAATTGAGAGCTTTTTTTTTTTTTTTTTTGAAGAAGAAAAGTAGATGGATGGAGGAAGTGGGAAATTAATAAAAGATGGGGGGAAATTAAAGATGTGGCACGTGGGCGGTGCGCGTGTGGACAAGCACGAATAATTGGGGATTTTCGTATTGGATTTTAATGCCGAAAAATTTGTCCAGGGGGGTAATAGGACCAACGCAAAGGTTAGGTGTGTAGTTGGCATTTTGGTCAAACGTTGGGGGGTATTTTGACTATTATCTCGTTTTTTAGCGCAGAAAATTCATTATGAATTACCGGAACAAATCAAGAATTTATAGCGGTTAGAGTGCGATTCGAATGTTTGCGCCTATTCGCGATCACGTGTTTTGAGGAAATTCGAAAATATCCGGGAAGAGAAAAAAGGGACCAAGTCACAAGTTAGCGGTCGGTCGATCCGCGTTGGATGTTTTTGGTTTTTTTTTTCCTATTTAATTAAATAATTAATTAATTAAATAAATAAATAATTAATTAAATAATTAAAGAAAAGTTTGTCCAAAAAGATAATCAATCAATTGATCTTATCCGAAGCCGAAGCCGAGCCGAGCGAGCGACGATGACCGCGCGAGGGGTCTTTGCCCCCTCAACCCTTTTAGCAACTAGAGAAGGTGTAATGTAATATATACACCTCTCTTTTCCTATGTGGGACAAATGCTTTAACCAAAGCAAAAGGGACCTTTACATTCCCCAAAAGCAAAAGGAACCTTTACATTCCTTCACTTTTCGTCCCATCATTTCCCATTCACCAATATCAAAACCCAACAATCCCCCACATGAATGGTGAATGGCCATAATATAAAAGAATGCGCGGACAAGTGTGATATACAAGCGAAGATTGATTTGCATCCGGATAAGTAGGTTTTCCCTTTGAACTTTCCATAGTGAACTTATATCGGATATACTCGATCAATCGGTAGATTTGATATCTTTGAACCGTCGAACTTTGTTGTATACCTAGACAACATAAGTCACACAATCAACCCTCAACCGTTTATGGTTCTCACGGTTGTGTTCGTTTTTGACCATGAACACCGCTGGTTTAACGAGTGCATAGAGAATGGGCCTTGGCCGTCATTCCCCTTTAAAGCGGCTTACACTAACACTCACATAGGTGATTTCTAAACATGTGGTCCTATAGCCATTATCTGGTCATACAACGCGATTTAGATAATCATTAAAAAACCTTAATGCTTTATTAACTCATTAACAAGCCATAAAGTTTTATCCTTATTTACGAACATTGTCTTTATCCGAGAATGGGTTGAATTGTTTGACAATGTTGAACCGTCGATCCAACTTTGTTTGATCTCCTTGAACCTAGCTCTTTGGGATCTCCGGCTGCTAGGTAGAGTTTCCGCCATGATGACTTGTCCTCGGCCTTAACCCCATTCCGATTGATGATCTACTAACCTCCTCTAGATAAGCCTTTTGTAAGCGGATCCGCTACGTTATCTCTTGACTTTACATAGTCAATCGTGATAACGCCACTAGAGAGGAGTTGTCTAACGGTATTGTGTCTCCGTCGTATGTGGCGAGATTTTTTATACATTACGCTCCTCGCCCTACCTATTCTTTGACTGTCACTATGTATACATATAGGAGCCAAAGGTTTGGGCCGAATGGAATATCTTCTAAGAAATTAAGCCATTCAACTTTTTCACCTAGCCTTGTCTAAAGCTATGAATTCGATTCCATAGTGGAGCAGGCGATGCAAAATCTGTTTGGATGATTTCCAAGACACCGCTCCACTCCCGATTATGAAAACATATCCACTCGTGGATTTAACTTCGAAGATCGGTGATCCATTTGCATCACTATATCCCTCAATCATTTCGGGATATTTATTATAATGCAAAGCATAGTCTTGAGTATGTTTCGATACCCCAAACTCGTTTCATTGCCATCCAATGTGTGTGATTGGGATTACTTGTAAACCGACTCGGTTGCTAACGATACATGCTATATCCGGTCGTGTACAATTCATGATATACATCGGACTTCCCAACACTCTCGCATAGTCCCTTGTGATTTACCTTCATTCTTTTGAAGTCGTATTTCACATCAATTGGAGTTCGGCAATCTTGAAATCCAAGTACTTGAACTTGTCAAGTACTTTCTCTATGAGTGAGGCTTGTGATAATGCTATACCTTATGGAGTTCTATGAATTCTCGATTCCTAGGATTAC
Source organism: Lycium ferocissimum (assembly GCF_029784015.1). NCBI lineage: Eukaryota > Viridiplantae > Streptophyta > Magnoliopsida > Solanales > Solanaceae > Lycium > Lycium ferocissimum. The sequence continues at coordinate 25,305,026 of NC_081348.1, forward strand.
GTAAAGAACTCCTAAGTCTTTCGTGTCAAATTTGCTAGCCGACGTACGCTTTGTAGCATTTATATCCGCCATATCTTTGCTCGTTATCGGCGTGTCATCAACATACAAACAAACAATGAATTCGTGGCACTGGAGTGTTTTTAATGTAAACACATTTATCACACTCATTGATTTTAAAGCCATTTACAACATGGTTTGGTCAAATTTAACATGCCATTATTTGGGTGCTTGTTTAAGTCCATAGCGACTTTACAAGTTTGCACACTTTCTTTTCTTTACCAGGAACCACAAAACCCTCGGGTTGTTCCATGTAAATTTCTTCCTCAAATCACCATTTAAGAAAAGTCGTTTAACGTCCGTTTGGTGAATTTCAAGACCATACACGGTTGCGCGAGCCACTAACACCCGAATGGACATTATTAACTTGTTACGGGCGAGTATGTGTCAAAATAATCAAGACCTTCTTTTTGTCTATAACCTTTGACCACAAGCCTTGCCTTATATTTGTCAATAGTGCCATCGAGAACTTTCATTTTCCTTTTAAAAATCCATTTAGAACCTAAAGGCTTGTTTCAGGAAGAAGATCAACCACTTCCCATGCTGTGGTTATCTAAGATTGATTGAATCTACACTATTATTTGCCCTCTTTCCAAAATGTTTGAATCGGGAGATGACATAGCCGCCTTGAAATTTTGAGGCTCATTTTCAACGAGAATGTCAAAATACGTCCGAAGGAAGTAGATGTCCTTTGACGTTTACTACGCCTTGGATCTTCTTCGCTGGGAATTCTCCATTGGTTCTTCCCGTGGTCGTTTAAATCTTTCATTCGACGACTCGCATTCAATTTTATACGGATAGATGTTTTCAAAGAATTCGGCATTATCGGATTCGGTTACCGTATTATTATGAATTTCGGGATTGTCGAATCATGAACCAAAAATCTACATGTGCTTTCTTGTTTGTTGCGTATCCAGTGAAAACACGATCCACGGTTTTTTATCCTATTTTCACCCTTTTGGGTAAAGGAATTTGTACCTTTGCTAGACACCCCCACACTTTAAAATATTTCAAGTTGGGTTTTCTTCCTTTCCATTTTTCATAAGGAATAGAGTGTGTTTTGCTGTGGAGTGCTCTGTTGAGTATTCGGTTAGCTGTAAGGATAGCTTCCCCCTACAAATTCTCGCGGTAGAACGGAATCGATTAGTAAAGCATTCATCATTTCTTTCAATGTATGATTTTTCCTTTCCATATTTGCATTGGATTGTGGTGTGTAGGGGGCGGTAGTTTGATGGATGATTCCATATTCTAAATATATTTACGCAAAAGGAGATTCGTATTCCCCTTTTATCACTTCTAATCATTTTAATCTTTTTATTCAATTGATTTTCGACTTCATTCTTATATTGCTTAAATGCTTCTATTGCTTCATCCTTACTATTTAGCAAATAAACATAACAATATCGAGTGCAATCGTCAATTAAAGTTATGAAATACTTTTTCCCACTGCGAGATGGTATTGACTTTATATCACAAATGTCAGTGTGGATTAAGTCTAAAGGATTTGAATTCTTTTGAACAGACTTATACGAATGCTTAACAAACTTTGATTCAACACATATTTGACATTTAGATATATTACACTCAAATTTAGGCAATATTTCAAGATTAATCATTTTTCACAAGGTTTTGTAATTGACATGTCCTAACGAACATGCCATAAATTATTTGACTCCAATAAGTAAGAAGAAGCAGATTTTCCATTAATACTGTCAACAACCATTACATTAAGTTTGAAAAGGCCCTCGGTGAGGTAGCCCTTTCCTACAAACATATCATTCTTACTAAGTACAAATTTATCACTAACCAGTACACACTTAAACCCATTTTTCACGAGTAGTGCGGCTGAAACTAGGTTCTTCCTAATTGTTGGAACGTGCATGACGTTGTTGAGAGTCAGCACCTTTCCGGATGTCATCTTCAACAGAACCTTTCCATATCCTTCAACTTTGGCTGTTGCAGTATTTCCCATGTATAGGCCCTCTTGGGTCCGGCGGGGTGTAGGTTGCAAATGCTTCCTTAACGGACACGCGCGTGTCGAGTGGCGCCGGAATCAAGCCATCACTCCTTTGGGTTACCAACCGAGTTGCACTCGAACAAAGACATTGCACACGTCATCAACATCTTCCACCATGTTTGCACGACCCTTGTTTTTCTCTTTGTCTTTCTTGGGGGCACGACGGTCGGGAGCTTTATGGCTTTGCCGCTTTACCACAATTATAACAGTTGCCCTTGAACTTTTTCTTGTTAGGATCCTTCTCCTTTCCAGAAGGCCTCTTCCTTTTCTTGTTCTTTTTCGGAGCAGCATCTTCAACGACGTTTGCCCCTTCAATCGGTGAACTCTTACGATACCTCTTATCAGCGATTTTGTTATCTTCCTCGATCTTGAGATGAATCACAAGATCCTCTAACTTCATTTCCTTTCTCTTGTGCTTAAGATAATTCTTGAAATCTTTCCATGAGGGCGGCAACTTCTCAATCATTGCGGCCACTTGGAACGCTTCATTCACTACCATACCTTGAAAGAATAAGGTCATGGAAGATAAGTTGAAGCTCTTGAACTTGGGTTCCAACGGTTTTTCCATCCACCATTTTGTAGTCTAGGAATTTGGCAACCACAAACTTCTTCAAGCAAGCATCTTCGATTTTGTACTTCTTTTCAAGTGCACTCCATAGTTCTTTGGAGGTCTCTCTTTTCTTGTAGACGTTGTACAAGTCACCTTCTAAGGCATTCAAAATGTAGCCTTTGCACAAAAATCGACTGTTTCCAAGCCTCGGTAACCATGAACTTTTGGTTGTCGGGCATGTCGGCCCGAGCACGGGAGGGGTCCCTCGGCTTTGGTGAACTTTTGCATACCAAGGGTGGTAAGCCAAAAGAACATTCTTTCTTTGCCATCCTTTAAAGTTGGCACCGTGAACTTCGCGAGTTTCTCGGCCCAGGTGGCACGGCGGTGTGGGTTGTAGGAGTAACCGCCGGTGCAATATTCGCGAGAGGGAGTTCCGATTGCAGGCGAGTTCCGCCTCAATTGCCATTATTTCTTTGTCACCGCTGTCAAATCGATAAACTGTTTTTGTTAATAAAACGAGAATAGCAATTAAATCACAAACTTAAACGATGAAGATTTTATTTCTTCAAATCGCGATATAATTATGAACTTTGGTATTCCAACGAAGTTTTTATATCTTCGAGTCGAATACTAATATTCATATGGAGTAGAAAACTACACAAGTTTTAATCTCCTTAAAAAATCGATTATAATATTATATATAATTTCCTTAAGATTGTTCGCAAAATAATCTGTATAAGTTTAAATAAAGTTTCAACACGATCTGTAAAACACTTAGTAAAAACAGATTACACAGTATAAAATACTTAACAGTAAAATACTTAAAACCAGTAAACTACAGAAACTGAAAAATGAACGAAAACGATGTTGGAAAAATAAAAATATTTTCGAAATATAATCAAGCCCACTTAGTTCAAAGTGTGTCCTTAAGGAAATTATTCCCCTCGCGGTACTCGAGGTTGATGGAATATCCCCTCCCCGGGATAGAACGATTATCTTACCGGAATAGTAGTACTCCAAATTCGGAGTAGCGGCGAACCACTCAACGGCAAGAAGGTGTATCACACGAAATAGAACAAAAGAGTTTTGGAGAGAAAGGTTTTTATTTTGTTTTTGAGCGCAGAAAATTAGTTATGAATTTTGGAACAAATTAGGAATTTATACCAGTTGGAGGTACTGATTCTGAATGTTTGCAACCATTCAGATCAGTCACCAGGTTTTTAGAGGGAAATTCGAAAATATCCAGGAAGAGAAAAACGGACCGGGTCGGTCACAAGTCGCGGGTCAGGGTCGATCCGCGTTGGATGTTTTTTGTTTTTTTTTTCCTATTTAATTAAATAATTAAATAAATAAATAAATAAATAATTAATTAAATAATTAAACCGAACCGGAGGCAGAGCCGAGGGAGCGACGACGACGGCGCGAGGGGTCCTTCCCCCCTCAACCCTTTTAGCAACTAGAGAAGGTGTAATGTGATATATACACCTCTCTTTTCCTCTCTTTTTCCTATGTGGGACAAATGCTTTAACATAAGCAAAAGGGACCTTTTACATTCCCTTCACTTTTCATCCCATCATTTCCCATTCACCAATATCAAAACCCAACATGTACATGTAGAAGTAGAAAGAAGCAAAAATATTACTATCAGAAGAGAAACACAAAACATGGAATGCACGAAGGTTGCTCCTGGTTGTCCATGTGTATAAGAATGTAGGTTTTTCTAACATCCAACCATGTGCATTTAACAATACTAACATGCAGCTGTCCATGTCCGAACAGACAGCAAATTTTTGAAAATCTAGAATAGGGTGACACCAAACAAATATATAGCATAAACTTACAAGTTTTTAGCATAAAGATATATAATTCAAATTTAATATAACTGAATTCTTGCTATATAATATTATGATTGATACTTAAACTTTTTTAAAAAGTAAGCCAACTTATTTTGTCATTTAAGTGCTCTTATCAATATATTGTTAATAACATGTATTTTGTTCAGGAAAATACATAAATACGGCCCCCAACGTATATTCGGATTAATTATGACGCATCCAACCTTTGCGGGCAACCTCTTACCCCCCTGGCCTTATTTTTTTTAGTGTTTTTGTGGCCTTTTAGGCTGACATGGCACCAAAAAAAAAAAATTATAATTTAAAAATGGCGAGTGAGGGCAAGAAAATAGTTTTTATATTTTAATAAAAATTAGTTTTTAAAAATTTATTTATATTTTATCCTCTCACCCACCTCCACCCTCCCTTTCTTCCACATTTCAATTGTTAAAGCTACTAATTGCAATTTTTCAAACCTTAATTCTTTATGCCCAATTGTTAAAGCTTCAATCTTTATTGATTTCGGAGAAGATTTAGCCTAGTTGGAGACTAATCCAAATGCTAAATGTGAGTCCTTTATCTCAACAAAATGTGAGTCCTTTATCACCACCATTATCACCACCGCCACCACTGCCACGTCAGCACCACTGCCATCCACCACCACCTCCAAAATCTGTGCATTTTGCTCCGAAGACGACAACCTTGGAGAGTAAACACTCTAACCATGATAAAAACAACGATAAAAAGCACGATAAATCTCATGGGAAATCGAAAAAGAAGGCAAATTGGGGGAAGAAACTAGGATTTATGTTTGTTGGTGTTGCTGGGTCTCGCAGGTGTGTGTGTTGGGATTCTTGTTGATCAAGAGAAGACAATTAACTTTGAGTATTTGGTTTTGTTTCTTTGCTATATCCGTACAATCTCGATTTTTTTGGGCGGGGGGGGGGGGGGGGGGGGGGGGGGGGGGGGGTGGTGGCGTCCGAAATGAAAAAGAAGAAGAAGAGGGGGGGGGGGGTTATGATGAAATAGAATGTGTGCGTTAATGGAGGAAGAAAATGGGTTGAATGTTTCTTGAAGATAAGCTCTTTATGATTGATGATTAAATTGAATGTGTGTGTTAATGGAGGAAGAAAATAGGTTGAATGTGTGTGTGTGTTAATGGAGGAAGAAAATGGGTTGAATGTGTGTGCATTAATGGAGGAAGAAAATGAGTTGAATGTGTGTGCATTAATGGAGGAAGAAAATGAGTTGAATGTGTGTGTGTTAATGGAGGAAGAAAATTGGTTGGTTAATTTCTTGAAAAAATATTTATGATTGATGAAAGAAATTGAATGTGTGTGTGTTGATGGAGGAAGAAAATGGGTTGAATGTGTGTGTGTATTAATGGAGGAAGAAAATAGGTTGAATGTGTGTGTTAATGCAGGAAGAATATGAGTTGATTGAAGAAGAAGAAGAAGAAGAAGAAGAAGAAGGGTTTAGTGATGAAGAAGATAAAATTAGTGGAGGGTTTAATGATTAATTAGAGGTTAATTAGTGTAAATATAATTAATAAAAGAAAAATCAAATGAAAAAAAGGAAAGGAAAAGTAGCACCAATGTGGCAGTGACGTGGCAGAGAGTGTGCAACACTCTCCACTGTGCAACTGGGCGTTAAAATTTTTTGGTGCCACGTCAGCCTAAAAGGCCACAAAAATACTGAAAAAATAAGGCCAGGGGTGTAATAGGTCGCCCGCAAAGGTTGGGTGCGTCATAATTAATCCGAGTATACGTTGGGGGGGTATTTGTGTATTTTCCCTATTTTGTTCCATACTTTATTCCGCATTAAATATTACATGGATTTACTCACAAGTTATGGGAATAGGTACATTTTCTACTCCCTTCGTCCCAAAATAAGTGTCACCTTAGCAAAAGAAATTTGCCACATAATAAGTATCACCTTAGAATTCAAGACAAAAATTCTCAAGTGTTTCCAACTATGCCCTTATCATAAAGAAGTAGTCCTTTTAATATTACTCAATTCTCAAAAACATTTAGTAAATAGGGGTAGTTTAGTAAACTCCATGTTATATTTACTGATTTCTTAATGGGCATGATTTTTGCTAAAGTGACACTTAATTATTTGGGTTAATTATTTGGGACGGAGGAAGTATTATATAATGTGGAAAACCGAAGTGTTAATCAGCTGTAACATTCTCCTCTCAAGATTCCATACATACATACTCCCATTTACTGATCCATTATGATTAATTGGACCTTATATAGCTTAATCTCTCAGTTTTGAATATGCACTGTTTAAGAATATTGATGGCTTTTCTAACTCTTATCCATGTGAATGTGTGATACTAAAAACAATATGTAGCTGCGTGCGTGTCCTACATAACTACACTTTATTTAATAAACCCTTTGCTCTTCTTGTTTTCCAATTGATCAGCAGGGATTAAAAACAGCAAGTCAATGAAGCTGTGATTGCTTAACAGATAGATCGTAGCTATAAAGCGATTCAATAGAGATTTTTAATTATCTGGGGATTATGATAACAAGTTTAAGACACTGCTCATAAAGTACTATACTGAATTTCAGCATTGGCGTGCCACGATGTGAAAGCAAATATAATATGACTGGTACTTATATGAACCAAGAAGGAGGTGAGATTGTGAGTAGTAGTCATCACGATGCCATTTCGGAATAGGAAATTCAATAATCCAAGAAAGTTATAGGATGAAAATCCTCTTCCAGAGTGTTGTAGATTTTTTTTTGGTTTCCTTTTTAACTATTAAGTTCACCTAATTCGAGAAACATTCTCTTGCCATAATGTAAAGTTAAGTACATGCAATAAACGCAATGCGGTTTGATTCTTCTTTGGACTAATAGCAAGATCTTAAGGCATCGAATTGTCTATTTAATAGAATTCATTAAATTACAAAAATCCTAGAGAATGTTGTCCTTATCATCTATTATTGAGTCTGTTTGAGAGGGGAGACTCTTTGAGCAGTGGCGGATCCAGGATTTTTACTCAGGGGGTTCGAAAAAAATAGCAAAAGCTAAATATAACATTAATGTTGTTTCCAGGAATTGAAGCCAAGACGCTAGAGACAATTTTGAACATCCTGAATCACTTGAGCTAACCTATTGCAATTTGTTCAGGGTATTCAAATATATATATATATATATATATATATATATATATATATATATATATATATATATATATATGTACATAAACACAAAAAATCTACCCTATATATACACTTTAATTTTTGCCAAGGGTGTTCGGGTGAACACCCTCACTGGGCTGTAGATCCGCCCCTATCTTTGAGACTTTTTTTTTTTTAATCAAATATATCAAGTTACTTTAGATGGGCCAGCGTTCTGTTTTAGTTCATGCATTTGTAAAAGAAAGTTTGAGGTTGATAACTCAAATTTCTTCTTGATTTTTAAATTTTTACTTAAGCATCCTTCTTTGTAATATCATCATAGAATGTAATATAAACTCTGTGATGATCATAGAACATTTAGTTGTTCTCTAGCTCTTATTTCTTGCACGCTTGTTAATTAGTAGAGGTCTCATTACCTCATTAGGATTGGTGAAGTAAGGTGTAGCCCCCCACCCCCGCGTGTGCGCGCTTGTACTTCTCCCTATTGAGGATTAGTTTTATTATTAATAAAAAGGTCGCTAGACACACTGTCTAGTGGGGTACAAATTCACATAAAAAATTCGTTTAAGATCATTCTTTTTCATAAGAGATATTTATGGGGGGAGAGGGGAGGGGGAGTGGAGAGAAAAGAGCAAGTGAGTAAAAGTGTATTGATGGAAATAGATCCCTTTATTAATGGAGAGGGTTACTAACGTTTAAATACAGTTATATTGTATTTTTTCTTTTCAAAACATCATATTTATTATGAAACTATATATAATTGCAAATAAATAAGAGAAGCAAACCAAAAATAACTTTGTAGAGAGGAGGGAGAGATTGTATTATCACTTTTCTTGATGTTACAAATGAGAAACAAAGCTCCCTATTTATAGAAGAGTTTTGCCTCTAAACCTACAACATATACAACTTGTACAAGTTGCTCTACAACTTGAACTTGTACACAACTTGACACAACTAAGATACAACTTGCAAGTGCAAATTGTATTTATCACTTTAAGTCAAGTGGTACAATTTACACTTCTACTTGTATAATCATTAATAATATATCCAAAATAAAACTTGACAAAATGGTTTATAACACTCCCCCTTGGATGTTTATTAATAGATTTGTGTCTCGTTAAAACCTTACTAGGAAAATTCCAGTGGGAAAATCCTAGTGAAGGAAAAAGAGTACACGTATCTAATAATACGCATTGCTAGTTGCCTCATTAAAAGCCTTACTAGAATAACCCAAATGGGACCAAACCTTGGCTAAGGGAAAAAGAGTACAATGTGCATTTTACTCCCACTGATTAAAGCATTACATAGCTCTTGAAGATGATACATTCCGATCTTGTATACCAACTTATCATATCTTGAGGTTGGCAGAGCCTTTGCGATCAGATCTGTCAAATGATCATTTAACGAACTAGTTGATCATTTGCATCTTTATTACTTAGATAGAGTTGCATCATCACCATATAATATTGTTGGAATCACGCCAAGTAAATTCTTGACTTGCTTCATAAATTGTTGTTATCCTTCTATGATTTGATTATCATGTAAGACAGCATGGTATGACAGTAATCCTTCATGCAAATAGATAACATATCTGCATCGAACTCTTATGTTGATCAGATGAATGCCCTATATATCCAAAACACTTGACAACATTTGTTAGGATAAACACATTCATGCCAGGGCTTTCACTGACAATATGCAATTGATCTTATTTTAATATCTCTATGAAGGAAAGAAATTATATCATGCTCATAGTTATAGCAAGATAAATAAGTGCATCATTTTCACAAATATATGGTACGTCAGGACCAATATAATTTTCTCATTTCAACTTCTTTTAGCAGATAATCTACTACTTTTGAAAACTGTTCAAGAGCTCCAGAAATATTCAAGTCATCAACTTGTACAATAATATGAAAGGTTCTGATTATCATAAAGAGAAAAGGGTAAACATGGTCATCTTTGTACCCTTCGTCAATGAATATTCACTAAGGTGATTAAAACACATTCACCTTACTTGATTTAATCCATATAAGGATTATGAACAAGTTCTCCAAGAACTTGTATATCCTTCAGCCATTTTGGATTATTCAGAAATTTTTGAATTTTATCAAGTAAGACATATAGATTGTGACAACATCCATTTAGTAGTTAAATGGCGTGACATCTCTTGATGTCTGGACTGCAGGTCCCATAAGCTTTACGCTTACCAAGATGTATCATATCACTTGGTAATTATTTCTACACTTTAAGAGACGTAGAACTCGGAATCTTATATAATATATATAATATATATTGTATCAAAGATATCGTCGACGAGATATCATTTTGTATCGGTTCGAGACGTAGAACTCAGATTCTCACAATCTTATATAATATTGCGCGCCATATTGTATCAAAGATATCGTCGACGAGATATCATTTTGTATCGGTTCGCAATTTGACATAACTTACTGAGATCTCATCACTTCATTATTTTCAGGTACCTGAACCTCCCATAAGGTTTCATGAAGTGTTATGTGGTAGGCGCTTCAAGAACACATTGCCTCCTTATTATGATCATTTGTTCATCCCCCTTTTCAAGGATACAGTTGGAACCGATTGGTCTACCATGCTTCATGCATGCTGTAGACTCTGTCCTTCAGGGACATTAGAAGCATTTTGCAGATGAAATATGAAATAGTTGGGGTCAGCAAATGCCTTCAGCATTTGACTTGAATTATCTGAGGATCATACTGATGATAATTCACAACATATTTCTTAGCTGCATATTCTTTCCCCCTTATGTTAGAAAAACTAACACATATCCTCATATTCTTTGGGAAATCCATCTGTGTGCATCATGGTATATCCATTAATTATATACCGCTCATCAAAAGCAGTAAGATGAAAAATATCTAGTTCCTGACCCTGAACTAATTATGAGGGAAGAATTTATCATAAAATATTGTTCTGAAGCATACAGGTGTCATTGCATGCAACATATCATATCTCAGACCAACATATGAAGCTCTGTTCTCATAAGCAATGGTTTAGTTATATTATGGAGGCATCCAATCCCAAACCAGCTTAGATTTAAACTAGCATTATCAACATGAATTGTCTTAATTACATATCCTGGAAATTGTGCTTCCAACTCAATTATTTTGAGCAAGCAACTTCGTAAATGTCAAATTGCTAGTTGACAATAAACTTACATGTGATCGTCTCATAGATGCATCTATTTAAGACATCACATTGCAGGTGAAAGGGCCTACATTCACCTTTTATATTTTTCAAAATTTAGGGGATTCAATCCCAACATTTGCTGGTGTAATTAACTTATTATGAGAACAAGCAACACAAAAAAATTCTTGAAGAATCTTCTAGTTCTTCAATATATCCCGAATACTCAATTAGCACATCAGATTTAAATCAGGACTCCAAAACAGTCATGTAAACTGAAAGAATTATCTGTACTCGTAAACTTCAAGTTTACTATGACGTGTGCTATTTCTTTTAGTAAACTTCTGCTTTACTATTGCATGAGATTTTGTATCAATAAAATTCTGGTTTATTGCTGTATGTGATCTTACAATGCTCGGATAAACCCATGGTGACTTAAAGATATTCAATCTTCCAATCATTTGTAGTCTCAGTATGATAACAATTTTATTGTTAGTAAACTTCAGATTTACTATAATTTGTGTTCCGACTGTAACAGTTACGATCTAGTACGAATGGTGCTATCATATACAACATCTTCAAGAGACTTCAATTTATTTACCATAATTAGATATTATTTGGACACTGCTAGTGTCATGATACTTGTAGATAAACAATTAGCTCTTCTAGAGCCCTTGATCACTAGTTGCTACTACCAAGTATTTTTTAGATACTTCTAGTATCACGAAAGAAAATTTGATTAGACACTGCTGGTGTCATGAAAGAAAACAGTAATCAAATGGACATTTAAAGATAGTTATAAACTATATATTACGAAAAGTAAACATAAGCTCTAAACTTCAGTATTTCAAATATCTCCTTCAAGGAGATTAGCTATTAACATCTGAATATTTTGTATCAAAGCGGCAACCACATAGTAACCACATCTTTCAGGAAGGGATACATTGATGGTTATTTCCTTCAAGGAAATTAATAACAACTAACCATAATGTATCAATGTGTTTATAGTAGAAAGCATTTTATTTTGCTTCTTTTTGCTTTAAAATGATACTTTAATAAACTTATTCAAGATGTTTCTACGTACGACAGGTACGTGTTGCAATGCCTTAGTTTCATACCACACAAATAAAATGTCTATTCCTTGTATTTTTCATTCACTTCGGGAAATGAATCATGATTATTCAAATGTGCTTGCTATACGACGTTCATCAATAACTCGTTATTTTCATCAAGCACAAGAAGATATTGCTTCAGAATACTTCTCAAATATTCTACCAATTCTTTCTGCTTCAGGAGTAAAGTTTAATGTTTTACCACTTCGGAAGTAAAGTTAAAATGTTTACTACTTCAAGAGTAAATTTCAAAGTCTTACTACTTCAGGAATAGATTTCAAATATTTACTATTTCAAAAGTAAATTTCAGAGTTCTGCTACTCAGGGCGTAGATTTCAGAATATTTACTACTTTAGGAGTAAATTTCAGAGTTCTACTAATTCGGGAGTATATTTCAGAGTTCTACTACTGCGGCAGTAGAGCTCAAAGTTTGTTACTTCGAGAATAAGGTCCAGGGTTTGCTACTTTGGGAGCAAATTTCTGAGTTTACTACTTCGAGAGTAAAACTTAGAATATTCAAAATATTTATTATTCTAGCTCTTCTAGAGAGTTGTGATATTTTCACAACCATACGTACATCCGTATTTAGAAGCTTTACTACATGTTGTCACATTCACTTCAGGGAATGGATATATTTGTTACATTTATAAAAAATTCTCATTCTTCAGGAATGGAACATATATGAACGCGTCTTAAGCATATCAAATAATAATAGCTTAAAATTTCTTTTAAGATATTACTACTTCAGGAGCAAATCGAGGCATACATATGACGTAGAATTTTTTTAATTTTTCTTTAACACATTTTCAGTTGTAATCACAACAAGGCTATGAAAATAAAACCACTTCCGGTGGTTATACTGCCAATATTGTTCTTCGGGAGCACATTTAAGTGCACCAGAATTCTTGCACAAACAAACTAGAGCTTTTGGAAGCAATCTCATATTACACATCGGTAGACTTCTCCCTTTTTTTTTCTTTCTAATAATTAATAATTAATACTTGCTTACTTGATGCCTTGAGCTCAATACTTTGCCATTGAGTAAGTGAATAAGCTGATTGGCCATTGATTTTCTGAATGATTTAAAGTCTGGTCTACTTTCAGATCACTTTAATTTTTACGTCAGACACATCTAATTGTTCTCCTTTCTTGGCAGAAATTGAACCTTCTCAATAATATCACTTCATAATAGAGAAATTAGTAGTGATTAAACAAATACTACAAAATTAGTTATTGACACAATTAGAACATAAGGTGTAAGATACTTATCTTGCACTTCTGCCAAACTTCAAATGATATATATTCTCCCATGTCTCTTGATCTTTTCAAAATATTTGTCCAACATGGCAGAGTTTCGTGCTGATAACGTGTTATGAAACTATATATAATTGCAAATAAATAAGATCAAATCAAAAATAACTTTGTAGAGAGGAGGGAGAGATTGTATTATCACTTTTTTTGATGTTACAAATGAGAAACAAAGCTCCCTATTTATAGAAGAGTTTTGTCTCTAAACCTACAACATATACAACTTGTACAAGTTGCTCTATAACTTGTAACTTGTACACAACTTGGCACAACTAATATAAAACTTGCAAGTGCAAGTTGTATTTATCAATTTAAGTCAAGTGATACAATTTACACTTCTACTTGTATAATCATTAATAATGCATCCAAAATACAACTTGACAAAATGGTTTATAACAATATTTGTTATTTTTAAAAAATTCTGTTATTGTTGTATATAATTCTTATTGTTAATTTTTTTTTTAATTTTAAATATGGTATCAGAGCTAGAAACATCTCACTCATTGTTTATCCGATATTAGAACCCCATCTTTATTATTCACGCTTCGTATATTCAGTCTTGAGCGTGCGAGAGGGGGTAGGGGGGAGATGTTTGAGTCTTGCATCGGCTCATTAGGGATGGGAGGCCTCTTTATATAGTTTCAGGCAATTTTCACCTTATGAGTTAGTTTTTAGAGCTGAGCTAGACCCACTATTCATTTCTTTGTTATCATACACATATAATAGCATCTGTTATATATTTTCCTTGAAGTTACTAATATGATCTTGTGTTTCTGGAGACAATTCCCTAAATGGATCAATTGAGCACTCTCGGGTCGAGAGCCTTTAATTCAAAATCTCTTTTTTCACAAAAAATAGCTGAATTTGCCGGTGTTTCATATGTATTGAACCATGAGGCAATTCTAAAATTTCCACTTTGGTTCAAGAACTATTCTCTTTGGTGAAGACCTTTTAAACACTCGCATCACTTGCACCATTTGCAGTCGTTGTGTTATGGACAAGTCTAAAAAGCTAGGTAAATTTAGATTGGGCTGGCCCAACGTTGGTGCATTTGGGCTATAAATATTTGGACAGATGATGTTACCTTGGGCCAACATTTTCCATCTCGCAGGCTAAATTTGGTAACTGGATACTGAAATATATCAAGCAATACTAGATAGGCCTAGACTCAATATATCGTCCAATCGTTAACTACATTTTCCTCTTCTGATAATACAGCAAAACTTGGTCTTTTTATGGCATAATCTATAATGGATTATGCGTAGTCCCTTCCCCCAACCCCCCCCCCCCCTCCCCTTTTTCATCTGTTAGTTTGAGAGAGAGAATTTGATAATAAATTACATAAACTAAATAGGAACCAAATAAATAAAAGGTAATTTTTTTTTTTGGCTGCGTTTCAGTAGCCAATGAAAATATTTCGGTGGTTAACAATTTGTTGATCCTTGCTAGTGGTCCAATTACTCTTTAGTGTGTTTCAATTTTATCATATGCCAACAAAGTCAAATACTATTAAAGATGCTCATGCTTTGTTTTATGAAGAAATTGAATGCTTACATATTCAATGAAATTTCTTTTACATAGGTTACCTACTTACCTCTTTAATCTTTGTTGCTTTCATTTGACTTTATCAGATGGTACTCAACCAAATATGACCATTAACTCGTCACAGAGTCAAGTATCATTAACTCGTCACAGAGTCGAGTGTTTCTTAGTCTTAAAATTTACTCAATTAAGTCTTTGAGAAATTTTAGATTTCATATTGAAGATGACACTGGGGAAACACCTATCCAAAATGTACTAAACTAAGTTTAATCATTATACTTTGAAGAATTAATTTGAAAAATGGGTAGAATATAATGATTACTATCATGATTATTATTATAGCATTATCATCTTGGAATGTACTCTTGATCGATGTCGATTGATATTATTTGTCTTTTAAGGTTTTACACATTCTATAAGAACTTTTTATAATAATCTAAATCATAAGAATATCTATTTAAAATACCATTTATCTCTATCTCAAATGTCCCATTTCACCATTTATCTCTCCCTTAAATAGCTTATTAATTAATTCTACACTAATTAGAGCAATAAGGGAGATTTAGAAGAGGGCAAAAAAGTAAGAGACGACTTCTCTAGAAAACGCAAATATTCTAATTTCTTAAGCGAATTTATTGCCAAAGTGATTAATATTTGGCAATACTTTGAACCCTCCTAGTGAAAATCCTAAGTTCGCCACTTTACGAGAGGGTAATTTTTGTAAACATAGTGGATTAATTATCCTGGGCAGGAAGATCCTTCAAGTCAGCTTCCTATTTTAGAAAGCAATATTGAATATGAAGAACTGTGTACAAAGAAAACCGACAAACTGCACCAAGCCGATAAATCGAGTCAAACCGAGAAAAAATTTCGACTAGTGGTTTGGTTTGACTTGATTTGGTGTTGAAAAAAAAAAACGATCATAATTGGTTTGATTTGGTTTTAGCTAAAAAAACAAATCAAACCGAACCAAACCAACCTGACATTACATGTATTCAATTTTTGAACTATTTATTTGTAATGTAACTTATAAATATCTCTTAAATTTTTTCATAGTTTTTTGTCTTTTATCATATTATTTCAAGCTTGAACTTAGATTTTGAATGTCAATAAGTTTTATATCCCATGAATGTTACTAACCCAAATAAAGTCCAAACCAAAACCAACTCAATACTGACGCTAACAAAAAGAAATTCAATTCTAACACTAGGAATGATAATAATGTTGGATATCTATTCTTTAGAGAGTGAAAACATAACTTAATTTTTTCTTTGTCATGTAATTAATACTTATTAGTCGTACTTATTTTAGCATGACTTAGTATTTTTAGATTATGGTCGTTTTCTTTATGGTTTATTAATTAGCAATATTTATTCTAACTAATTTTATTTTATTATCTTTTTTGTTGAATATTTCAATTCAATGTCATCACTCATCTCACAATTTGTGTATTTATTAAGAAACACCTTAATTAGGGGTGTCAATGGTACGGTTCGAGCAGTTATTTTATAAAATTTATACCATACCAATTTTTCGGTTATTTCACTTTGTAGAACCAAAATTAGATTTTCCGAAACCGTCCCATCATCTCTGTTTCTCATCGGTATCGGTACGGTTCGGTTAATTTTCAGTTTTTTTAAGACAAAACAACATCATGTCATAGTCACTAGTAAAAGTTAAAGACACGATATCATGCATACTTCAATAGGACTTTGGCAAAAGTTCCAGACATTTTTACTGTTTAAAAGGTGATGAATCCAGAAAACATGAAAGACAACAAGAATAAAGATTTATCAACTATTTTACGGTAGTGTAAAATAATGTTAAGCAAAGAAAAAAATATAATTTATATTGCATGAGAGGGCAAAAATCAATCAAGATGAGACTCAAGAACTGAGACTACTAAGATTAATATCCAATAAGAGAAATTTAAAATCATATGAGATGAAAAATATCTAATACTTTGTAACTTTCTATCCAAGATCGTTGGAATACCTTGTAGCTTACAAGCTAGTTACTATTCGAGATGCTAGAACTAAATTAATTTCAATAGGAGTAGTATAATAGGTTTAAGAGTTGGAACTTTAGGTGTTAATTATTTCATCATCCCGAACCCAATACGAAAATTTTAATATTTATTATAGTTAAATCTAATATATAGAATATATTTTACACATATAAATTTATTCGGTACGGTTCGGTATTTTTTTGGTTTATTTTTATAAAATTAAAAACCAACCCAATTATTCGGTACGGTTATAAATTTTTATAAAAACCGTCGGTTTTATTAAAGGAAACCTAAAATCGGTTCGGTACGGTACGGTTTAGTCGGTTACCTAGGTTTTTGAAAACCATTGATGTTTTGTATCTTACTAGGACTAAAGAAATATTTGAAGTAAAGTTATATGTTTTGTATGAAGATTTTTCCGGGGGAAAAAACCCGAGGTTGAAAAATTCGAATTTTATTGATTTGGTTTATAAATTTTAAAACTCGACGCAATTCGTTTGGTTTGGTATTTGAAAAATCCGAACCAACCCGGTCCATGTACACCCCTATGAAGAACTACGTAAAAAATTCATGGGATATCTATTTGGACACCGATATTTAACATGTACTTAATTTTTAGAATTTTTGCATGTTTACTCACTTTGTAAGTTTGTTTGAAGTTTTATATGACTGAAGTTTATGCAAAGATGATTGGATTCAGACACATAAATGACTGAAGTCCAAGCAAAAATAACCAGGCTTCAATCATACGAAGCTTCACACATCACATGTCTGAACTTGTGTCGAAATGGGTAGACTTCCAAATTTTTACGTACTGTAAATATGACTTAAACAGTGGTCCCAAAAGTCGACTCTCTGTGCACTTCGGATAGTAAATTGATTCGGAATAAGCCAAAATTTGAACAACGCCGAAATGTTTAATTAAAATTTATGATACCATATTTCAAAATTAAGATTTTTTTTTTTTAGTTTAAAGTAAAAAATATATAAGAGGCTGGGTGGTATCCGAATGCATACTATATAATGGAGTATATAATTGCTGAATCAGATACTAATCTATTTTGTTGTTAAATGTTTTGTTCATCGAATTAAAATACAATGTATAATATAAAATATACGTTTTGTTTTAAGCTGAACAATATTTTGTCCAATTACACCCTAGGCCTATTTATACAACGCATAATATTTGATTTATCAAAACCAGCTGTGATTAAAAATAATTGAGGTAATATAATTAAGAAAAAAGAATGAAAATCATTACGACCAATTATTTATTATTCAAATAAACAACAACTTTAAGAGAAAAGCTAAATCAGACACATTAAGAATATGAGATATATATATTACGAAATGAATAAATAAAGGTTGGACATTTCTTTTAAACAAAATTTGCACTGATGACTGATTATGCACTTCCAATGAGGGTGATTTTCAAATTATCTTGAAGCTTAGCCTTTTTTCATATCTTTTATGTTATTTTTTATTTTTATAAAAATGGATAGAATTCAAGTAACAAGATTAATCCTAGCTAGTCCACATGATATCTTGTATAGAGTTTAATTAGACCACCGATGATAGAGTTGTTATCATGCATTATATGCCTAATACATCTAATACCCTCGGGAAAATCCAATTTGCAACTGGTCTGAATGGAATGAGCATATGTTTGGTTTCTAGAAAAAGAAAATATGGACAAATATGACGCTCTCATTTCCAAATCTTTGCCCAAGTTTTTCTGTGATAAATGTGTTGGGCTAAAACGGTCTAAGATACTCTTAACATGCTCTGATATTGTCCGCTTTGGGCCAAGCTCGCACGGTTTTTCCCAAAAGGCCTCACATCATTAAGAATATCCAACACCTTATAAGTAGCTCCTTTTTCTTTTCAGCTACCAATGTGGTACTTTGTTCGCACACCCAACAATCTCCCCCTCGAACTAAGTTCCACATGACTTATCACGGGTCAGAGATTTGTGCCACCCACATCGTCAAAGTATTTAGGGCCACCGAAGCCCAAAGGTTGTGTATGCGTCTTCAAAGCTATGGGTAAATGTCATCAACCAGCCCATAGACGGGCAAAGGCACTAAGCCGGGCCCCACGCCACACTCCGCCATCTTCATACTCGTCCTGCCAAACCATTGGCTGTGATACCACTTTGTTGGGAAGAAACAAGCAATAACCAAATTGCACAACGAGGTAACAGCGGAAGAAATACCTAAGTCAAAACTTTCCACACTATTTGAATCAAGAGAAGACAATAAATACTAGCACAAATGGAAATTCGGGCAGCAGCTATACGAACAATAAAATGGCAAAGCAAGTAAAAATAAATCGAATGCAAGAGACACCAAATTTACGTGGTAAAACCCCTTCAATGTGAAGAGAAAACATCTACGAGACCTCCGTCCCACAAAAGCTCCACTAAAATCAACAAGAGTTACAACAATGCTCTCCAAATGGCTACAACAACAAAGCCAAGCACGGAGCAACAATACATAAAAGATAGCACCAAAACTAGTGAAGAAAGGAGAGAAATCAACCCCAAAAATGAGCTACTGTTCGTACTCAAAAACTGAAGATACAGATCAAACATCTGATCTCCACCGTTGAAATCGAAGAACCAGATGTTGAGAACTCCCAGTTCAAATTTCAGCACGATTCAACAGTTGACGAATCGGAAAACACAATTTAAAAGCGGATCGTAGCAAGAGAAAATTTCTGGACGAAAATCTGCTTTCTCTCTCACGTTTTTCTCTCTATATGCCTGCTATAAATTCACTCTTGTGTTCTGAAAATAAGACCTAAATTGATCCTATATATAGAGGAATTTTTTGGGCAAAAATGGTCTAGTCCAAATTGGATTGAGTTTTATTAATCCAATTCCACATAGGAAGGAAAAAACTAAAAACCTAACAAAATGTGGGACTCTGCTTGCACACCCAACAATTCTATGTTAAAGTCTAATTAGTATTAGAGGAATTTTTTGAGCCAATCTGCAATCTACACGAAGAAAATTTTCAATATTATCTTCCATTTTTCCTTTCTTTTTCCCTTAAAAAAAGTTTAATATAGAAGAAAGAAACAGCTATGCTGGTCAGGACTCAGGAGTGATTTCTTTATAAAAAGATTGTTTAAATTTTCTTAAATATCTAATTGGTGCGCGGAGTCAAGCATTTTGCCAGCCATTTGGTAATTGGTATCTCCCAGAAACTTAAACAATGTGGAGATGAATAGGTGGATAATGTTGACAACAAATTCTTTTTAATATTTATCTAAAATCATTTTTTATAAGGACAAATAAAGGTTTAGTTGGTCTTGTCCGTAATCATTGAATAAGCATGTTCTGAACAAAATATCAGGCATAGATGGAAGTTTATTTGGACGGAAATATAACCTTTTCAATCTATCTAGACGTGAGCTAGCCACATACCAATCCCCTGCTTCCCTCCTCTTTATTTATTATGGATAAGGAGGAGGAGTTTAACCAAAAAAATTGATACTCAATCTAGGAGGGGGAAAAAAAAATTAGGCTTGAGGTTGAGATGCATTGACAATTCATGTGACTTGTAGCTAATTTAACTGACCACATGGGAGTTGGATAGATGGTCCTATCTTTTCTCCTACAAGTGAGATCTACTTTGAAATTTGTACCCCTTCCAAGATTTAAAAGTTAAAGACTAAGGATATGTTTGGCAGGAAAGAAAAAATTGTTCTAAAAAATCAGTGATATGTTAGCTCAAATTGACCCATAAAATCTTGTTAAAATATTTTCAAAAAGACACTTTTTTATTTGATACGCACATATAGCTATAATAAAGAAAAAAATAGTTTTATTAGGTAATTACAAATTATAAAACAACAAACAGAGAAATTAAAACTTAATAAGAATTAAATGGGCTGGGTTATGACCTTTTTTTAGGTCACCAGCCCATTTCAGCCCGTGTAAGTTATTAAGTCAGCCCATTTTGATTCGTCCATATTCAGCTCAACCCGTCATTTGACACCCCTATGAAGGGATTTGGAGTACGAGGATCAAAATACGTAATTTATTTTATAATATTGGATATAGCTTCTTCAAAAAAAAATTAATTTAAATTTACATACTAAAAAATATTTTAAAAGTACATAAGTCAGCATAGCAAACGATTCAAATGCTTTTTAAAAATTTGAAAAAATTATTGTATTGACCTTCCAAACAGTAACACCTTCACATAAAATGAGAAGAGGAAAGCACTACATCTTTACATTTACACCTACATTTTGAACTGCTTCAATCACGTCAGGTCTACCCTCCACAAAATAAAAGGGTAGTAAACAAACAAATAAAGATTCTTAAAAAACAATTAAACTTTCGAAGGCCTTGAATTTAATAATCGAGTGACTAGAAAATAAAGCTAATCAGAGGCAGAAAGGAATCAAGATCAACCAAGCTGAAGTCAACCACAAACCAAGTCACGACATGCAGTGCATGTCCCTCTGCACCTTAATAAACAACTAGTACTAAAATAAATACAATTATGTCATACATATAATATTTAGTGGATACATGAAAGCTGAAAAAATATTGTTCCTCCAGTTTGTGTGAAGACATGTAATGGGGTGGGATTGGGGATTATTAAAATAATGAAAAAAAGGTGCATGGCTTTGCAACGTGGGAGGTAGAACCTTCATGTACAGCCACTATCCCTTTCCCTTCTTTTTGTTTTTTGGGTTCTTTCATTAGTATCGAACTCATAGAAATCCTGCAATTATTGTCATTGTCATTCCCTCATCATCGGACTATTTCAGCACCACGCATAATCAATCATCTCAAAGTAATTTAAAATGTTAATTGCACTCTTAATTATTTCAACTTATGGTATATCTTTGTACTATTTTGCACCCCTAACGTATTGTATTTTTTTTTGATTCATACCTTATTATTTTTTATATTATGCACCCTAATCTCTTCATTTTCTTACAGAATCATAAAAAAGCGATTTTTAGTTTGTTTAAGAGGGTAAAGTAAGAATAACACAATTAATAAATAATATAACAAACCCCCTGGTGTTTTTTGATGTTGTTGCTGCTCAACCTTCACAACTATTATGTGAATTGTTATTTTTTCCCATTCTGTTTTTTTTACTTTACCGTCTTAAATAATTTTAAAAAGGAGTTTTGTAATTCTGTAAGTAAATGAAGAGATTAGGGTGCATATTATAAAAAATAATAGGACACAGTACATATTATAAAGGAGTGCATACGTTAAGGGTGTAAAATGCAAAAAACTTTAACTTATATGAGTGTGATTGAATTGATACAGAGTTCAATCAGAATAAAAGAAAACTATTGAAATTTGTGGAGTTGTGATCCTGAATATGTTATGTCATTTGCATGTTTGTAGAAAAATATCATTAAGTAAAATAATAAATTTGAAATTAGATAATTTTTAAATATCAAAAACACTAATATCTTTGTAAAAAAGGACACTGCCACATAATATAGAACTGAGGAAATAAACCAGAAATTGGGAGCAACTTGTCATGAGATTCGAACTCTTGAGAGTTGTGAATTTTGGTTTATTGAACTAACTTCTTTACTACTAGTGACAAACCCGAGTCATATTTAATCAGTGTTATTTTTGTTCTTTACCAAAATAGACCAATTCTACGTGTATCACGCGCTAGGCCACCCGTGAATTTCGACAACAAAAAGGAAAATGTAAGAAAATAGAAAAGAAAAAAAAAGTACAAAAACAAGAAGTTTTCTGAACTGAAACATTCACTATATATGGTCGACTGTCGAGTATGAACAAGTTGGATCTGGAAAAAAGTTGTAATCAGATTATTGCAATTACTACTGCTACTCTTTGCTGGTCAGAGTAAATTTGATCATATTAGATTTGTATTACTGCCATTTCTGGAAAGATACTTTAATTCCTGCTGTACTAACGAGTACGTTTAAGTAGTCACCTTTTCTTTTTCAAAAATAATACTCCTATTTGTTTGTCCTATACGTAAATCAATTACATAGATTTTAAAAAAGAAAAAAGAATCATGATATTAAAATATTAAAAATATAAAGAAGAGAGACTAGTAATTTAGAGGGTAAAGTAGGCATTTTTTGAAGTCAATTGAGATATAAGGGAGAGGATATCTATGGAGTATTCAAAGTTGAAGAGAAAATTTGATTTTTAAAGCAAAATTGAGGGTGTAAGCGATTTTTACTCTTATTATTTTTACTAGCTATGATTACCAGAAGCCTCGAGCACGATGATTTTATTTGCACAATGTCTCAACATACGACTTAAATCTACACAAGATTTACATTGATCTCGTAAATGTAAATGAAGTAGATATGTGAAGGACTACAGAATCAATTGACCGCTCAAATAAATACTACTCCATTAAACATCATGAGACAAAAAAAGAGCCCAATCAACCCTTAGTTTTATAGTCCTTTCTAAATCTATTTTTAGTTTTATATTTTCTTACAAGAGATCTTATTTTTACACATAAGAACCTAAAAAGATCGTTTTCTTCTATTCAAATGATAGTGGACATAGGAGGCCATTTCCTCTTGTTGTTTAGCTCAGTATCAAAAGATCCATATTACATAACTTAATTCGCTTTTCAATGATTGTCTAAATTTAAATAAAATAAATTAAAATAGTTGTAAGATTTAATTCTACTAGTTTGTGCTAGCATGATCTAACGGTAAAAAACAAATGTAAATGCACAAAACCCATTATAGATCTGCTGGGAGTGATTTACCGCCGATAATACAGCTATCTCCATTGTGCTATTAACTTTTCTTTATGTCTGCCTAAATTTTAGTGGATAAAAGTTATTTAGAACTTGTATTGAGTGAAAGAAATTAAAAAAAAATATTAATACAACAATTAAACTACGCGCAAATTGATCAAGATAATATTACTATTAGTCTGGCACAACTAATTATAAATCTCCACACAATTTTGAAAAGAAGATGTTCGTTTGCCTTTTGTATTCGTGAGTCTAATAAGTACCTTGCGTACAAGAGCAAAAGCAGAACAAACGTGAGAATATTAAAATTGTATCTTAAACTCATGTTAAAGAATCTGGCGGAAAAAGAAAGACATCGAATTTTTTTATCGGGTCAACATATTTGACATACTCGTTATTTAGCGAGTGGTGATGTATCTCGTTTTGATCGAATTACATTACGCTAAATTGATTACTTTTGTCAATTTTATTGGTTTCTCATGCGGTGCCTAATTATACTTACTTTAAAGTCTGATTAATCCGAATTCGAGTCGAAAATCTTACTTTTGAGAGGATAGACGTCTATATCAAAAGCGATAGCATTCTCAAAACTTGAACTTAAGACTTTAAGCCTAAAGGTTGAGGAGAAATATTTACCATCCCACCACAATCTGTGACGGTTCCTTTGTCAAATTGTTTTCGTTGAGTTTACTCAGTAGTAATTTTTCAAATTGACAACTTCGTATGAAAACAAGGAAAAAAATATTGTTCCTTTTTTCTTTTTAAAAACGTTACACCATTAGCAAATGCTAGTATGCGGGGTGTTCACGAGATTTCTTTTTTCACGAGAAATCAAAAGAAAAAGATAGATATTTGTTTGGTTTGATTTAGTTTTGATTTTTTACTGTAAATATTAAAAAATATTGGTTTGATTTTGATCTTAAACAAAAATGATCAAAAAAATCGAACCAAACCGATTAAAGATTACCTCTTTATAAATTATAATTACGCCCCGTCGTCCCTTTCTCTATTTACCCCAATTCCTCTCCAAAAAACATCTATTTACCCCAATTCCTCTCCAAAAACATCTATTTACCCCAATTTCACCCCGTCGTCCAATTTTTTTGCACTCTTATTTTCTAGTCTTGTTCTTTAATTACCGTTACATAGTTTAGTTCTTGCCTTTATATTCTAGTATGATTTATAGTGTTTATTGTTATCGGTCTAAGAATTTATTTCATATTAAAAATAAGACTTATGTCTTTAATTGAGTCCTTAATTGTTCATTACCATGCAAGCAGTCATCATCAAGATATCTTGGTAAACAACAACCTTTTTAAAGTATAGTTTGTTTGGGGTAGTATTTTGCTGGAATATGTGTGCTTGGCAATGTGTGTACATTTACATATTTATTAAGAAATTCAATAAAAATTTGAAAAAACTGACAAAAATTGAATCAATGAAAAGTCGACTTAGTTGGACTGGTTTGATTACAAAACTAGTGAATCTATCCACGCTTCGTGCAGATTAGACATCCCAATATTAATTTTCTAAATTTATTATTTTTTAAATTCAAATATTTCAAATTTTAACCAATTATATTGTTAACTCTTAGTTTATATATTTACTATGATTTTTAATTGCGTGAGAGTTTTTTTTTGTCTTCAATAAATACTTGTACAATCTCCGTGAGTGAAACAATATTTTCATCTTTCTTAATGGGGTGTAAAGACGGTGTTTCAATAAATATTTGTATAATCTATGTGACTAAATTAATATTTCATTTTTCTTAAAGGAGTATAAAGACAAAATTTCAAGAGAAATCGATCTCTTTCTGTGCATTGTAACCTTCTCCTTCCCCCTTTTAACCCTTTTATCTTTAACTTTTTTCTTTTTTCTTTTTCCTTTCTTACTTGCTTTCACTTCCTAATAAGAATATAAGGTTCTCAAATCTCAACATAAAATATAGAATAATATATTAAAATAATGCATAACATATTATAGGATATGAGTAAGCATAGATATTATTACACATTAATTATAGTTTAATTAGATAATACGAAAAGTACCAATACAGTAAGGAACAGGAAAAAACAAACAATCTTAATTGGAGAACAATATTATTAGGAGTCAAAAGAACTAATAAAATATTATAAATATATTATTTTAATTTTTTTATCATTAAATATTTTAATTTAACAATTTGATTAAAATCCTAAAATTGATATGGAGCATGATTCGGTAGCCATTTCCTTCTTTCTCAATTTTTGTTTTACCATATGTTTTTGGTCATTTTAATTATTATGCATATCCCCATGTTGAAGGTGGCAGCTAGTTTTTAATATTTGAAAATCATTAAAAAAAAATTAAAAAAAAACCAACAACAAAAGCATCAATATATGTCACAAGACTATAGAGCATAGGTAGAGATATGCCTAACCAGATTTAAAAATTCATGAATTCAGAGAGTGAATATAGCTATCTTGAAAGAAATATATTCAATGTTGAGAATATCACCGAGTGTCTAGGCTTTTCGATGCAAATGGCATAGGACGGATTATCAAAATTCAACAAATACTGAGTAAGAAGTAGTTCTTGAATTTAAAAGGGTAAACTTTTCAATCAAAACATTAGCATATACCTTTACTGTAAAGAAATTGATTCGTTAGTGTCCGCGCTCCATTATGCGGATGGCGTGACACACATTACCAAATTTCGGTAGAATAATGGGTAAGAAGTAATTATTGAATTCAAAAGAGTACACTTCTCGGTGAAAACATTTTCATATATCTTTACCTCCGTAAAGAAATTGATCCATTTGAATATGCTTGGAAGATGACACATACAAATAAATTCTAGCAAGATATTAAATATTCACTCACACATAAATTTCACAAGATAAGCTGTGACCATGCAAAGTAAAATTAAAAGCTAAAAGCAGTTTACCTCTTTTCGGAAGAATCCCCAAATGCAATGCTGAAGACTTCTTCTTTTCATAGGTAACGACCGTTGCAGCTAAAATAGATGGAAGATATAGCCAACATAAGGCTTAGGTTCATTCTTGTCTTTTAACCTCCCCTCAAATATATTAATACACATTAAATAAAAATTAGTTTAAGAGAAGGGTACAAGAATCATAAGGCTTAGGTTCATTCTTGTCTTTTAACCTCCCCTCAAATATATTAATACACATTAAATAAAAATTAGTTTAAGAGAAGGGTACAAGAATCATAACGTTTAGAGCACTAATTAATAGAGATTTTTAGGCTTTCCAGTATTAGCTAAACTAATAAAATGGAGGAGAAAAAAGCCAAAATAAAAGAGAGAAAAGATGATTAGCATTCTTGTGTTGCAAGATGAATTCACCGTTAGTTATCAAGTAATACATATATTTATTGTCTTTACAATTTATTCATTTCTTAAGTAACGTTGCTATGCTATGCCTCTTCATTTTTTTAAAAATTTATTACTACAATTTTTATTCTTTATTCTTTATTGTCTTTATATATGGGTCTTTAAAATGTAATTAAAGGAAAAATGAAGGGAAAAATATCAAAAAAAAAATTAGATAAAAAGATAAATACATTTGGTGGCCATAGAGAGATGCCACATAGAATTAGCTATTCCTAGCTTTATTTTATATATATATATATATATATATATATATATATATATATATATATATATATATATATATATATATATATATATATAGCTAAAAAGCAATTTACCTTTTCGGAAGAATCCCCAAATGCAATGCTGAAGACTTCTTCTTCATAGGTAACGACCGTTGCAGCTAAAATAGATGGAAGATATAGCCAACATAAGGCTTAGGTTCATTCTTGTCTTTTAACCTCCCCTCAAATATATTAATACACATTAAATAAAAATTAGTTTAAGAGAAGGGTACAAGAATCATAACGTTTAGAGCACTAATTAATAGAGATTTTTAGGCTTTAGATTAGCTAAACTAATAAAATGGAGGAGAAAAAAGCCAAAATAAAAGAGAGAAAAGATGATTAGCATTCTTGTGTTGCAAGATGAATTCACCGTTAGTTATCGCTATTAATACATATATTTATTGTCTTTACAATTTATTCATTTCTTAAGGAACGTTGCTATGCAAAAGGTAAAGGTTTTAGCAAATAAAAAGATTTAGAATATGATAATAACAATAAAAAGTGTTTTAGGCTGATTCAACCAAAAACGTTACCTGGGCATTGGTTGAATCATAAAGATCATCATTTACTACTACTACTACATGGGTTTATTGCTACATTTACGTGGAAGCCATTTTTTTAATTCATTAGTTAATAGAAAAAACTCATAAAAATCTAAAAAAAGGAGAAAAAAGATAAATGTCAATGGAGGCCATAGAGAGGTGCCACATAGGATTGTCTATGCCTAGCTTTATATTATATATAGATTTGAAAACTCAACTATTGATTTCTCTTTAGGAGACTACTAGTAATCAAACAATTGTTTTTTTCTTTAACTATTATTTCCGTGCATTTTAAGCATAATAATTACAAAAGATTATAGGATTAACTCATAATATTTGTGTGTCTTTAGTAAAGGCATAATTATCTTAAACTTTTGAAGAGTTATATCCTAATTAAATTGAGATTTTGACGATTTGATGGGCGTGCTTATAAAATTAAATGTTCCTTCCTTCTTAATAAAAGATTTCGGACTTTGATAATAAAATCATCTTCTTATAGGTATTATTAATACTCCCTCCGTCCCGTATTACTTGGCTACTTTTCCTTTTGCACGCCCTTAAGAAATCATAAATAAAAAGATGCATTTTCCTATCTCTCTCGAATAAATACATTCTAATCAATATCGACAATATTCAAGGACATTTAATACTGAGGGTAAGATAAGAAATATTTAATTAATTTTATCTTAATTTTGTAAATGAACAAGTAATTTCGGACATATTTTTAGTAATGTGGCCAAGTAATATGGAATAGAGGGAATTCAATTGTTGAATTTTTATGTTGCGCATTCGAATTATTTTTGTCAACGAATTTCGAGCACCAAATTTTTGATGGAAAAAAGATCTCCTTTTTAAAACAAAAATACAATAAATATTTATGTCGCTTTTGAAAAAGTACAAATTATATGTTAGTAACATAAAAAAGAAATTAAAGAGTTATATCTGACTTAAAACGAGGTTTTGTCAATTTGATGGTGTGCTTAGAAAGTTAAATGTTCCTTCACTCTTAATAAAGATTTCGGACTTTGATAGCAATGAAATCATATTCAAATAGGAATTACTGAAACCCAATTGTGGAATTTTAATGATGCGCATTCGAATTGTTCTAGTCAATGGATTTCAAACACCAAAAATTTAATGTTCACACAAAAACAAAATAAATATTTATGTCATTTTTGAAAGAGTAAAAATTTACTATTATATCATATAAATTTTAAAAAAATTAGATCATCAAATAACATTTTATTATAAACTAGGGAAAAAGCATTTAAAAAAAGGAAAGATCCGAAACTCCAAAATATTTCATAACTAGTACAAATTATAATACTACTTATCTAACATCATTAATAGTAACATTTTGTTGTAAACTAGGAAAAAGTATTTAAAAAAGGAAAAGCCGAAACTCCAATTTCATTACATAAAAAAAATTCTTACCTTGCACAAGCCAAGAGACCATCATCCATAAATATACTCCCCCTTCCTTTTGGCCATCTTCTTCAGTTCCCTCCTCTCTTCAATTAAGTTTACTCACGCGTTAGCGCGTCCTCCACTCCCTTCATTAACTCAAATCACCTCCCAAGAAATTTCATTCATCATCACATACACACAGAGAGCTATGTTTCTATCTCCATAAATACAAACTCAAAAGTTCATATCAACATAATTTTTTTTTTTTTTGTCTGTTTATTGAGTTTGTGTGTGGCAATGGCTACATGGTCCAACTTGTCACACACCCTCACATCAAAATTCAAGAAAGCTAATCTATACTACGTAGCTGCCACCATAGTTCTATGTTGCACCTTTTATGTCATCGGACTTTGGCCAAAAGGTAGTGACGTCATCACAACCCGTCAATTATCCTCTACAACCGTCCTGCCCACCTTATCATGCAACCCAACAATCAAAACCACAACTTCCATTGACTTCACCGCTCACCACACCGCTGATTCACTTACCCCACTCTCATCATCAGCGCGTGTAAAACACTTCCCTTCATGCAACCCTTTGTTATCCGAATACACCCCATGTGAAGACTCAAAAAGATCATTAAAATTCGATAGAAACATGCTTATTTATCGTGAAAGACATTGTCCTGAGAAAAATGAGTTGTTAAAGTGTAGAATTCCAGCACCATTTGGTTATAAACCACCGTTTAGGTGGCCTCAAAGTAGAGACAATGTTTGGTACGCTAATGTTCCACATAAACATCTAACGGTTGAGAAAGCCGGTCAGAATTGGGTCCGGTTTAAAGGTGACCGGTTTACGTTCCCTGGTGGTGGGACCATGTTTCCACGTGGCGCTGATGCTTATATTGATGATATTGGAAAATTGATCAACCTTAAAGATGGTTCCATTAGGACCGCCATTGATACCGGTTGTGGGGTACGTTTTGATATTACTTCTATGTTTCGTTTTGGAATTTTCTTATGGTATGTTTGTCTTCTAATGACTTATTTTTGGAGAATACGTCTTGATCTTTTTTAGTATATGATTAGAGATGATTTTTTTTTCTCCTAGAAAAGCATTAATTGTTAGTAATAATAATGTTAGCAAATGAGATAGTGTTTTAATGAAAATCTTGAGTTCATGATTCATCATAATTGACTAGTTTTACACTAGTCATTATGAATTTGCTAGTTTTACACAAGTCATTATGAATTTCCTAGTTTTACTCTAGTCATTATAAATTTGCTAGTTTTACGTGATTGTCACCTACAACAATTCTTCTTTGACCGCTAACTTGCAACCTGACACTGGTGAAGTTGAAATTTTTAGTATTAGTGATTCATAATAATGTCTATAATTGTGAGAATTTTAGGTGAAAACTACATTTCCTCAGTAGTAAAATATTTTTTGTCAATCAAATACAAATTTTCAGGAAAAAAATGTGTTATTGACATTTTCCTTTTATAAACAAATTAAAGAAAGGATGAAAAGTCACATTCGATTTTAACGCTATAGTACACATCGGATGTCATGGGTACTGTTTCGGTAAGTAGTCCCTAGTTTAGTGCATATTTCTTTTTGAAGCTTTGACTTATCAAGAAACGAAAAACGAATAGAATAGGTAAGTTTTATGGCAATTGGTTTTCCAACGTGGTTGGAAGTTGTCTAAAGTTACGTATTTTCAATTAAGTAATACTCCCTCTGTTCCATAATAAGTGATTCTTTTAGCTCATGCATATCTCTTAAAAAATTGTTCATTCCTAAAAAATTAGGAGTGTTTTTACTAAATTACTCCTAAGCAAATTGTGCTTACATAATTAAATGCCCAGAAAAAAGAGGTAGTTAATGAGTTTTGATTATTTAAATAAGAGCAATTTTGGAAAAATCTGCCCAAAATATTTTTGAAATCCTAAAATACCACTTATTTTGAAAAAAATTAAAAAGCCTAAAAAACCACATATTATGGAACTGGGAGTAACAAAAAGAGAAATGAATTTCATACATTTGACTTTCTTATATTCCTAACTAAAGAAAAGTTTACATTAGTGGAGTGATCATATGAGAGAGCAATGGATAGTTGGTTGAAGTGAGGGTGGGGGGTGGTTGAACAAGATGATTTCTAGAAATTATAGTACATTTCGTGTGGGATTTTCATTCCTAGCGTTGAAATTATTGACCTTACTGTTAAAAGTTGGCAGTTTGGATTTAAAAAAGAAAAAAGAAAAAAGAGTTGGTGGTTTGGTTTAGTGAACTTAGTGGAATCCACAATTAATTGTAACCCGACATGTGCGTTTCCTTCACTTGCACTTAAAGAATATGTTTTATTGATTTGCCAAAAAAGAAAAAGCATAAACTAATCACTTCTAAGATTAACTTGCAGTGAAAGAAAAAGTTGTTATGGCTTCCATAGTTAACTGTAATCATATTCTGGAATTTAACATTTTATGCAACAGATATGGAAACTTATTAATTAATTGTGCATTTTAGTTTAAATTATATTTTTCCACTCTTCGGGGTGGTACAAACATTCTTTGGACCAAGCCTTAATTACAGTTTTATTGAAAGAAACAAGAAAATATATTGTTGATTAAAAAAAGTTACATAAATTTATACAAGCGGAGTGTGTTTATTTATTTGGGAATACACATTACACAATCTCATATGGATGCCAACTAACTAATTCAGTAAAAGTGGGCAACAAAGAACTTAAGTCTTTAATGGGAAGGCTGAACTGAATTCTCTGAATTTGCATTACTGGGAAGTCCATGCTCATGAAACGTAACGTCTATTGTCCCTATAATTAGGAGATTCATAAGTTAATTCATGGAGAGTATCACTATAATCAGAGACGGAGCTAGGAGGTGTAGGGGAGTTCATACTTTGTCGGAAAATTGTATTGTATATACAAAGACCAAAATAATTTTTTATGTAAATGTAATATATAGTAGATGTTGAATCTACTTCTTTATATTTTAAACTCTCTTAGTGAAATTTTTGACTCTGCGACTGATTGTATCCCTAGTCCAGTAGTGCGGCCGCACCCGCATTCCAAACTTCCAACTAGGGGAGTTTCTTTGTTTTGTCTATCATGTCTAACTGTTGGTTTCTTTTCCTTCACCATGTGAGGCTAATTTTACCATACACAACTTCAGGTTGCAAGTTGGGGTGCTTACTTGCTGTCCAGAGACATCCTTCCAATTTCATTTGCACCCAAAGACACACATGAAGCTCAAGTTCAATTTGCCCTCGAGCGAGGAGTTCCAGCAGTGATTGGCATATTAGCTACTAACAGACTACCTTACCCTGCAAGAGCATTCGATATGGCACATTGTTCTCGCTGTCTCATCCCTTGGGGAAGATATGGTAATCTAAATGACATACCTTTGCTCTTTTTACTCATTCTTTATGTTTGAAGATATATCTTTTTAATTAGTATTTTACTTTTTATCCCTTTGATGTTGAGCAGATGGGCTATATTTAATTGAGGTTGATCGAATTTTACGTCCTGGTGGATACTGGATTCTTTCTGGACCACCTATTAACTGGGAAGGTCATTGGAGGGGCTGGAACAGAACAGCAAACGATTTGAAAGCAGAGCAAGATCAAATTGAGAGTGTTGCAAGAAGCCTATGCTGGAAGAAATTAACTCAGAAAGGTGACCTAGCAATTTGGCAGAAGCCTACTAATCATATGCATTGCAAAATTAACCGAAAGGTCTTCAGGAAGCCACCCTTTTGCCAGGAACAAGATCCTGACAAAGCATGGTAATGTTCTATTTCTTGAATGATTATAATTCAACCGGTTAGACCTCAGAAGACATCCTTGTTGCTTCTGTGTCCACATTCTTGCAGCACATGACACGTTCTTTCACATATGAGATTGGAACTAAACACTGGAACTAGTTTAGTTATTCCACACTTTTTTGTCATATTAATTATTATTGAAACTGTTTTACAATATCCCACACTTTTGTCAGCATTAGCAAACTATTTGACGAGCTTAGTGTAGGAAGTTACATACCTGATGAAAAAGTGTCTTCAGTGAAGTTAAAACTATGCCTCGTAGATGAAGTTCAGAATTACATTAGTATTCTGTTATGTACTTATCCGAGTGCTCTTCTATCTTCCAGGTACACCAAGATTGATGCTTGTTTAAATCCCCTTCCTGAAGTGTCCAATGTTAGAGATATCGCTGGAGGGCCACTGGTAAATTGGCCAGAAAGATTGACTGCGGTCCCTCCTAGGATTGCTAGTGCTAGTATAGAGGGAGTTACTGCAGAGAGCTTCTCAAAAGATACTGAATTGTGGAAAAAGAGAGTCGCCCACTACAAGGCCTTGGACAGTCAATTAGCAGAGCGAGGAAGATACCGTAACATTCTAGACATGAATGCTTGGCTGGGAGGATTTGCAGCTGCACTTGTTGATGATCCAGTTTGGGTCATGAACGTTGTCCCC
Organism: Lycium ferocissimum; assembly: GCF_029784015.1. NCBI lineage: Eukaryota > Viridiplantae > Streptophyta > Magnoliopsida > Solanales > Solanaceae > Lycium > Lycium ferocissimum. Next base: position 25,338,615 of record NC_081348.1, read on the forward strand.
ATCGAGGCTGAAGTCAATACCCTTGGAGTTGTCTATGAACGTGGTTTGATAGGGACATACCAAAGCTGGTAAAGCTTACTGCTCCTATGTAAAGTTTGCCTTTGCTATTTCCTACTTGTTACTGATGGTGCTCTTTTTTGTTCAGGTGCGAGGCAATGTCTACGTATCCAAGAACTTATGACTTCATACATGCTGATTCTGTTTTCACCCTCTACCAGGACAGGTAATTAACTGTTGGAAGGTTCATCGAATGTTGCATGCTTGCTTGATCGCTGATTTACCTACTTTTATGTATTGCAGATGTGAAATGGAAGATATATTATTGGAAATGGACAGAGTATTAAGGCCGCAAGGGAGTGTGATATTCCGAGACGACGTGGATATTTTGGTTAATGTGAAGAGCATAGTGGATGGACTACAATGGGATAGCAGGATGGTTGATCACGAAGGCGGTCCTCATGTTAGAGAAAAGCTTCTAATTGCTACTAAGCAGTATTGGACAGCACCAGTACCTGATCAAGATAAACAATGAGTCTTCTATAGTCTTACAATCCGGCCAATTCTTTACTTCCTCTGTTGATAAATTTTTGCTTGTTCTATAGGCGCTTATGATTTTTCATTAACCTCTCTATCTTTTTGGCTTCAAAATAAACAAGTTGATATTGAGGTTTTCCCCTGAGATTATTCTTTTACTATTTGGTGTCGAATCACTCTTGTGCAATTTACCATAAGCTAACAGGTATTGGCAATTTGCCATAAGCTAATTGGTCCTTTGGTTTTCTTGTAGTATTAGCCAGAGTGGGCAAGGGGAGAGTCAATTTTCTTGATTTTATGAAACTTTGATTTCATGATGATCAGCGCTTCCAAATCCTTTTGAATCTATTTTATCTCAACTTATGGGCTTGGTGGTGGAGATTTTGAACTTCTGTTTTATCCTTTTCTCCTTTGGACTTGTCCAGTTCATGGTCTATCAGATAGAACAAACAGCACTATCCTCCATCTAACTGGAAGAAAGTCCCTATGCAATTACAACTTCCTTCCACAATTAGCTTACAAAAAATTCACTAATCCTGATGCTAGATAGTTGTCACTTGTCGAGCCGAAAAGGACCCTTGGCATGTCTTGGTAGCTGTTGAAAAAGACCCTTGGCATCTAAAGCTTCAATTAGGCAAGTAACTTTGGCCCTTTGAAGAACTAGAATAGCTATAGTGGGAATATCCAGTCCACTTGCAAGTGGTAACCCAGCAGCTTGATGACTGAATAGCATCAATTGGAGCATTCATATCAGTTGATGACTGAATAGCATAATGATATCTCGTAATTTCTTGAAAAAGAACTGGCGTCAAATGAAATTTTTGATAACGAAATTGGGACGTCCAACATAACCAGTTTATTTAAATACAATCACCAATGAAATGGCACAAGAGAGGCAAAGAAGAAAGACAGATATGAGAAAAAACCAAAAGCAGTCTTGTAAAATTCATTACTCCCATAATCCTTTGCATTGTGCTGTGCTGAAACAGGGGTCCATGTCAAGCCAAAAGCTTGAAATTTCTGGTGCATTATTCTGTCAATTGATTTTGCCATATCCTTAGTCAAAAGATTCTTCAATCTCCGATTTCTCCTTTCCGAAAAAAATGCATCCTCTGCTTTAAATGCCTCAGCGCTTTCTTTAAGCCTTTGCAAGAAACAAAGGTGTTTTGTGTTCCCTACATATGTAAATGATCTTGTAATCAGATTCTAGTACAGATTTTGCAATCAGATGAGTAGCCAACAGTGGCAGAGCTGTCTCTAGAAATGATGGATTGGTGAAACCCTCAATATCCGGAGGCGGTACACAATTGTGGGATACCTTGGTGAGTAAAGGGTTATTTTGTGGAGTCATCATGATCAAAACGATCTTTGGTCATCATAAGGTTAAGGCTTTAAGCCAAGTGCTACCTGTTTTTGGATATTTTTGTCATAATAGTTTTGACTTTGAAATCAAGCCCCAGAGGCCCCAATATTGTTACTCGGAGTTTTGGTGGCTAGTTCACTATTGGCATCCATTAAGCCATTAACAGTTTAACACAACAAGAGCACCTAAAAACCAGTTGAAGATCAAATATATGGCAAAGTTTCATAATGGGGCAGCCTCCTTTTCAAACTTCTCCACACCTAACCTATTGAATTTGGCTAAAAATATATCCTCTTTCACCTATTGGATCAAAACAGCCTCAAAGTTATTTTTAGGCTTAAAAATGCTCCTAACTTATTGAATTTGGCTTTAAAATACCCTCCTTCCATCTATTGGACAAAAACTACCCTCTGTGTTATTTTTCTGATCTAAAAATGTCCCTAAAACTAATGGTTGACTAGTTGATCAGATGAGGCTTTATAGAAAAAAATGCATATGACGGTGTATATTTGGTCCATATGTTAAAATGTGAATTAAATTAACCAACTCATATGTATTGATCCGACCACCTATATTATTAAACCCGATTTCCTGATTGTTAACCCCCATCCCGATTTCATTCTTCCTCATATATTCCTCCAACATTGTTTCTAGGATTCTGATAAATGTGAAATGTTCGTAAGCATAATTAATTTGAGTAATCTCGAGAAGCAAACTGTGATAAGTATTTTGTGATGGAGGGAGCAACATGTTCATAGTCCATTGATCGCTAGTTGATATTAAAAGACGAGTTCATTGAACAAGTCTTCGTATCATTCAATTAGGGAAAGTCGTCGTACAGATTAAAGAACTACGGGTGTAAGCATATTCGATCCACTTACTGCATGTGGTGTCTATGAATTGTCAACTATATAAATTTAGTTGATCAAATTGAAGTATCAAGCACTAATTTTAGAGGGATATAGTTCTTAATTTTTAATCAAACTAATACAAGAATATGTGGCATTAATTTGCTTGTGAGACACAACAATATTGGAGGGCACATCTAATGACCTAAATGTGATGGAATCTTGGGTACATAGCTGCACATTAAATATTTGTTAATTCATTATTTGAGTTTATCTTTTAAGTTTTTACTTTCCAATAAAATAGGAGTAACTAATACTCTCTTCGTTCCAATTTAATTATGTGGCACCCTATGATAGGGGTGGGCATAGTTTGGGCCAACCCGAAATTCAAACCGAAATCCGAACTTTTTAAATATTTGGTTTGGAAATTTGGACTATGGATTGGACTTCGGATTTTATTTTTAAAATTTATGGATTTCGGATTGGATATGGATTTAGTAGTATGGATTTTTGGATATCCAAAAATTCGAATTTTTTATACCTTTTATCTACACCCACCTATATCATATGTGCCCAGTACTAATAAGTCTAGTTTCTAAAGGTCCTATAGATTAGTATCTAAGGCCCTACCTATTAAAATATTAAATCCAATATACAATTCTCTACTAAATCAAATATAATATAGGGTTTTGTTACTTCTCAAGTCTCAAAAGTCTCACGTTAGTGTCACCCACGACAGAGTTCTTTGTTATTTTTCCAGATGACTACTTAGATTTTATTTTGTTCATTTCCACTTTTCCAGAATGTTTTTATTTGGTATGGATTTACTATGCTGGACATGACTTGGATTTGTTAATCCTAATTTGAACTGGAAGGCTTTTTTTACCGAGCAATTAAGATTTAGATTTACCTCTGTGGAACTAATACATGAATTTCGTTCCTACTAAGTTTTCCGAAATATCCAAACCGAATAATCCGAAACCGAACTTAAAATATCCAATCCAATCCGAACTTATTTGGATTGGATTTGGATTGTAATTTCTTCAATCCGAGAACCGAATATCCAAACCGAAAATTTCATATTCAATCCGATGGCCCGAACGTCCACCCCTACCCTATGGCTAGACACAAAGTTTAAGAAAAAAAAGAATACTTTTAAAATTTGTGATCTAAATATATCTTAAGACATTTGTCTAGCAATAAATCATTTCATTAAGGGTAAAAGGGAAATTTTAAAGTTAAGTTGTTTCTAATTACAGAAATTTGACATTCTTTTTAAAACATACAAAAAGAAAAAGGGTGCCACATAAATTGCGACGAAGAGGTACTAGATTTCCTTTTGGTTATCTTAAAATAATACATACAATATATAGATATTTCAGTAAGGCTATTATAAAGATGAAAATTTTACATAGAGTGTACCGTCATAGTGATTGATACTGTTGTTATAGATAAGCAATTGTTATAGACAGGGTAAAATATAACATAAAAAGTCTGTTCCAAAAATAACTTTTTAATTAATGAAATGTTGTTATATAGGGTAACTATTTTTGGAACCGACTTTTTATGTTATATTAAAGAAATTACAGATTTGAGTTTGGCATCCCAGAATAGCAAGCCTAAGGTGGTGGCAAGTAAAGTGTTAGAAAAGATCCCGGGAGATGCGACAATTAGGGATGGTACTGAGCTTGAACCTTCTTTCTTTTTCATTATTTATCATTCTTTCTTATTTCTATATCCAATTCTATCTTTGACTTGTTCTACATTTCTTTGTTATTTCAATCTTTCATATTCATAAGATCTTTCAATCTGACAGATTATAGGGTTTGATTTTGTTGCACGTAGATTTAAGTAGTTCTGATATTGATAGAATCATTACATAGTTATGAAGCACAGAATATCCAAGAATTGGACGACGAAGAACACTACTTAGGGGGTGCTATTCACGTGGTTTACTCTTTAAGCGTTGACGTTACTCTTCACGTGATTGACACCCAATCTATACAATCACACATAAAAGAAATAAAAAAGAAAAAATAACACAAGGATTTAAGGAGGTTCGATCAAATCCACTACCCCTGAGCAATATAGTACAAAGAAATTAGCAATTATATACAACCTCTTTACATAGATACCAAATAGTTCCTAAATTTTACAATGAATAATTTCTCAAACCTACAAGAATAATGGGTTCTCAAACCTACAATAGAACGACGAGTTTTCCATTCCTGTAAGAAAAATGATGTATTTTAGGATTCACACAAACACCACTTTACAACTTCCCTGATATACCGTTGTAGTCCCAATCCATATATATACTTATTATGAAAGTTCTTTTAGAAGGAATGTTTTAAGATACAAGCAATCGACTTCAATTTTTATACAATAAACTAAACTAAGTTAAGACTAGGTTATCACGCTTGATTTGAGTCCAAAGATTTGACAGTTAATAAATTAATGTTTGGCAATTCAATTTTCTATTCCCACAAGTTCCATTTCATTTTAGAAATATATAATTAAGAGGTGTTTGATTGCGTAACTACTCAAGTTAGATATGATTTTCGGAAACTTGTGTATGGAAATATCATAGAACACGTTAGTTAGTTCTTCCATCCATTGTTAGTTTGTTTAGAAATATCATAGAACGCGTTAGTTTGGTAGGAGGGATAGGATGGGCTGGATTATTAATCTAATGGGATTGGAATTAATTCTATGTTTGGTTGGTGGTATAACTTCTTTGATATCCCATCTAATCCCATCTACATGGGATAAAAGGTGGGATAAGTTATCCGAAATAGAGGGTGGGATTAGTTATCCCATCTTATCCCACCCAATCCCAGCTATATGGGATAACTTACCCTCCTACCAAACGACAAAGCTAAAACTTTACTGAGCCGAATAACATTACTTTCCACCGCGCATTTTTCGAATATAAAGAAAACGACTCTAGGATTGAATTCGCTCTTTTATGTGGTATCAAATAACGTTGCCATATATGATATATAATGTAAAATGCCAATTACAGTATTAAAAAGTGCTCCAAAATAGATAAAAGAAGATACAAAATACGTTCATTGTTACGAGTATTACAATTACACGAAACCATTAACTGTGAATCCACCATCTACGCAGATAATCTGACCAGTAATATAAGAAGCAGTTGGAAGGCATAGATATGTCACCAGTGTCGAAACTTCACTCGGCTCTCCTGCTCGCTTCATTGGTGTCCGACCAATTAAGTTTTCTATACTTTCCTTTTGACTAGGGACTTGCTGCAACCCAAAATAACAACAGTAACAACAATAAGGATATTAATGTTGATAAAAAAGAAATATAATTGTGTTTTTTTTATATATAATCTACACCTTAAGGAGGCGAGGACCTTTTATTTCGTTAACAAAGAAAGGTACAGAGACCTGAAGTTAGAGTTGTTGAAAATAATAAACTTAAATGTTGTCTAGATTCAAATGTATTTTAGTTATCCTAGGTGCATGATCTTTTGTATTATCTAGGTGACTCTTATGATATCAATGTGGTTAGGTTCAAATGTGTGTGTGAAAATATTTAATTGGCGTGGGTCTAGAACATTCTATAGGCACCTATATAAACCCCTTTGGTGATCTTGTCATGCAAGAGTGGAGTTTTAATATATAATGAATTGAACTTAATGTCTCTCTCCCTCTTCCATCCTCTTTGTGCCCTATGATATTATTAAGGCCCCGCATTATATTTCCAACAAGTGGTATCAGAGCGTTGGTTCGATTCTGGAAGGTGTAAAGGTGAAATTTTGGCAATCTCCATTGAAGGTGTGTCTCCAAGTTTGATGGTCTATCGAGAGGCCGAATGTTTGCAAAAGAAGAGTGAATTCTTCGGGTTTGTGAAGAGAAGAACAACCCGTCGAAAAGGTGTGAGTCTTGAAGGACTTCACAAGATAGGAAGAGAAGACAAGAGAAGTCTTCCGTGAGTTTGTGTTTGCTACAGCCAAAAGTTAGAATCTGACGGAGAATGAATGACCTATAGTTGTGGATGCATATACAAAGAGGATGTTGAAAATGAAGTTGAAATTGTCAAGAAAGATTGAAAAATATGAAAAGACATTTAAGTTTAAGAGGGGATGTTGAAAATAATAAACTTAAATGTTGTCTAGATTCAAATGTATTTTAGTTATCCTAGGTGCATGATCTTTTGTATTATCTAGGTGACTCTTATGTTATCAATGTGGTTAGGTTCAAATGTGTGTGTGAAAATATTTAATTGGCGTGGGTCTAGAATATTCTATAGGCACCTATATAAACCCCTTTGGTGATCTCATTATGCAAGAGTGGAGTTTTAATATATAATGAAGTGAACTTAATGTCTCTCTCCCTTTTCCATCCTCTTTGTGCCCTATGATATTATTAAGGCCCCGCATTATATTTCCAACAAGAGTAAGACTAAACCTCAGGGAGCATTTACAATAGTCTAATATAATTTTGTTGAAAACTTCTTTTATGGTATTTGTCATTTTTGTTTGTCATAATATGACGAGTAAAATTTCACTTTTTTTTTTTTTTTTTAAAATCAACCACCCAACTCTATTGAGAGTGGATGTCTTGTATTGAATGCAAAATGAAGTTACAGGTCAGTGAAGAGCTACCTTCCTACACCTACTTGTAATGGGACAGCCCCCATTCTAGAGTAAGTAGGATTTCTATGTAAGCTTTCAAAAATAGAGAAAGAAGAACGAGTAAAATTTCACTACCCCCTTAACCTTTAATGATTGGGAAGCAATATAGCTTCGCCTTTGAATAAAAACGATAACTCTTTGAACAATATTTTCCGGTGAGTTTTAGAATTTTATACTACAAAAAAAATATTGCTAATTTTCTTTTCTTTTACTTAAGGTTCAATTCAATAAACAAAGTATATGACATTAATCTCTTATCTTAAAAATTCTGCCGGAATTAGTGAAACGTACGTGATAACAACTTAATTACAAGATAAAATAGAAATGATGATGAACAAACGTTGTTATGTTATTTAATGTTCATCTCTGAACATAAGCATAAATGGTGGTGTGACATCCACAAAGAAATTCAATACATTAAGGGGGGAATTATAAACATATTGTTTCACCATATATAACAGTGCCTAGCAAACATAAATATAATAGTGCATGTTATATCAATTTAATCTTTGTAGTTTTTATAATATTGTCACATATCATTGTTTCACCATTAGACGCTTCAGGATAAGTAGGTAACATCATATGCCTTATTTAAGGAACCTTTGAGCAAAAAGAAAATGGCAGCAATATTGTTTTCTGTATTAATAATTAAAGTTCATTGTAAAATGTTATTTAAGGGAATTATCGTTCTCATTCAAAAAGTAGAAGAGTATTATTGCTCAACTAGTAAAGGTTGGGGGGTGGAGCAGAATTTATTCAGACAAGAAATTAATAAGCATTTACAAAACATGAATTATTATTTGTCTTTGTTTTCTTCGGAAATTTTTATGGTTGATATGCTAATTAATTAGAAGTAGTAGATATTAGACTCTCTCTCTCTCAGTCCATCTTATATATACATAAAACTTTGCAATGAACAGTTTGAATTTTTTAAAATTTCTTTTTCAAATCAATATATTAACAATGTTGTTATAGTACTCATATGAAATTAATTGAAAATTTAAAAAAACAAAACTTTTTCTTCTTACGCATGCTACTTCAATGATAGAAGTATTGATGATCCATGGCGCAACAGCATTAACGCGAATATTGTCCTTCGCCCACTCACAAGCCAAGCTTTTTGTCACTTGGTTGATTGCACCTGATCAAAAAATTAAACACATTTACAATCATTTGGCCTTCTAATTAAATATTACTCCCTCCATCCATTTTACTTGTCGAGTATACTAAAAATAGATGTTCACTTTTACTTATCTAGTTTGAAAAATTAAGAGATAATTTACCATTTTATATCTATTTTATGATTATTATTAAATATTGAGTTAAACATTTCAAGGAATTGTTAGTGGTTGCACAACTTTTAAAGTATGTTGGATTCATTTCAACCATTAGATGACTTAATAATTATAATTAGGGGTGATATTGTAAAATTGTCATTCTATTTGTGGCTCCTTAAGGGTGTGCCAAGTCAATGTAGGAAGTAAAAATGGATAGAGGGAGTAATCTCTCTGGTTCATAATAAATGTCCACTCAGCCATTTTATTTTGGTTCAAAATAAGTGTCCAATCAAATAATTAAGAAGAAGTTAATTTTATTTTTCCAAATTTGTCCTTATTAAGTGATACACGTGACCAGATGCTAGTGTGCCAAGTTAATAGTCATATGCAAATTTTAATTAAGAATAGTTTAATTAAAACACCTACTTTTTTTCTAGGAGCTAGTATTTTTTTAAGGGTTGTGATAAAGGTTAAGTGGACACTTATTTTGAACTGGAGGGAGTACAACTTAAATTGGAGTAGTAGTTTAAGTTCAATATTTACATAATCGGATTACTTATAAGCTAATTAATTAATAAAGGTAACTTTCTATGATGAGCACTAATCGATAATTAACCTGATAAAAGTGAAAACTGATCTGGTATGTATAATCAGTTGAACGAAACTAATACTACTGTAAAAGATATTTAAATAACTCAAATCCCAATTATCAGATAATTAAGAATTACCTTTAGATGCGGCATAGATAGATGAGAGGGGTATTGCAATCACCCCAGCAACAGAAGAATTAAAGATTATGCTTGCATTTCCAGAAGCCTTTAACAAGGGGTGAGCAAGTTGACACAGGTTGTACGAAGCCTCAAAATTGGTACCCATTATGATTGAATAATCTTCGGCAGTTACATTTGTGGCTTCTTTTGGTATTGTTGTACCTGCATTGTATACCTGTAACAAAAGGTAATGACTGGTAGTCCTTTAATTTTCTGAAAATAGTTGGACATGAAATCTATACAGGCATATATAAGTGTTAGTATTCTGTGTTTATAACCAGGACAACGGATAAGAAATGTTAGAAGAAAACGAAAAAATATTCCAAGCAGCAATTTTCTTATGTGTTCTTAAGGAATTTAATCTCCTCAGTGTTGTCTAAGGTTTCAGATTATTCCTTCCAGGATAGAACGGAATAAATTATTCTGCAATAGCGACAATTCAAATTTCATAACTTCGGCGAACTCAACAAAACGGAGCAAATCACTCGACTCTACTATATTTTTGTTTTGAAAATAAATGCAGATCAGAACAGTTTAGAGGGGAGAATAAATTCAGATTTCGGTGTCTAAAATCTGAGGCAAAACCTCAATTTTTTTTTTATTACAAGGGAACCCGCAACCGCCACCCTTTGGGTGCGCACAGGGCAAACCTCGCTCCGGTGCAATAGTCAACAAACCACACAGGAGAGACAACCCGCACTAGGCAAGCCCTGTGCGACGAACTCGACCAATAAGGCAAATTCCCCTGCTGTCGTAGGCAGGGGGTTTCGAACCTGAGACCTCCATTATGAAAGTTCTATGCTCAATCAACTGAGCCACCCAAAACTAGGGTTGGGCGTTCGGTCGGTTAGGTTCGGTTTCACAAATTCGGTTCGATTTTTCGGTTTTCGATTTGTAAAAAATGGGAACCGAAATCGAACTTAAATAACTTTGGTTCAATTCAGTTTTTGCAATTTCGGTTCGATTTCTTCGGTTTAGATATGGATGACATAGTTAAGCATCAAGCTGATACTTCATCATTCCGTAAAAATCCTAATAGAGCTCGGTGTGAGATAGTAAAAGTGTTGGCTGCATAATAATCACTTCATTAGCCAAAATACAAATTAATACAGTGGCAGAACTTTTCCCCACATTTCACTTAAGTCCTCTATTACTAGTATTTCTTGTTTATCAGCCAACATCTTCTGTACAATCCAAGAGAAATGACAGAGGGAATGGAGATTATAAGTTGTTCCTACTTGTCAAACTTTGTTGTATCAGATCTTCCTACCACTAACTAAGAGGAGTTTTTTATTCACAATTTGCAATGTTAATATTACTAGGATAACACCCATTGTCACAAGAAAAGATGCTAATGGGTGTTCTAAGATACATTGTTGAGGAAATTTATTAAAAATCTACAAGGAATTGTATGAGGAATATATAATATATGTTTCAAGAAAAAAGTGGCTTGTTAAAATTCGATTTTTCGGTTTAACCGAATTAAATTTTGCATAAACCGAAAACCGAACCGAATTGTTGAAATCTTATAAATTTAAACCGAATCGGATCGAATAAACCGAAAAACCGAAACCGAAATTAACTTCGGTTCGGTTCGGTCAGTTTTTTCGGTTTGAACCATATTATGCCCAACCCTACCCAAAACCTCTAAATTTATAGACATTGAAAGGATGAGATGAAGAGTTGCAATCCAAAAGATACCTTTTTCTCAAAATATTTTTTTTTCATTTCCCGTTCACACCTTAAAACCCCAAACAATAATTATTACGGGGCAAAATACATCAAATGACACTTAAACTATACCCAAAATGTCAAGTTCACACTCAGACTATGCAGGCGACCTATTACACACCTCAACATCTAAAAAGTGAATTTAATACCCCCGTAAGTCAGAGGCACAAAAAAAAAATTATGATTAAAAAATAGGCGCGTTTTGCTGTTTTTTTTTCTTTTTTTTTTTTTTTTTTTTTTTTTTACTAAATATACCCCCACCCTGCCCCGCCCCCTCTTCTTCATCTTCCTCTTCTCCTCCACCCCCCCCCTCCCCACTGCCCCCCACTGCCGCCGTCTACCTCCACGACACCCCACTCCCTCTTCTTCTCCACCTTCACGCCACCTCCTTCATTTCAAATTCACAAACAAATAAATCAAATATAACCCATTTCTTCTTCTCCAAAAACCACCCAATGATTTCTCCAACCCTACCAAAGCAACACCCACCACCACCCCACCGAAAAAATTAAATTGAGGAACAAATCATCCAATTCCTCCTCAAATTCGTCCAAGTTTAGAAAACAATACGTAACTATAATGAAGAAATTGCACGAATTGCCCTTCAAATGGACTTTTAACAACAATGAAGAAATTGCACGAACTGCCCTTCAAATGGACTAGATAAATCAAATTTTCTTCATTGTTGATAAACAATGAAGAAATTGCATGAACTGCCCTTCAAATGGACTTCCTCCATTTTCCTCTTCTTCTTCTTCCATAGCCACTGTAGCACCACCATTTCTCTGATAAACCTACTGTTGAACCACCACTAAACCACCATCATACCCCTATTTTTCCACTGGTGAGCTTAAGATTTGGATTGTCCAATTTTTCTAACCCATTTTCCCTATTCTTCTTTTATTCTTTACAGATAGTTTTCTTTGTGGATTTTTGATATTAGTTTTGTCTTCTTCCAAACTTTTTCCCTTGTAATCATTTTTTTTTTTATTGAATTTGAAAGATTATCATTGATTTGGGTTTGGTAGCTAGTAAAATTAATGGTGGTGAAGTAAAATTGATGGTGGTGATGAAATTAATGGTTGGGTTTGGAGTTAATGATAATGGGGTGGAGGATTTGGTTGGTGGCATGTTAAAGAATGGTGGTGGTTTAATGGTGGGATGGTTTAGTGATGAAGAAGAGATAATTATTAGAGCATTTTAATAGTTAACTAGGGATTAATTAGTATAAATTTAATTAACAAAAGAAAAGGAAAAGAATATAACAAAATTTAGAAGATTTCCACGTGGCGCTGGCATGGCGCTGACGTGGCGCTGATGTGGCGGCAAGTGTTACACACCTCCCCTTGTGCAACTGGTTATGCATATCGTGGTATTAAATTCACTTTTTAGACGTTGAGCGCAAGTCGCGTGCATAGTTTGCGTGTGAACTCTACATTTTGGGTATAATTTAAGTGTCATTTGATGTATTTTGCCTTATTACGGAGTATAACTTGGGGAACTTACAAGTATATTGAGCTTTCCATTGAAACGACTAGTGACGGATTCAATAAGCTTTTGTCGTTGAGATGTTGATGACACATCACATACAGATCCTGATACTTTAAAGCCTTTACTTCTCCATTTGTCTAAGCACTCATCCAAATCATTTTGGCTACGGGAACATGTATACACCTCTGCTCCAAAACTCCCCAGCTCTTCTACTATAGCAGGCCTAATACATACATAAACGAGAGTGAATCGGACGGATAGTTATGCTTAACGGTTCGGTTATGCCTTATGAAAAGATTTTTAGCATGATAAAAAAAAGATGCCTACATAAGATTTAACTTTTCCTTAAGACATAACTAAAAGTTTGCCTTGAAAAGTAAATAAAATAAAATATATGCCTCAAGGCAAAGTCTGCTCCCTCCGGCAAAGGGCAAAAGTTAAAGACCATAAATTTAAGGGGCAAAAGTTAAAGACCACCCCCAAAAGAAGGGCAATTCGCAGCCAACAGATTGGAGGAGTTGAAAATTGGAAGTTTGATTTCTTCGATGTTTTCTTTTTGTTAACTTTTAAGCCAACACATTTATTAATTGCGTGACACCCTGAGGCCTGAGCCAACTTTCAAACCTTGAGCTTGTAAATGTTTGCACTGCTCAATTATTTCCCTTAGATTAGGCAAGCGTTGTCTTGTAAACTTTATTCGGTATCTTCTCTACCCTCTTTTTACGATTGCGAAATCACTAATATCAAAAAGCCAAATAGTAACCCATATTAATATTGTATTGAGAGTAGTATATAAGGGCTATTTTTTGGGGTTCTAATTTTTTTGAATTGTACTCATGGATATCAAACCTCTCCGCCTAAAATGGGAGAGGGTTTGACATAAAGGGGAAATGAACATGACACATAAACTCTAATTTCGTCTTTCAATTCGTCCCTGCTAGTATTTCATTGAATTTAGTCCAGCATCTTTAAGCACTTAATAAATTAACAAACTTTTTCTTTTATATCAATTTTCCAGTCCTACACCTTAGGGCATAGACATTTTATTGAATATGAAGGGGGATTTACAAAAGTTCCTACTGAGAATGCACAGATGTCATTCTTTACATGAGTTAGATCAGCAATGTAAGATTTCAAAAATAGCCTAACGCTGAGGGAGATATGTTCCATAAAGGAACTCTCTTCTAAACAAACTAAGAGAGTATAATTCAAATACACTATCACATCATTTGATCATTGTGAGTATTTGTTTATTGAAATATGAACTAGTAACCGAGAAAATAAGGGAAGGGACCTATTATATTAACACGTTAAGTGTAAAGAATCTTTACACTGCTGGTGTGCGAAACTTTATTAAATAATAAAGTAAAAGTACAAAGTTCATGGAATTAATCTATTATCTTTTGCCTTCTGTATCCAGTAAATGAAGGAATTGGTGGAATCCCTGAAGCCAATGAAACCATTCTCTTTGCTGCGATTTATGCTGCTCAACCTACTAGTCCCTCCAGCCAGTAACATATCTGCAAATCCCCACAAGCCAACTTGTTCCAACGTTGTGGAAATCAAGTTATTGTCTCTCACAATCTTATCCCACACAGGCCCCTTGTCCTTCATCATTTCAGACAATGAAATAATCTTCTTGGCCTCATCGAATCCCACATATTCTACTCCGATCTTTTTTGCCAACACCTTCCACAAATGCTTCCATTTGAACACATCGCCGTTGGTAATGTTAAATGCTTTGTTTTTCCCCTGTTGACAAAGTGCTGCCCAAATTTGATGCTCTGCCACCAAATTTGCATCTGATGCGTTAGAGTAACTATCCCAAACGGCTTTCGTTCCTGGAAATTTCAGCGGAATGTTTTCGTATTTGCATATTGTTGCATACACGCAAAGTGTTCCAACAATGTTCAATGTGCTATGTGGTGAAAACCCGAAAATTGTATCAGGCCTGTGGACGGACCATGTTATGCTTTTTTTTCTAGAGACCTCATCGAGTAGTACATCTTCTAACGCGTAATAAAAGTTGTGAATGTTTTCCAATCTATCCATGTCTTCAGTGAAAGGTGGATCGTGGGAGATAACACGAAGTTTCCCATCAATTGATCTGTGTACAGCCATATAATGCATTGCGCCCGTCTGGAGACAGATGTGGCGTAAATTGGGTGCATTTGGGATGACAGCACGGAGGACATTGCAAATCATGGCTCCATTTATTTCGCAACATTTGGCTGAGGAAAGGTCAAAAGCTGAAGTCACCCAGAAGATGTGTGTCACATCTTCCAGGGTCGATAACTTGGCTTGTGTGTCAGTTGCTAAGGAGACGTCGCACTGAATATATATGACTTTAGCAGTATTGCAGACTAGTGGACCCCGTCGCGATACACCATATACCTTCCATGGACCGCCTGGGGTGTCAGTGGATGAGAGTGTTTCGGCCAAGCTGTTGCCAACTACACCAGTGACTCCAATAATCAGGCCAACATTTTGGTAGCTTTGATGTGTTACACAGTACTCAACTTGTGAATATTTGATCTAGAAAATTTAAACACTAATTATTATAGCAGATGGAAATTAGAGAAGTTGGAAAATGGAGTTTTTTTCTGATATTAGCTGGTCAATTTGTTCTTACCTGTGGCGTATTGACAGATCTTGACCACCACCAGTTCATTCTGCTAAGTGTGCTGATAGGCAAAATATCAACTTGTAAGGTCCTGTTGTATAAATTTGAATCACTTTTTTAGAACTACCACTTCCAAATGGAGTAAACACGAAGCGGCCTATTATATAGTGCAGAAAAAGGGTCAATGATACATCAAACTATTTTTTATGACAAGTGGAGGCAGAGTAAGTTTGAGTTTATGGGTTCTAGATTTTAGAAAAAGT
The DNA here is from genome assembly GCF_029784015.1 of Lycium ferocissimum. Taxonomy (NCBI): domain Eukaryota; kingdom Viridiplantae; phylum Streptophyta; class Magnoliopsida; order Solanales; family Solanaceae; genus Lycium; species Lycium ferocissimum. The sequence continues at coordinate 25,354,181 of NC_081348.1, forward strand.
ATATAACTGGGTTCTAGTAAATTATTTATACTTATCAGGTGAATTTCTTTGTAGAAGAATACAGTATGACGGATTCTGTCAAACCCGCTCCACATGACATGTAGTTCTCCCTTTTTAATATTTTAGATAGTATTAAACTTCATATGTTGATCAAACCTACCTCACAATGTCGAATTGGTTGACTTTGATGTCTAAACATTTTCTAGTACAATTGCACAGAGTGACAACTATGATTTGTAGGCTGTGATGCAAACATATTCTGCATTCACCATTTATTAAAAAAGGAAGTTGAAATTTAATATTAATCCTTTGATATTTCGTTGATTGGACTTAAGAATTAATACTCCTGTCGTGTTCACTGATCTATCCATTCATGATTCACCCCAAATGAGTTAACTATTCAAGTTGCGCCCCAACCCAATAACACAATTTATTGTACCAAGGTATAATGTATCCAGCGACAAGGTATATGCATGTGCTTCTACAATAATACATAAAGCTCGTTTACCCAACAACAGATCACTTTCTGCTAATAGCTTAAGACCTCAAAGGTAATATATTGGTAAAAATAAACAGTTAAAAAAAAAAAAAAAGTAATGCATTACAATGTTCCATTATTGTAACACTTGAGATCTTTATTTATTCCAAGTCGTCCTTAGATCATGCCTACGATCCAAAATCTTATTTTATTTACATACGAGTTTGAATCTTCACACAGTTTTGGTCAACCAAATCTTTAACCTTCCTAGTCCTCTTTTTTGTAATCATCCGGAGTCTGCAAAGCGAAATTAAACACAGGATTACTATTCTTTTACTTGATTAAAATTTAAACTCGAGTTTGTTAACTCAAAGAGATGAATTTCAAAAAAAAAAAAAAAAAAAACTCAAAGAGATGAATGTGAAACCCTTGGGCCAATATGATCTTCATTCTTCTCACTTTTTTCTACTTTTATAAATTTTTTAAGTAGCTTATTAACTTCTATATTACCCTTATGGTACATCAAGCTTGTTCTAGGCTTTGTGACTCTGCATCAAAAACCTGCTATAAGGCTCCAACTGGTTTATCTTAAGGCTTCAATATAGAATTATACTTCAGTTCTTTAGCACACAGAGCATACACTTTTTTTCCAGTGTAGTACTTAGAAATTGAATCGCAACTATTGCTGTTTAGATTACCCTTGATAATTTGGATGCTGCATCAACAATTGTAAAAGAATGGGCGTGTGCATTCGAATTTCTTAACAGCGTATAATTCCTTTCCGCTAGTTTGTATCCAGTTATTATCAATACATCCCAACTCAGGCTCTAATGAATAGAACTGGTTGGTCAATATAAGAAAAAATGTGACTTCAAGAAATTCAGTCATTTAGATATAAGAAGTATTTATCGGCATTTTTGCTATCAAACACACTAACTGCTTATTATTAATTCAACACTTTTGTTCAAACACGTAAGTTCTTATTCATCACATCAGTTTCAACACTTAAAAGTGTTTTACAACACTTAATACTTACCATCTATCTTTAATCAACTAACCCAAAAGGGGCTCTAAAATGCTCTAATTTAAGCTCCACCATTCATCAAATGTCTAGAAAAGCATAAAGTACCTGTATTCTTACGAGTATTACAATTACACGAAGCCATTGACTGTGAATGCACCATCAACGCAGATAATTTGGCCAGTGATACATGAAGCTGTGGTAAGGCATAGATATATCACCAGCGATGAAACTTTACTCGTCTCTCCTGCTTGCTTCATAGGTGCCCGACCAATTTGTTGAAAATATAAGCGGGCCTTGATAATATCATAGGGCACAAAGAGGATGGAAGAGGGAGAGAGACATTATGCTCACTTCATATCATTATAAAACTCCACTCTTACATAATAACATTACAAAGAGGGTTTATATAGGTGCTAAAGGGTAATTCTAGACTCATACTAGTAAATGCTTTCACACACATCATGAACATAATCTCCTTGAAAACATAACAATGCACCTAGATAATATAAAAGACAATGAACTTAGATAACATAAAATTCATGCACCTAGATATACTAAAAGTCATTTGAATCTAGACACTTAAACATTTAAGTTTACTATTTTCAACATCCCCTCTTAAACTTAAATGTCTTTTCTTATTCTTCAATGTTCTTGACAATTTCAACTTCATTTTCAACATCCTCTTTGTATAAGCATCCACATCTATTGGCATTTCATTCTCCATCATCTTCTAACTTTTGGCTCTAGCAAATACAAACTCACGGAAGACTTCTCTTGTCTTATCTTCCTAACTTGTGAAGTCCTTCAAGACTCACACCTTTTCAACGGGTTGTTCTTCTCTTCACAAACTCGAAGAATTCACTCTTCTTTTGCAAATAGCCGGCCTCTCAACAGGTCATCAAACCTGGAGACACACCTTCAATGGAGATTGCCAAAATTTCACCTTTACACCTTCCAGGATCGAACCAACGCTCTGATACCACTTGTTGAAAATATAAGGCGGGCCCTTGATAATATCATAGGTCACAAAGAGGATGGAAGAGGGAGAGAGACATTATTCTCACTTCATATCATTATAAAACTCCACTCTTACATAATAACATTACAAAGAGGGTTTATATAGCTGCTAAAGGGTAATTCTAGACTCATACTAGTAAATGCTTTCACACACATCACGAACATAATCTCCTTGAAAACATAACAATGCACCTAGATAATATAAAACAAAATGAACTTAGATAACATAAAATCCATGCACCTAGGTATACTAAAAGTCATTTGAATCTAGACACTTAAATATTTAAGTTTACTATTTTCAACACAATTAAGCTTTCTGTGTTTTCCTTGCGACTAGGGACTTGCTGCAACCCAATATCTGATAACAATAAATATAACAAGGGTTTCAAAAACTTCTTGTATGGTATTTGATTTTTTTTTTTCTTAATAATATGTATGACCATTAATTAGTCCTCCTTTTTGGTTATTAAATAAAGATCACAAAACATTAATTATGTATTTGTCTTTGTTTTCTTGGGAATTCCTTTGATTTATATGTCAGTTAGCGGTAGATATTGGAATCTCTCTATATGTACATTAACTTGCACCGAACATTTCAAAAAAAAGAATTCTGCTTCTTATGCAGGCTGCTTCAATCATGGGAGTATTGATGATCCATGGCGCAACAGCATTAACGCGAATATTGTCCTTGGCCCACTCACAGGCCAGGCTCCTTGTCACTTGGTTGATTGCACCTGATCAACAAATTAACATGAATAGACATACAATCATTTAACCTTCTAATTTGAACTTAAACTGTTAGAAGTTTTAACTCCTATGTACATAACATTGCAAAAAAAGAAATTATACAATCAAATCACTTATAAGCTAATTAAACGGAAAAGGGTCAAAAATACCATTGAACTTTCAAATATTGTTTACTCGCATCCTTCGTTATACTTTTCATGTAATTGTGCCCTTACCATTATACTTTGGTGCTGATTTACACCTAATTTAGACGGAGTGACACGTGTCAGCCTTAGGACCATATATAGTTTAAAGAAGATCTAAATAAAACGCATCAAATTTAGGAAGGCCTTAAGGGGTCGTTTGGTTCAAAGACAAGTTATACATGGATTAATAACGCAAGGACTAATAATGTAGGGATTAGTAATACATTTTTTTTTTTTTGGATTAGTAATACAAGGATTATTTTTGTGGGTTTTTGGTTCATTGCACTAAAATTGGACACAAAAGATATCATTTGAACATTTATTTATTTTTTAAACTTAAAAAATAATTTGTTACAATTTTACCCTTAGATGCTTGCCCTTTATAGGTTTTTTGGAACAAAACAAGGCCAATTTTGTCATTTTAGTTTTTTATCCATGGATAAGTTATCCCATGGTGGTGGTGGGATAAGATAATATCCATGTATTAGTTATGCATGTCCCAAAATGTCAACCAAACATGATATAAAATAATACCACATCTAATACCATGACTATTTTAGCTAAGACCTCCTACCAAACGAGCTCTAAGGTGTTCTGCTTTTAGATAACTATATATATATACACACTATATATCGTGCTTTATACATGTATGATGGCTAATTATACTCCTTTGATTAAGGTGTACGAACGTTGGCGTAGAAAGGCCATGATGATGATTAAGGGCACGTGAAGGTGATCAAACGACGATTAGTTAAACAATATTCTTGGATTATGAGATAAAAGGAGTAAGTTGAGAGTTAAGCCACGAAAGGAGTAACTAGAATCAAGGCTTTACACAATTGCAACTTGAAGTATAAAGAGATTGATTATCCTTCAAACTGGAAGGGGAAACTCACTAGTAATACTCCATCTTTCATTACCACCGCCCTCTTAATTTCTTCCATAGACAGAACAGAAGATATGTGCACATTAGAGAAGAGAGGCAACATCTTCTTCCTAACCTTAACCGGCACTGATGAACACCGTTTAAACCCCAACCTTATCGACTCCATCAGAGCCGCTCTCCACACTGTCCGGTCTGAAGTTACTTCCTCTTCTTCTTCAGCTCTGATTACCACAGCCCAAGGCAAATTCTTCTCCAATGGTTACGATCTTAAATGGGCCTTAGTGGACAAGGGCGCCAGGCTACAACTCATATCCAAAAAGTTCCGTTCTCTCGTTTCCGACCTAATCAACTTGCCTGTCCCCACAATCGCTGCTATCACTGGACACGCATCTGCTGCTGGGTTCGTCTTTGCGTTGTGTCATGATTACATTATGATGCGTAAAGATCGAGGTTTTCTATACATGAGTGATCTCGATATTGGGTTTCAGATACCTATTTGGTTTTCGCCTTTGTTGAAGTGCAAAGTGGGGTCGCCTGCCGTTTGGCGTGAGGTGGTGTTGAAAGCGACTAAGTTGACGGGTGACATGGCAGTTGAAAGGGGTATCGTGGATTCGGCTTATGATGGAGTGGAAGAGACAGTGGAGGCAGCTGTAAAGTTGGGTGAAGAATTGGTGAGAAGAAAGTGGGATGGGAAAGTGTATGCTGGTTGTAGGAAAACACTGTATGTGGAGTTATTAAATAAGCTTGGTACTGATGAGACTGTGGGAGATTATGGGGACGACGAGCCAAACAAGAAGACACTGTCAAAGCTGTGACCGATGTTACTATGTACTATCAGTATGTTACCGAATTTGAATGTGTAATACTATGAAAATATTGTATGTTCCCTGAATTAACATGTCCATCATTGTATCTGTAAATCATGAATAAACCAAATGCAGGAAATAAAAGGAGTATTGAGTTTGAGAAAACAAAGTAATTTCGCAGAATAATATTGTGCCAATATGTGAGGTGGTGTTATTACGTACTTTTCTGTCAATTGGCATACTTGGCCGGAAAAGTGAGCTTATGTTGTGAAAAACGAGATTCGTGAGAAAAGAAAAAAATTTAAAAGTCTCCAACTTATTCACTATAAAAACAAATACTAGGAGTAGTATGTAGTACCCCCTTCGTCTCATAATAAGTGTTACCGTAGTCAAAACACGCATATTAAGAAACTAAGAATGCAATATGAAGTTTAATAAATTACTCCTATAGACAGGACAACGACCTCAAGCCTTGTATAACCGTCAAACTAACGAACAAGTATCAGTATTTATCATATATTATTAAAAGTGGGAAGCCCTTTAGTGAAAAGTTAGATCACCATAATGCCCATAAAAAGTTAAACGACCTTTTTACCCTTCAATCAAACACTATTCCTATTAGACTATAATGTACAAAGTCGTAAAAACACTTCACAATAAATATAGTATTAAGAATCATAACTAGCACGCCCTTAATCAAACATTGCTCTATAATTAAATCTCATTCCTACACGACCTTAATTGTATAGTCATGCGTTTTTTTCCAATGAAAACTGAAAAGAATACAAATAGGTAAATGACCACTTAGAAGTTAAAACCCAAGAAAGTCTAGATACAGTGTATTAAGACAAATTAAACTAATGTTATTTAGTGATGATGCTTAGAATTCTAAGTAAATGAGCGTACGCTTTGGGAGTCCAATTTAACAGAGGAAGCAAAAATAATTGGTTGCACTAAAATTATAAGAATCGGATGCAGTCACAGCAATATTGAAGTGAACAACAATTAATGATGAACTCCATGATTCAAAACTTTCAGTTTACTTTTTTGAGATCTTACCCTTTTATTTTGTACACAGGTACTGATCTATATCAAATATTTCTATGCAAGGTATGTCCTCTAAATCCTATATTACATCTCAAAGAATTTTGAAGGTCTACATATATATGCTCAAACCCCATTTAAAATTTTCATCTGTAGTAGTTTAAAATTTTAATTATATTGCTATTTTCTTCCCCTTTTTTTCCCATCTTTTGTTGGGTGTTTTTTTTTATGATTTCTGGTTATGTTGTATCTTTGTGTTAAGGGTAACAATTAATGAATATACTACAACACTACTTTCAAAATATAATACGTAGTTTTTTAAGTTCATGTAATCCCTTAATTTTCTTCCTTTTTTAATTTTACCTTTTCTTTAGATTTCTTGATTCAAGGTTGTTGTTGTTTTTTTTTTTTTTTTTTTAATATTTGATTACTGTCGATGCTTTCATCAATAGATTAAAATTACTTGATAAAAGAAACCAAATGACTATGTTGTATTTTTGTGTTCAAGATAAAGAGCTTGTGATTTCTGTCCTTCTTTTAAGTTTACTTTTCATCATATATTGCTATTAATTTTGTTGCAGAAGTGGAAAGATTTTCTTTAAATGCAACAAAATGTGAGGTTATCGAATCTGTTGAAATAATCTGAGATTTACATATGAGTTTAATTTAAGATCTATCTTAGTGAACCATGACAACTTATATTACTTTAGTTATGATATTTTTAATGTTATCATAGTGTGAATACTGCATATTGTTTTGTGAAGTCTCCACACTCTCAATTACACTTTTTCTTTCACGTCTTATCATTTTCACGTTACGGATGTCTTTGGCTTTTGGGGAGGGAAAATATTTTTTCTTTCATTGGGGATATAAAATGCGAAATTTTTTCTCAAAACAAAGAAATGTGATAAATAAGTGGATATTAAAGAAACGGTGGGTACTTTTTTTAAAAATTCTTTTTTTAGTTCGATATAAATAGTTAATGGAGATTGATATACTAATACATCATGGAGAGTAGCTTTAACTATTTGGTAATGAAGCAAAGCTCAACACTCTTGGCCAGCCAAGATGGAATTTGTGGAGGGCAAAAGACAGGAATAACAATAAACAAAAGAACTTTTACCATAAATTTCTATTATATGTCGTTGAAACATTAAAAGAAAAAAGCAAGAACATTGTTAAGTATTTGCTATGACAATCTTATTTACATAACAAATTTTAGGTGTTCAAACGATATCTAATCATTTTACGTTCAAAAACTAAGTCGGTTGAATAGACTCACAATTAATCAATTCGAGCTTCTAGATCTCTCCCTTCAAATATAGTGTATCTCATCACAAACATATTCCAATATTACTTGTATAATTTTAAAATGTTTGTACTATTATCATGGGATACACGTGCAACGCACGTGACGAGAAACTAGTATATTTAAAAAAACGACAAACTACTTAAAACCTATATACATATAAGATTTATCATTACAATTTCACTCGACGAGTTGCGAAAGAAGACGTTGAAAAGAATGGTAGCAGCAAGTATGGATTGGTTTGCTTTTTGCTTTTGAATTTAGGTTTGAGTTTGTCGATTTATATTTTCTATTTAGAAAATAAAGTGATAAAAATAAATTATGTATAATATTCTGTATGATAGCTAAAAAGGGAAAAACTAGCCCCAAAGAAAAGAACTGCATGAGGAAGGTTGTGGTGTTTTTGGAACTGTGAGTAAATAGACTTTCTTCTAAATTTAAAAAGAGAATCTAGCATGTTATAACAAAAAAACCAATGTCTTGGTGGGTTTCGAACCCACAAACTCGACCAAGAGAGATCCTCGCTAGGCAAGGCATTACCACTGAGCCGTTCGCTCAGTTGTGTATGTGGCTTCGCAAGTATCTATTTTCTTGATTTTTTCTAGTACAAATACAGGTTCTACGCAAAAGCTACTTGGTTCAGCCGAACTCCCCTTTAACACTGTAGCTCCTCCCCTGCTCTTGATTAGAGCATGCACAAGTAACAATTTTTTTGACGTTGGGAATCCAAAAATATCAAGTTACTGTCACACCCTAATTTCTGTTAGGGCGTGATGGGCACCCGACCCTTATTTAGGGCCGAGCGAACCCGCTGACTCACATAATACTCATAATCACGCTGGCTCTCAAATCATGACACAAATACATAACGAAAGTTTTTCGTAGAATAATATGCTTTTTTTTTTTTTACCTTTCTCGAATCAAAGAAAATATGCAACATATAGAACTTATAATACAATGCGTAATAACACATCGGCTTACATAGCAGCTTACATATAACCGACATTTTATACCCACGACATCGTCTGCAAAGTCTCTAACGAGAACTCCGGATACCATAACGGGATGCTCGACTCGGCAAAGACCGTGAGAAAATGGAGCTCGCCAATCCCGCGAACGTCTTCTACTAATATCTTCGGCTACACTGGTGTACACACGCATGAAACGCAGCCCCCGAAGAAAGGGGGTCAGTACGGAATATGTACTGAGTATGTAAAGCATGGAGTACAGAAAAACAGAATCATAACCGAAATAGGAACTACAGAAACAAGTATAATGACCAGAAAATCACAAGACTTGTCCTTTTGAAACATTTGTCATGCATATACATATATCGGTAAATAAAATCATATCATAATCGTATCATCATATCATCGTACATATATACCGTACCCGGCCCTCTAGTGAGGGACTCGGTGAGTAAAATCATATCATAATCATGTATGCGTACGCAGATATACATATATATACATATCGTACCCGCCCTACAGTGAGGACTCGGTGAATGCGTGTCCCGCCCCGCTAGCCGTGGACTCGGTATGCCATCCTGGCCGCCATCCCCATCTCATCACATCATCATATCATCATTTCATCATACATATATATATAGCGTACCCAGCCCTCTAGTGAGGGACTCGGTGAACAATGCAGAGAAGTTGCACGAGTACGTACCCGGCCCGGGACTCGGTGAAAGATGCATTGAGGCATGCACGAGCAGAGTAGTGAGAAACCAAATGCAAATAAAACATTTTCAAGACTCAATGAAGTAGTCCAAACGAAATGTCACTTGAAAGTCGGACAATAGTTATATCAAATATCTTTCGGACGTTATTCGAAAACATAGCATACATCATACGTATTAACAAAACCATAAGGGTCATAGTCATACTCAAACCATAGGGATCATGTTATACCTCGCATTTTGTACATTTGAATATTCCGAGTTAATGGCGGGAAGTTAAGGACAAGGTTATAATTTTTTTAAGAATGTATAAGTGGCGTATTCATCCTTTTATTGGAATGGAGCATTAAGGGTAAATTTGGAATAAGAAAAATTAGGGGCTAAAAGTTGGAAAAGAATTTTCATGAAATGGCCAAAGGGCCAAGGTGGCCGTGGGCCCCACCCATATGTTGGCCAATATTTTCATGTCATGAAGTGGAATATGTGTACACTACATTGTGGGAGTCAAGTATATATGTGTACAAGTCATGAAGCAAGACAAATTATCATTCATCATTTAAGAAAATTCTAGAAAATTAGAGAAAAAGGGAGAAAAAGAAAGAAGAGAAGGGGAAAAAACGGCCAAGAGGGGGCACATGACCGGCCATGTGCTCCCATATATATGTATATATATATATATAAGTGTTGGCATACAAGGCACAAGCCAACATTTTATAGCTCTAGAAAATTCAAGAGAAAGAAAGGGAGAGAGAGAGAGGCTCGGCCAAGGGGCTGGCCGAACTCAACCATGGAAAAGTGAGAGGAAAAAATAATTTCTTCAAGCTTTTCATCTAATTGAAGGGTCCTCTACAACGTGGAGTAGTTGTTGGAACAAGAAAACCATCCGTTCTCGCAAAGTGTTGTCCTAGCCGAGAGGAAAACTAGTGCTAAGGTAAGATTCAATTCTTTCTTGCATGTGTTATGGACGTTTGAGCATGTTGTAATGTGTTGCAATGGATAAAATTCATGAAGTTGTGTGTGATTGGTGTGGTGGCCGAATGGTGGTTGTTTGGTGTGGAAGAGATGAACAAATTTTATTTAGTAGCATGCTTGTTGTTGTTGTGAATTTCATGATGAAAAATGAAGGTTTGGTGGCTCAAATGGAAGTTGTAATTGTTGTGGACTGTTTTGGAGGTTAATGTGATCTTGATATGGTTTCTTGAATTTATGGAAATAATGTTGAAGACGTATGGAATTGTTGATATAGTTTATGAATTTGGAAGAAGAAAATGTGTTATGGATGTTCCTAATTGGGTTGGAAGGTTTGGTGCATTGTGTATTGGACGGGCTGTTTTGGAATATTGCGCGAATTGCTTGAAATGTTCTTAAATCGTGTTTGAATGGCCTTGGATTAATACTTGAACGTATGATCAATGAAGTTGGCTTGATTGTATGCGGTTTATTTGAATGTAAATGGAATGTCGTCGAACTACGTGGAAGAAGGTTGTTGATATTAGAATGTGTTTTGAATTAATTGTGGATGTTGTTTATATGGTTATTGGTATTGTTGTTGAAGATTTGGCCGAGTGGGAATCTCGGGGTTGATGAATTTACAGGGGAAATGTTGCCCAAATTTCTGTAGATAAAGTGACGGCTTGGAATTGGGTTCTTTAATGCTTATGGCTAATGTTGGGTGTCCAATGACATTATTGTAGATCGTGAGAAGCCGAGACGTAAGTCGGATTAGCTTAGAGGGCGGCCAAGGTATGTAAAGCTCGCCTTTCTTTCTTTGGCATGCCTTAGTTAAAGTAGGCTATGATATGATCCCCGAGGTAACTCCACTCCTACGATCCGAGCACGTCTGTGATTCTCATTTGCTTCTTGATATTCGTATTCATAATTTAGTCAAATTATGATTCTTATGCCCTTTGTATGATCAAATATGAATGTGCATAAAAGATTATGTTCGAAAAAGGGTCTGTAACTACGAACGTCCGTAACTTTCATAAAAAGGCTCGAATCACTTCGATATGTCCGTAGGAGGTTCGATAGCATATAATGACCCTAACCTCCATAAGCGGGCTCGGGTCGGTTTGATACTTGCCCGTGGGCCCGCATGACTTTTCTTTGTGTAGTTCTAACGACGTGTTAAAAGCACTTAATATGGCTATCACTCTGACCCCCGAGTATGACTACTTAGTTATCTGTTAAGTCTGTAATGAGGATTTTTTTTATACATATGATTCCGATACGTAACTATGATGGCTAAAGTTCTATTTGACAAGTCCCGAGTAGCATTCGAAAGGAATTGGATTTGACTATGACTATGGGCTTGGTTTTCAAATAATAGTTTGTTTTGATTATTCTACGGAATCTGTGTAAATGTATAAAATGAAAATTCGCATGCATATGATTTGGATACGTAACTATGATTGATAAAGTTTCATTTGATATGTTCCGAGTAATATCCGGAAGAGATTTGAATTGGGAAATGCCATCGTTCGTAAATGATACTCGTCCGATTATTCTAAATCTGTGTAAATGTTGTGAATGGCATATAGATCCCACGATTACGCTCGTGCACACTTTTGTTACTTCCTTCGCGAGTCCCGGGCGGTACTATCGTGCGCACAATCCGAAGTATGATGAGCGACTAATATTATGGTGTTATGATGTGTCCGCACGCCGAGCCCCTTTTTGCTGTGTACCGTGGTTATATGATATGATGTGTGACGGAGATACGGAGATATGAAAACTTTCGAAGTATGATGAGTTAGGCGCCTAAAGCGAGAGGCACCACGTTCCGTCCGCCGGGTCCATTATGGGCCGCATAGGGCATATGCTATGGTAATCTGATGATCTGATGACACGATGATTTGATAAAGTGATGATCTGATAATATAATGAATCTGTTCTGACGATATGATAATATGATAATTCTGTTTAATTTGACGATATGATAATATGATGATTCTGTTTAATGTGATAATATGGTAATATGATAATTCTGTCTGATGTGACGATATGATAATCTGATGATTCTGTTTACCGAGTCCCTCACTGGAGAGCCGGGACACGTTATATGTTATATATACGTATTCAGAAATATGATCTGTTGGTTTCAAAGCCGGTGGTGGGACAAACCCAATGGTGGGGCAAACCCAGTGATGAGGCAAATTCCACACTGATTTAGGCGAATCCCATATTGGTTTAGGCGAATCCCACATTAGTTTAGGCGAATCCCACATCGGTTAATGTCAGCTGCTATGATATGATCTATTTTCTATATATATATGAGACAGAAATGTTTTTAAAAGAAAGCTAAGCATTTCGGCATTCCGATCATTACATTGGTCTTCTGCACCTCGTATGTATGAGTTGTCTTTCAGATTCAAGCATCTTGACATTCTGGTTATTATGTTCACTGTCTGTACCCCTTATTTCGGATATGATCTCGTTTTCTGTATTCCATGCTTTACATACTCAGTACATATTCCGTACTGACCCTCCTTTCTTCGGGGGCTGCGTTTCATGCCGCGTGTACACACCAATGGCCGAAGACATTAGTAGAAGATGTTCCGGCGGGATTGGCGAGCTCCATTTCCTCGAATGCACCGCCGAGTCGGGAATGTTTGTGTTATGAAAGTTTGTTCTATGTTAGAGACTTTGCAGACAGAGTCACGTGTATAATGTGTCAGTCATGTAAGCGGCTCTATAAGCCGATGTACTGTTATGCATTATATTACAGATTTTCATTTGATTTGAGAAAGACAGGAAGGCATGTTTGTTTTCCGAAAAAGGAAAAAAATTCATTACATATTTGTGTTATGGCTAAGGGCCCAGTACGATTACGAGTATTACGGGAGTCAGCGGGTTCGCTCGGCCCTAGGTAAGGGTCGGGTGCCCATCACACCCTACCGGATTAAGGGTGTGACAGATCATAGTCATACGTCAAACCAATCCGAGTTCGCCTCGAAAAATTACATACTTTATTCACTTTAGGACTTTCCACGAACAAATCGAAGCGATCCGAGCCCTTATGTGAAAGTTATGGACGTTCGTAGTTTCGGAATCGTTTAGGAACAAAACCCTTTTGAAAACAAAACCTTTATGCAACTTTTGAAATTTAATTATACAAATGACATAAGGACCATGATTTGACCACATTAAGAATACGAATATCAAGAAGCCAATAAGAATCATAAACATGCTCGGATCACCAGAATAGAATTACCTCGAGATTCGTATCGTAACTTACTTTCAACTAAGACATGCCAAAGAAGGAAAGGTTGAGCTTTACATACCTTAGCCGCTTCCTAAGCTAATCCGAACATACGTCTCGACTTCTCACGATCTACAATAATGTCATTAGGTATCAACCATTAGCTAGCCATAACACTTAAGAATCCAATTCCAAGTTAATACTTTATCTACAAAAATTTCGGCAGCATTTCCCCTATAACTACGACATCCCCGAGAATTCAACTCGGCCAAATCTTCAACAACAATACCAACAACCATATAAACAACATCAATCATTAATTCAAAACGCATTCTAGCATTAATAACTCCTTTCTACATAATTCGACGACATTCTTTTATATTCATTTCAACTACATACTTTCAAGCTAACATGAACACTCTTAAGTTCAAGTACCAGTCCAAGATCATTCAATTAAGATTCATGAACATTTCAAACAATCCGCTCAATGATCAAACAAGCCAATCCAATACATGATTCTCACCCGAAACCATTCCAATTTAACAAGAACATTACCAACCCCTTTCCTTTTTCCACATTCATAAATTATGTCAACAATACATACCTTTACAACTTCATTTTCATAAATTCAAGAAACCATATCAAGATCACATTATCTTCCAATTCAGCCCACACAATTATAACCTTAACTTGGATCATTAAAACTTCATTTTACATCATAGAATTCACAACGACGACAACCAAAATACTACATCACATTAGTCCCACATGCCTACACCAAATCAGCCCATTTTCGGCCACAACAACAACATACAAATTCCATGGTTTTCATCCATTTCTACACATTACAACAACACCCAAACATGCTAAATACAATTAGTTCATCTCTCTACACAACAACACACACACACGGCCAAGTCCAACACATGCACGGCTCATCTTCAACACACATAATTTCATGAATTCCATTCATTTCTACATATCACAACATGCACAACCACCTATTACACATGTAAGATGATTAAATCTTACCTTCTCCATTCATGTTCTTCACACGGCCAAGGTTGGTGAATTGCGACAACGAGCGATTTTCTTGTTCCAACAACTACTCCACGTTAACGAGGGCCTTCCAATTGGTAGAAAAACTAGAAGAAAAGAATTTTCCATGATCAAAATTGAGGGGCAAGTTTCGGCCAGCCCTTGGCCGTTTTCTCCTTTTTTTTTTCTTCATGTTTCTTGAAATTTCTAGGAGATGAAATGGTGAAGATGACTTAATAAGTCATCTAATATTACCTATATACCTCATACATGTGGCCTATGGCCCACAAGTCATGTGCATGGCCACATGGTCACTTTTTTCATGAATCAAAATTTTCAAAACTTCACTTTTGGCCCCAAATTTTCATGAAATGTCTAACTTTCCATAATTCATCTTTTGGTCCCAAATTTTCCTTAATATTCCATGTCAATAAATTCATAAGCAGCTTGTGCCTTACAACAATGTCAAAAAAAAAAATAGCCTTGTTCTTAACGTATCGCAACCAACTTAAAATATTCCGACGTACCAAATACGGAATATAACAGTTACTATGTGACTTGTCCAATCATGATTTAGATGTTACTTTAATTTGTCATTTTTTGTCTAAGGGTAGAGTTGGAAAAAACTAGCCAATTTATGTCTTGGTTTCCAAGGTGACACTTATTATGGGATAATTTTTTTTGGCTGAGGTGACACTTATTATGGGACGGAGGGAGTATTATTTTGTAGAAGAAAGTTATTTTCCGTGACAAAGCTTTAGACTTAATAACTGTTGGGATAGAAATAACAGAGTGCCATGAGGAAGCTTACAATTGTAAACCTTGAACGACGATAAATCAAACAACAAAGAAAATATACTAAAAAGACATAATATTATAATATAATTTGATCAAGTGACCTACATATTGAAAAACTAATATAAAAAGCGTAAAATCTATTGAGAGAATAATCTCCCCGTAAACAAAACTCCTAACCCTAAAGACTACATTGTGGGTGCTCTTATGTTGTGTGGTATGAGAAGGATTCTTCAATTTGTAGAGGTCCAAAACTTTTTCCTCCATGAAAAGGACTAGCCAAATATGAAAGAGAATTATATTTTTGTTTAGGAAAAGTAAAAGCAATTATAGTAACACTTTGACTTTCCTTCAAGAGAAAAGTAAAACTCTAATTGGTAAGAAAATCAGGGC
Organism: Lycium ferocissimum; assembly: GCF_029784015.1. Lineage (NCBI taxonomy): Eukaryota > Viridiplantae > Streptophyta > Magnoliopsida > Solanales > Solanaceae > Lycium > Lycium ferocissimum. The sequence continues at coordinate 25,369,785 of NC_081348.1, forward strand.
AAAAACCCTAACAAATCTCCCCCTGACCTTAATTTTCTGACAAAATAATCTTCAACTTCCTTCTTCACATAATCTTCATCACTGCTGCTTGCATGGTTAAAAATAAGGTTAAAAATATTATGGGTTAAAAGTTGGTTTAAAAATATTTAATCAGGGCAAAAACCCTAACAAATCTCCCCTTGACCTTAATTTTCTGACAAAATAATCTTCAACTTCCTTCTTCACATAATCTTCATCACTGCTGCTTGCATGGTTAAAAATAAGGTTAAAAATATTATGAGTTAAAAGTTGGTTTAAAAATATTTTGCTTTATTTTTAAAGATACAGCAGCAGAGATGTTGAAAATATAGTTGAAAAATCATCTCCATATGTAGTACGGACAAAATCTTCATTATCATGAAATTAAGTTAGAGTTGCAGCTTGATTGAAATCTGCCTTCAACCTTGTTGAACTTGGCTCTGCTACCACTTGTTAGGATTGAAATAACAGGACGTCATGTGGAAGCTTACAACTGCAAACCTTGAACGACGATATCAAACAACAAAGAAAATATAACAAAAAGACATAATATTGTAATATGATTTGGTCAAGTGACCTACTTATTGAAAAACTAGTATAAAAAGCATAAAACCTATTGAGAGAATAATCTCTCCCTAAACAAAACTCTTTAACCCTAAAGACTACATTGCTGTGCTTTTATGTTGTGTTGTATAAAACTGATTCTTCAATTTATAGAAGTTCAAAACCTTTTCAGCGATGAAAAGGACTAGCTAAATATGGAAGAGAATTATATTTTTCTTTAGGAAAGTAAAAGTAATTATAGCAATACTTTGACTTTTCCTTCTAGAGAAAAGTAAAATTCAAATTTGGTAAGAAAATCAGGGCAAAAACCATAACAATAATTAGTTTAGAATTGTTCATGTCATACGATGTCGTCGGATTGTTATATTCTAAAAGGACAAGTCCAAAGTATTAGTGGAATCAATAAAAATTTTGATGAAGTGGGCTTGAATCTTCTTATAAAAAGCAAGATATCCCCTGCCACGCCCTCAAAATTTATAATTACTCCATAATAGATCCGGGTGTCGTCGCATCCCCACTACGTACATAGATTTGCCCCTGCCCGTACACCTTCAGTTGATAACAGGAGACCCAAACAAACCATTTGGGACGATTCGAAGCACCGAAGAAGGGATAACCTTGATAACAGCCAGGCTCCGAGATCTCAAAGATTTCATTTAATCTCATTTGACACCCACTATCTTAGTCACGTAAGGGCTAAAATGGGCGAAGATCACGACAACAGTTGCTCTTAATTATATTATAAAATCCCTCAACTCCCCTATTACACCTTGTAGTTTTATACGTTGAGATTTGTTAGGTGTTGGTTGTTTTAATTGTGGACACTGGAGTTACCTTCTAGGATATATGAGACTATATGCACCTATCTTATGGTTATGAGGGTTTAAGTACATATAGTAAGCTATGGAAGGATTAGAGAACAAGTGAATTGAGGAAATTAATTTTGTTGGAACTTTGGAGAAAAGATGGGGATAATTTTGGTCCAACTTGAGGAAGGAATATCTCCAAATATACTAGGAGTTTTGAAGTGAAACAGAAGCCTAAATTGAAGTTCAGAAGTCTAGTTTCCAACGCAACAAGCCACGCGTAGATCCGACATCGAAATCAAACGTTATGAGCATTTCAAGACGGACTGCCAGAGCAGGAATTAACCCTGCGTGAACTTGCACGTAGGTGGCGCGAACGGGAAAGAGAAACTCTGCGCGAACGCGCAGAGCAAATATTAAGTCGGTGCAAACCGAATCTAAAATAATATAAAAGGGGGTTTACCCCTTATTTTCATCCATTCACACCTCACACCTCTCCCTAACCCTCTGGAATGTTCTCCCAACTTCCACCCATAAAATTTTAGCTTAAATCAAGTGAAATCTCGGGATTTAGGTTCGGGTAACGTATAGTTGTGATTATAGTATTGTTTTGCGGTGGATTTTGGCTTGGATTTAAAGTAGATATTGAAGATATTGCTGCTCTGGTAAGAACAAGGTATGGATCTCTCTTTATTGATATTGATTTAGGTTTATTTACAGAGATAGAGTTATTAAAACATCGTGTAATGGATTAGTTGATTGAGAAATCGGGTAAACATCGTGTGGGTGTTTTATAGAGTATATTGGTATTGATGATGATGTTGTTGATGTTAGTATTGTTGATGTTGGTGTTGATTGATGGTATTGTGATTCCGGGCTAGGGATATAAACAGGGGAGATGCTGCCCGAATTTCGACAGATTCTAAAAGGATTTAATTTGGAAACTTAAGACAGGCATATGATGATGAGCCTAACAATAGTATGAATGGTTTTATATGTAGATTACGAGACTACGAACGATCTTAAGTAGATTGCAAGACAGGAGGTAGGTTAGAAAGTCAAGAATCAGCTTCCAGGTATGTTAAGGCTAAACCCTTCTTTCTCAAGGCATGATTCCTTTGTTGTGAACCTATACATGATATCTTCAATAACCCTGTTTCTAAATATACCAAAGCTTATAGTTCCCGATGTTCTTATGATATCATTGAGTTTGTTTCATGACTATAGATGTTATTCATTGATGTTGATCTCATCTTATGTTTTTGTTCTTTCAAGGTGAGATATGTTCGCGATGGTAGTTCCATAATGTTAATAGGAGGTTTACCGACCTTACGTCACTCCGACGAGTTTAGAAATGTGTACTTATGCAATGGTTTGTAGGACATGAATAGAGTGCTAGTAGAGGATCCCTAATGAGGTATTTGATGCTAAAAGAAAGGCTTATGATGTATATCAGGATTTGGTTAATGTTTAGTTAAGCGGGAAGAAGTCCTAATGGCCCAGAACTGTGCTTATAAGTCTTATGTGATCATGTACGCAATAACGGATAAGTGATGGCCATGAGAAGTGCATAGATATTACTCCTGGAGGCCGGGCCATGATGTTGATTATATTTACCACTGGTGTACGACCAGTTGGGTAGCTATGTATTACCGCTGAGCTACGACCGGTTAGGCAGTTATACCTGATCAATTGGGCGAATAAACACCGGATGATACGCGAGTCGAAGTCACGGATATATACATAGATGTAGTTAAAGCTATGAGAGTATAAAGAGACATGCGTATTAGATTCTCATTAGTAAGTCAGATGTGCCAAGTTGATTCTTATCCTTCTTCTTTGCAGTATATGCTTATTATGTTACATTTCCGCCTTACATACTCAGTACACTATTCGTACTGACGTCCTTTTGCTTATGGACGCTGCGTTCATGCCGCGGTATAGACGGGCGAGACGAGGACCTTCCGCGGTAAGCCCTCTCCGGGTACTAGTCTTGATTGGTGGGCTCCACTTCTTCAGGGAGCATTGCCGAGTCTGGGTTCGTATATGTATTTTTGTGTGTTACGGGTATGTCGGGGGCCCTGTCCTGACTTGTATATTTCAGTCATGTTCATAAAGGCTTTGCAGACAGTTTCTTGTATATAGCTTAGTTATGTCTTATCAGTGGTTATGTCGGCATCGTGGGCCTATTGTACATATACATATGCATGATATTATATTCATAGTTAGCCTCCTTGGCCTTATTTTGCCATTCGAGACATAAAAGATGCAAGTTACAGCTTGGTTCGCTCAGCCCCATGGGTGTCGGGTGCCAATCACGCCTCACCAAGGTTGGGGCGTGACATCCCCATGATTGTATCCATCTAATATTTCACCTGATACGTACGATTTTACTATTATTCTTTATAAACATTTGCTGCTCATCACTGTTCTTCAACAATTCTCATCATCTGAGCCAAGATAATCAATAAAACTTTCTCTCTTTTACTTTATTGTTTATTCGGAAAAGGGCCAAAATTACCCTTGAACTTTGAAAAATAGTTCATTCATACCCTTCGTTATCTTTAGGGCCAATTATACCACCTACGGTTATCTATGGGGTCAATTATATACATCTACTTTTATCCGCGTGGCATCATCCTAGCCCTTCAAAATTATTTTACCCTCAAATAATTTTTTAAAATAAAATAACTTCAATCCGACCCCTTTTTTTTTTGACAAAAATAATATGGATAATTTTTCCAAAAAAATATAAAAATAATTAAATATTATTTTCTTTAAAAAAAAAAATTCGGTCATTGAGTTATTTTTAGTGAGTAAAAAATTATTTGAGGGTAAAAAAATTTTGAAGGGCTAGGATGATGCCACGTGGCGGTTTATGTATGGTATAATTGACCCCATAGTATAAGTAAGGGTATAATTGGCCTAAAGTATAGCGAAGGGTATTAATGTATTTTTTAAAGTTCAGGGGTAATTTTGGCCCTTTTCCGTTGTTTATTTCGCTTTAATAATCTACATCGTTATGCATATCACTTTGTTCACGTTATTTTCACATTATAAAAGGACTAACGTAATTTGGATTAATTATATATATTGTTTGTTACCTTATTTAAGATAATTTAACTGGTTGGCCTAATAAACGAGTTTTAGGCTAAATATGTGTCATGATCCAAACCTGGGGTCTCGTTGTGCGAACCACCGTAACTTATCTAGGGCTCACAATTCAAAACAAGAGAAACATATAGGACTTCCCTATTAACAACCTCAACAGAGCATATGTGGAAACATCTCGAAACAGAGTACTCGTTAAGAAAAAGGTTCAATTTCAGTAGACCGGAGCGAGGAGTTGGATAAATTACACTACGGTCATATTGTGAACAAATAAGGTCTTAACAGAATTAATTAAACAAAAGCTTATGTTAAAAGAACAAATCTTTCGAGAAATCTTTTTTTTTTTTTTTTGCATTAATGATAAATAGGTCAAACGAATTGTTACAAATAAATTAAAATAAGGGGCGTAAACATAATACATAAACGGCAAGAAAGGCTTGTGTTATGAAGATAAACTTGGAGGTACTATAAGCATCAATCTCAAATGAGTTGGGTTGACTAAATAAAATTTTAACTGATCATACTTATCTCAAACTAATAGTACATAAAATAAAAAACTACTAAAGGTTATTGATTTTTAATTTGGACGGAATTGGCGCTCAAAAA